>NC_091465.1:58732777-59056215 GCF_027789765.1 Dendropsophus ebraccatus | reverse complement strand
CTTTATTTTGCTCTTTGCATTTTATGTCAAGTGACATGATTAGCTCAAGAAGATGGAACTTCTCATAAATAGTCTTCAGAGGCAATTTTATTAAGATGCATACATAAAAAGCAGAGTGTAGAATAGAACATAGGCATGTATGTAGAAATTACTTGGTAAATGCATTGCATAATTTATCCGCTACTGATCCTAAGTTATAACCTAAATTCTATAACTTTTTTAGAAGACCAAACTAGTAAGTTAAGTAAATGTATTGTTATCCTGAACTTAAAATAAGAAAATGAAATAAAACACATTTTAACAGATATGTCAGTGGACATCCCAGTGGTACTCCCACTGATCTCCAAATTATGCTATAGTGATGTGCCATAGTTTACTCAGCTGGGGAACTTGTTTAAAGAGTAACGGGATCTGGAAACTGTGCCACAGGGCATGGGGACAGAACAGATACTTTATTATGTTCTTGCACCCCATGGCTTTCTGAATTTATTTTTATTTAAATGGTTAGAATCTGCAGAACATGTAAGTAGTTGACAGAAATCTTAGCCCAACTGCTATATAATCCTATACAAAGCCTACCCAATAGAGATCGCTGCCATGCTGAATGTCCAAAGCTGGCATTTGCTGCTGCTCTCTATTAAGCCCCTAGTACACAGAATGATCAGCAGGAGCAAGCAAGTGCTGACATGTCAGGTCAGCGCTCGCATGCTCCTCATTCTCTGCTTACTGCCGGGGCTATTACATGTGCTGACAGCTAGCAGGAAAGATCAGGGGGGCTTCGGGGAGTTGCAGGGGGAGGGATAGGGCTGTCTGGGTGATCGTTAAATCATCCGGTAGAAGACATCTGTGGTCTGCTGCTGCCGCTCCAATTCACTCCTGCTCTGAGGAGTTCTCCTCTGGTACCAGATACCTGCCAGTGCAGCAAAGAAGAGATGAGGTTAGATGGCAGCTGAGCTACCACAACGACAGGCACTGCAGACAGCCTTAATGCAGTGAGTGAGCCTCTAGTCCCCTGGCTTAGCATCCCAGTCACAAATGAGACCCCTGCAGCCCCTGTAGCTATGGTACTGGTTGATATGAGCTTTTCTAAGCCAAATCACAAAAAAAAAAAAAAAAAACAGGCACACATAATTTCCTGCAATACTTGATGCTTTAATTCAATTAATATTATTATTCAACGAGCATCAGTCCTTTTGTATCCCTAATCTCTGATAGTAATGATCGAATGTTCGAGTTCGAGTGGAACCCTGAACAGTAGGTGCGTTTCGTTTGAGGTTCAAGTCAAACTCGAACCCCATTTAAGTCGAAGGGAGATGTTCGGGTTAATTTTTATACCTATACAGGTGAGAAGAAGCTTTAATTACCATCCAGAAGAGTAAACTGGATACATGGAACAACTTAGTGAAGAAAATTTGGCTCTAAGAATGACAGAAAAAAATTAAGATGGTAAAATACTTCATTCTTTTCAATGGATAACTGAGGTAGCAGAGATAGTTGAGATAGTGACGTAGCAGAGTTGAGGTAGCAGAGTTGAGTCGGAAGTGACGTAGCAGAGTTGAGGCAGCAGTGATGTAGCAGAGTTGAGGTGGCAGTGACATAGCAGAGGTAGTTTAGGTAGTATGGTAGTGACGTAGCACAGATTAGAGTAAGTAAGGCGATGATGTAGCAGAGTTGAGGTAGTAAGGCAGTGACGTAGCAGAGTTGAGGAAGAAAGGTAGTGACGTAGCAGAGTTGAGGCTTCAGTGACATAGCAGAGTTGAGGCAGAGGGTCAGGGGGTTATTCAAAGGAGTGCTGTGGGGCCATGGGTGAGCTAAGGGTAGGGGGCCAGTCAGGTGGGGCTGTGGGTGGCCATGGGTAAGTTGGGGGGACATGTGCTGCAATCAAAGGAGAGGGTGGGCACCGAGGTGGGGGGAAGTCGGTATAATGGAGGTCACTCAGCTTTCCTAGCATCTTGTATAGTATTCAGTATAATGGAGGTCACCCAGCTTTCCTGGCATGTTGTATATTAGTCAGTATAATGGAGGTCTCCCAGCTTTCCTAGAATCTTGTATAGTAGTCAGTATAATGGAGATCGCTCAGCTTTCCTAGCATCTTGTATAGTAGTTAGTATAATGGGGTCACCCAGTTTTTCTTAGAACTTGTATAGTAGGCAGTATAATGGCAGCCACCCAGCTTTCCTAGCATCTTGTATAGTAGTATAATGGTGGTCACTCAGCTTTCCTAGCATCTTGTATAGAAGTCAGTATAATGGAGGTCACCAAGCTTTCTTACCATCTTGTATAGTAGGCAGTATAATGGCAGTCACCCAGCTTTCCTAGCATCTTGTATAGTAGTATAATAAAGGTCACCCAGCTTTCCTAGCATCCTGCATAGTAGTCAGTATAATGGAGGTCACCCAGCTTTCCCAGTATCTTGTATAGTTGTCAGTATAATAGAGGTCACCCAGCTTTGATATTGGAAAGATGGAAAGCTATGGGTGGGCTATTTATTGATGCAAAAATTATTTTTGGGGAGAATACCTCTGTAAAAATTACACAATTACACTTATTGCCATGTGGAGACGTATTCTTTATACTATTAGGCTATGTTCACACAACGTTTTTTTCAGCTCCGTTTAAAATAACGTCCCTTATTTTGAGTCTAAAATTTAGATGTCTGGCCTCCCCTTGATGGTACATTATTCTAGTTTGGTGCAGTTAAAATATCCATAGAGTATCTCTCATGTGGACAGACACCATACCGCTTCACAGCGTAGACATGATAACCATTTCACACGCATGCGCGCTTCATCGATCCGATGAAGAGCGCATGCGTGTGAAATGGCAATCATGTCTACGCTGTGAAGAGGTATGGCGTCTGTCCACATGAGAGATACTCCATATATATTTTAACTGCACTATGTTTGAATAAATAAAAGATTTTGCAACTTATGGGTGAGTGCCCTCATCTTCTTTTTAATTCTGGACTGTTTGTAAATCTGTTGATATGAGAGGAGAACCCCCTAGCAAATCTCACAAGTCCACACAATACGCCAGCTGAGACGTTTAAGCCAGTATTAAGGGGAGTAGTGCCGGTGAACTTTTCTACTAACCTGTTTATTCTAGTTTGGGTTACTAATTGGACTTTGGGTGTGTCTTAATTGAATACAATTTAGTAATAAAAATGGAGAATGAATGGTGACAAAAGAAAAACTGTGTGTGAACAACTAATAAAAAACGTTTGCAAAAGACGTCTGAAAATAATAATCATGTTCATTATTTTGACATCCGCGGTAAAAAACGTCTGTTATTAAATACATTGTGTGCATTGGACATTGACTTCAATGCATTGCCATTGCAATCAGTTAACCCTTAGAGGACAGAGCCAATTTCAATTTTTGCATTTTCGTTTTTTCCTCCTTGTACTTAAAAGGCCATAGCACTTGCATTTTTTCACCTAGAAACCCACATGAGCCCTTATTTTTTGCACCACTAATTGTACTTTGCAATGACAGGCTGAATTTGTTTATAAAGCACACTGTGAAACCAGAAGAAATTTTAATGTGTGGTGGAATAAAAAAAAACAAACAAATGCATTTCTTTTATGGGGGGGGGGGGGGGGGTTGCTTTTAAGCCGTTTGCCCTGGGGTAAAACTGACTTATTATATATGTTGCTCAAGTCATTACGATTACAACGATATGTAACATGTATAACTTTTATTTTATTTGATGGCTTGTAAAAAATTCAAACCATTGTTAACAAATATATGTTCCTTAAAATCGCTCTATTACCATGCTTATTACTGGAGATGAGCGAACCGGGTTCGGGTTCGAGTCCATCCGAACACGAATGATCGGCATTTGATTAGTGGCGGCTGCTGAAGTTGGATAAAGCTCTAACCTTGTCTGGAAAACATGGATACAGCCAATGACTATATCTTTCTTTTCCACATAGCCTTATGGCTTTATCCAACTTTAGCAGCAACCGCTAATCAAATGCCGAAAGTTCGGGTTCGGATGGACTCGAGCATGCTCGAGGTTCGCTCATCTCTACTTATAACACTTTTATCCTTTGGTCTATGGGGCTGTGTGAGGTGTAATTTTTTGCGCCATGATGTGTTCTTTCTAACAGTACCTTGATTGCGCATATACGTCTTTTTCATTGCTTTTTGTTAAAAAAAATTCTGGATTTGATGCGACCAAAAATGCGCAATTCTGCACTTCCGGATTTTTTTGCGCTTGCGCCATTTACCGTGCGAGATCAGGAATGAATAAATTAATAGTTCGGACGATTACACACGCGGTGATACCAAACATGTTTGTTTATTTATTTATTTTATTTACAGCGATCGGACCATGCCCACTAATAGCCGCAGTCTTGGGCTACATGCTGCACCCGGGACCACGGCGGTTCTGAGCGGGGCCACCGTGCGGCCCCGCTCTGAACACCCGTAGACGATCTTGGACATACCTGTACCCCCAGGGTCGTCTTGGGTTAAATTGCTGCAATAAGGGATGCTATTTTAAATTTGAAAATCGTCCGCCTTTTCTCTGTTTTTGATGTTGTATGAACATTATTCAGTAAAGTAAAATGACAAAAATGGACTTTTGGGTACTGAGTGTGAATTAGCAAATAATGGAGGTCAACCAGATTTACCAAACTTAAGTATTGCTGTCTATGGAGAGGAAAATGCTATCTAACTAAGTCTACACTTCTCCCTGAGTCCCTGAGCTTGCTAAACACCCCACTATCTAACTAAGCTAAATAGCAGCATGCAAGCAGACAGAGAGGAGTCTGTACAGCACAGTGAGTGAGCTGAGATTTGCGTCCAGAACAAATCACAGTGATATTTATATGAGATGGTCAAGTGATTTTAGCAGCCAATGAGACCCCTACACCTCAGCAATGACGTTTCTGAAACTTCTATGGGCTCTGCACTGATTGGCTGACAGAAAGGCACTTAAACTTCATCAGTAAAAAGTTTGGTTTGGTTTAAGTTTGAGAAAATTGAGATGTTCGACTCAAACTTTTAACTTTTCTCGAACTGTTTGATCAAACACTAATCTCCAATATCTGGTGTTTTACAGCTCAGAAGGTAGATTTTATCAGCATTTCTGGTGGTATAAGGCAGGGGAAAGGTCAATGACACCCTCACTGCATCACTGGTGCTCTAGGACAGTGAGATTGGATAATGCTAGCATCCCTGGTAGTCTATGGCAATGAATAGGTTAATGCAAGAAAAAAAAAATCTGCACATCCAAACTATAATGAAGTAAATGTGCAGGTGCATGCTATTATGGCTGCAATGCGAAATCAATCATATACGTAAGATACAGCAGCACTCTGCATGCGCCAAGACACACATAAAATATGAATATATGGATTATTTTATTTTGAATTGCTGTACCACTATATTTACTATATATATATATATATATATATATATATATATATATATATATATATATATATAAAATTGTGAAAGCTTTTCTGCTCTGACAAGGTGACCCCTATGTTAACTTATCAGACTTCAAAGGTGAACCTAGTCAAGGCAGGAGCTAGGTTTATTTATCTAATTATCCTCTTAATGACCACAACAATTTTCATTTTTACCTTTTGTTTAAATCCCTCTAAATCCATTTTCTATATATTTCATAGACCGAGCCATATAAGGGCTTTTTTTCACTGAAATGATTTTTTTTTTTACAAAACCCTTCATTTTATTGTAATGTGTCAACTTTTCGGTGTTTCATTTTTACACTGTTTACCCTGGGGGTACAGGAATGTGCTTAAGGGAACCTGTCACCCCCCCCGTACCGGGGTGAAGGCTGCCTGACCCCCCTCTAGAGCCCTGAATACTTACCCCATCCTGCAAATAGTATAAGTAATGCTGGTGCTGAGTACACTGTGTGACTGCGTCCCAGAAAACCAAGCCGCTGACTCGGTATCCAAACCAATAAAAAATAAAGCAATAGAACTTTAACTCAACTTGAAGTTGCAAAAATAATGATTGATCTTGTACTTGAAATGATACAAATAAAGTCTTTCACATAAATAGAATACAAAAAGTCACCACAGTGTATAGGACGGACGCCAGATGGTCTTCGCACCCCGCTCAGGTGCACGGCAAATCTCAGTCCTTTCGAGGCTCTCACCCTCTGGGGAATGATGCCGTAGACTCGTACACTACGTTTCGAGGGAGGAGCCCTCTTTCTCAAGCGCTGTCAGTAAGTGAACCCGCCACCATATTTATACTAAACACGTAATAATTTACATGTCACTATAAAAACAAAGATAACACATATTTAGAAGACAAAGTAACAGTTCATTACACTTACTAAAAACAAGGCTATACCTGTGTGCATACATCTCTTAACTCTCATAATTTTATATCTCAATGCACTAGTATAACCTATTCTAACGTCATCTAAATAGATGTAATATACTCTCAACGTTCTAGTATACATATAAAGCCCTCAGCTAACCTTAGTTACATTTTTCTACAGGAATACGGAAAAGTTACATATTTCATTAAGTCCTTTGGGGGCTACGCAATCCAGTGTATATATCCAATACGTTTCTTTTTGGAGTAATCTTTTTCTCATATCTGCTTTACTCCCCATTGCAATTTCCTCTAGGATAACCCATTTTAGATTAAATACCTTATGTCTATGTTCGTGGAAATGTCTCGCCACTGTTGTTTCTCCATAGTTTTTTCTCTCTTTTATGTCACTTTCTACGGTGTGTTTTAACTTCTGTGTATAGGTGCGAATCGCAGACCTGTGTTCATTAATTCTAATACGCACTTCTCGTGTGGTCTGACCCACATATACAAGCCCACACGGGCATTTCAACATATATATCGCATTACTGGTCTTACATGTGAACATTCCCTTAAGCGTAATTAAGTTCCCATTCTGTGGATGGCATATAGAGCCACCTTTAATAATGCTGCTACAATTCTGGCAAGATAGGCAGGGGAAAGTACCGATTTTGCAGGACCTCATCTTCATTTGTCTTGTTCTTATTGTTTTTCCAATATCGGACTTGATGACATTATTAGCAATAGACTGTCCCTTTTTGTAGACAAAGTGTGGAATTTGCTTAAAAAGTCTACCATATTTCTCATCAAAAGTCAGTAATGGCCAATATTTATTTATGGTCTTTCTAATCAGCGTGGCATGACTATCATATTTTGAAATGAACATTACACTATCTTTTTCCCTTTCTTTTTTATTATCCTTTTGCTCTAGCAAATCTTCTCTAGACATAGCATTAACTTCCATAGCGATTTTATTTACTTCATTACGTCTATAACCCCCATCACATAATTTTTCTGCCATCTGTTCACTCTGTCTCTTATATGTCTCATTATCTGTACATATCCGTTTAACTCTCATCAGCTGACTTTTGAGTATTCCCTTAAAAGTCGTAGGGGCGTGGTGACTAGTACGCAACAAAAGGTTATTACGATCCATCTCTTTTTGATATAGTTTGGTATCTAGATGTCCATCGATCAACGTGATCCCACATTCAGGTACCGTACTATATTTTTATCAGCTTCTACAGTAAATTCTATCAGTTCATGGGCGCAATTCAAATACTCCACAAAAACGGTAAGCTCGTCTTTACTGCCACTCCATAGTAACAGCACGTCATCCGTGTACCTATACCAGGAGTGGATATGGTGACTGTGTTCATGAACTGGGAGAAATTTATCCTCAAACATAGACATAAAGATGTTGGCGATACTTGGGGCCACTGGGGACCCCATTGAAACACCTTGTAATTGAAGAAAAAATTCATCACCAAACCTAAAATAATTCCTGGTCAAAATTAAATCCAATAATGACAGCAAAAAATTGATCGTATTATTATCCAGTCTGGCATCTAAGCATAGTTTTTCTCGGACCACCTCCATAGCCTCCACACACGGAATGTTGGTGTACTAGCTTTTGATGTCGAGAGTGCACACATCCTGGCAAGTCCCGCTCCTGAAGCTGGTCCAGGGACGGAGATATCCTTGTTGGAAGTCCGGCGCGCGCGCTGCATAGGTAAGTCCGATGCTCATAGAGAATTAACCGGGCTTCCGACAAGGATATCTCCGTTCCGGGACCGGCTCCATGTGCGGGACTTGCCAAGATGGGGTAAGTATCCAGGGCTCTACCGGGGTCAGGCGGCCTTCACCCCAGTATGGGGGGGTGACAGGTTCCCTTTAACTCTTTCTACATGTCTGTATTAAAGCATACCTTTGCATGCCCATATACTACCCCCTACAATCCTTAATCTTGTTTATGGAGTTTACTGTGTGGGATCAATGACATTATATTTTGGTCTTTGGACATTTCTTTATGTGGCTAACTTTTTTGAAGCTTACATGTTTTTTTTTCTAATTGGGGAGGGGGGTGACCTATATTCATTGTAGGTTTTTATATTTTTAACAAATGTCTGGTTTTTTTTGCGACATGCAATCATTTGATTGCTCCTTCATATGTTCTGTCAAACTGTGCTCTCTTGTCACACTATATCGACCCCTGAAGAAGCCACTCCCAGGAACTAGTGAGAAGTATGGTGGACATGGCTTTGTTGATTATACGGGTGATAATTATCTTAGTATTTGATAACTGAAATTTACATCAGTGGGTTTACTCGTGGTGACAGCCAAGTAATAAACAGCTGGCACCCAATGTTTATGGAAAAGATTGAGCTCCTGTGCCCGCTCCATATGTCCTCACTACATTTATCATATAAATGTACATGAGAATGCAGGATTGGGTTAAAAATATTCTTGGACAAATAGGAAAAGTGTACAACCTAGACAGACGATCGAAAGAGAGAACAAAAAAGAGGTGTTCACATGTTGTAATGTGATATTGAACAAAAATGAACTCATGGATCAGTGTGGAGACATGAATGTCCTCCAGGATTAAATGTTGGCTTCTTAGGTGCTCCTTACCAGTCAGGATATAAGAAAAGCTTAGTCGTGTTATCACTCCAAGTAACAAACACTGTGACCTGATGAAGAAGGCATGTCCCTTAAAATACGTTGTCCTGGCTGCTGTAAATAAACAAGTTTGTTACTTGAAGTGGTAGCATGAATCCTAATGGGTAAGGAGCGCCTAAGAAGCCACCATTTCACACTTACTTCCTAACTACTACAATCTAGATAGAGGCATCCATATTCCCATTGGTAAAATGCAAAAAGAATGATAGTCAGCCTATTGAAACAATAATGAACTAAATGTGCAGGTGCACGCTGTTATGACTGCAATGCAAAATCAATCATATACAAAAGATACAACAGCTCTGTGAATACTAAAACAATCATGAGCCTTAAATTCATTGATTGCATCTCTGATAGATATATATATATATATATATATATATATATATATATATATATATATATATATATATATTATACATATATATTTTAAGTTCTTAGCATACATTTGATCAAATAGATTGGTAATGTTGATAAAAGTTATATCTAAGAAAAGAAGATAGGAGAGTCAGCTAAAGATTCAGTTAGCAGTAAAATATGTCATATACAGTGTGGGGGAAATTTATCAAATGGTGTAAAATTTAGACTGGTGCAAACTGCCCACAGCAACCACTCACAGCTTAGCTTCCAGCTCTGGTAAAAGGAAAGAGGAGCTGTGATTGGTTGCTGTGGGCAGTTTGCACCAGTCAAAATTTTACACCCTTTGATAAATCTCCCCCTGTATGTTAATACTTAAAAATTATTTTTATTAAAGACTATTTGTAACTAAAAATAAGTTTGACATGTCATCAGATGTGAAAAATTATTCATCTTTTCAGGTCTAACTGCTGAGACTAGCTGGGATCGGGAGATATTGTTGGAGAGGACACGGCAGCAGTGTGGTCTACTCCATGGTCGCCTGCTTTGATCGTACAAATAGTCTCTAAGCCTATTTATGGACAGAGCAGTTTCAGAGATACTTTATGGCCGGGGAGTGAATGTGCCAGCTGCTGTAGTCTCTACTGGCTGTATCTCCTGATTAGAACAGGTGTCAGCAGTGACACCCAATGTGATTAACAACTTTTGTATGTCTAATGACATACAAAAAGAAAAGAGTGCAACAGAAACCATCTCTCTTAGTTCTAGAGCAGTTTTTTTGTTATTAAGTGTACAATGGGGGAGTGTGAAGGTGGCCATGAAGGTGATATTACTTTGGATATAAACATTGTAATCCTCAAAATGGCTTCAGCCTTGTAACTGCTTCTGAAAGAAGGAGAGGAATGCTGGCAGCACGCCTTTGAGCACAGCACCTTGAAATTACATCGCAACCACAATACAGACGCAAGAGAGAGAGACATTGTTATATAAACAAACTTTTGTAAACAGACTGTTGTACCAGCCTGACTGCGCAGGACAGGAAACTGCTGACCATCTATGGATTGACCTATCAGAATGGGATATGTATGTGTCTTGTGACTTGAAACCCTACCTGTATTGAAAGTTTATATATTTCATGTGAAACCAAATACAGCGTGAGTGTGCACTCCTAACTCAGCTGAGGGAGGAGGTTATACCGTCTTTTTTCCTGGTGTCATGTCCTTGTCGCTAGCGCTCAGCTTACTTAATTTGGACAGGGATAGTCACTTGGGGAACAAGGTGGATAAAAAGAAGATCCATACTTGATAGAAGTATATACATTAAGGCGTACCACTTGACATTAGCTGCTGCACTTTTATGTTTTTGTCTGTATAATAACCATACCTGCATAGTGTGAACAGTACCATTGGTGTTCTGGCCATTTTTTTTTTAATGTCTAATGAGATGTCAAAACTTATATTTGATGACATGTACCAAGAGAGGTGACTTAGAAGATAGACACAACATGATTTATGTGAGGTCCAGCAGAAAGACTTATCACAGCATGATTGCAACAGTTCCTCAAACAACCCTTAGGGTATAAACCCACACACCGTATACGCAGCAAATACGCAGCAAATACACAGCAGATGTGATGGTGAAGATTTGATGCTGTGTTCAGTTATTTAGATCTAATCTGCTGCGTATTTGCTGCGTATTTGCTGCGTATCGCAGTAGTAAATACGCTGCATATACGGTGTGTGGGTTTGTACCCTTACAAACATTTTGCTCCTCCAGAGTTTGAAAACTTTGGAAATTTGGAAAAAAATTAAGGGTGCGTTTACACGTACAGGATCTGCAGCAGATTTGATAGCGCAGATTGGAAGTTGCAGATTTGCTTTGAATCTAATCTGGGCCATCAAATCTGCTGCGGATCCTGTATGTTTGAACTATGTTTGAATAGGGCTATGTTCACACAATGTCCTATGAAGCAAAAAGGTGTCCGATATTTGATTTAAAAAAGATGTCCGTTATTGCACCATTTATGTCAAAAATAGAGAAAAGGCGGCCAATTTTGATATTTTAAAAAAATATATTTGAAGTCAATGTAAAGACAGATGTCCAATGCACACAGTGTAGTGGATTACGGACGTTTTTTCCGACTACGTCAAAATATAGAACATGTCTTTTGTCGGATGTCTTTTGCAAACAGCGGACATTTTTTATTAGTTGTTCACACACAGTTTTTCTTTTCCCACTGTACTTTCCCCGTTTTTACTATTAAATTCAATGGACTTTTCAATTTAGCCACAACCAAAGTTTAATTAGTAATCCAAACTAGAATAATGTACAAACAGCCATCATTGCACTAAGGGGAGATCAGACAGCTAAATGACATCTGTTATTTTAGACCCAAAATGACGGACATAATTTTAAATGGAGCATAAAAACGTTGTTTGAACATAGCCAAAGCTTCTTCAAAAACTTGCATTAAAGTCTATGGAATAATTGACGTCTTTTTCACACAGTGTACGGAATAACGGACGTCTTTGAGGCGGACGTCATTCAATACACTGTGTGAAAAATATGTCCGTTATTCCATAGACTTCAATGCAATTTATTGAAGAGTTAAAATGATTTAATAACAGACGTCTTCTTTAAAACAAAACGCAGACACCTTTTTTCTTTTTTGGACGTTGTGTGAGTATAGCCTAAAGAGGCTTTCTGGACGTTAAACATTGATGGCCTATCCATGGGATTAGTCATAAATGTCTGCCCAGTGGGGTGCTGACACCTGTCACATACACAATGAATGGCTGAATACAGTTAGTTCCATTCATTGTGGGGTGGTGGTGGTGCTGGCAGGAGCCTTAGGAACAGGGGCGGTCTTGGCATTTCTGGGGCCCCAAGCGAAGTTATGTCTGGGCCCCCCCCCTCGACACACGTTCCAAAACAATAGACCGCTGTGTGTTGCCCCCAGTAGTATATACCCCTTGTGCGCTACCGCCAGTAATATATACTCCTTGTGTGCTGCCCCCAATAGTATATACCCCCTGTGTCCTGCCCCCTGTAGTATATACCCCTTGTTTGCTTCCCTCAGTAGTATATAGACCCCTGTGTGTTCCCCCAGTTATATATAGCCCCCCCGTGTGCTCCCCCAGAAGTATATAGACCTCCTGTGTGCTGCCCCAGTTGTATATAGACCCCCTATGTGCTCCCCCACTAGTATATAGGCCCCCTGTGTGCTCCCTCAGTGGTATTTAGCCCCCCTGTGTGCTCCCCCACTTGGATATAGACCTCCTGTGTGCTCCCCCACTTGAATATAGACCCCTGTGTGCTCCTCCAGTAGTAAATAAACCCCCTGTGTGGTTCCCCCAGTAGTATATAGACCCCCTGTGTGCCCCACCAGTATTATATAGATCCCTTGTGTGCTGCCCCAGTAGTATACAGACCCCTGTATGCTTCCCAGTTATATATAGACCACCTGTGTGCCTCACAAGTAGTATATAGACCCCCTGTATGTTCCCCCAGTAGTATATAGACCCCCTGTGTGCCCCACCAGTATTTTATAGACCCCTTGTGTGCTGCCCCAGTAGTATACAGACCCCTGTGTGCTCCCCAGTTATATATAGACCGCCTGTGTGCCTCACAAGTAGTATATAGACCCCCTGTATGTTCCCCCAGTAGTATATAGTCCCCCTGCGTGCTCCCCCACTTGGATATAGACCTCCTGTGTGCTCTCCAAGTTGTATATAGACCCCATTCTGCTTCCCCTGTTATATAGCCCCCCTGTGTGCTCCACCCATTTATATAGACCCCCGATGTGAGCTCCCCCAGTTAAACAGACCCCTGTGTGCTCCCCCTCCCATATAGTATATAACACAATAAAACAAACACTTATACTCACCTGGGTCCGGGCGTCTCCTCTTCTCTTCACTCTTGTGGCCGCAGGAAGGGTTTTCCCTGACTGACAGGAAGGGAGCCAATGTCTCCCGCCCTGTCAGTGCTGCTGCATGTAACTATGAGCGCTCATTACGAGTGCTCATAGTTACAGTTCAGATGGCAGCAGCGAGCGGGGCAGCAGCCCTGTCCAGCGGTCTTGAGCACAAGAGCGGGGCGTGGGGGCCCCCCTGGATGTTGGGGGCCCCAAGCGATCGCTTGGGGTGCTTGGTGCCAATGACCGCCACTGCTTAGGAAGCCTAGGAAACCTTAATAGAAGTAAAAAGGGAAGACTAGGTTTAGCATGTTGACAAAATTACATCTTGTATAACATAAAAGGCTGAAGCCAATAACTATTACAAGTAGTAAAATCCTAATGATACAAGATTTACCAGAGGTTGTGTCCTAAACATAAAAATATGCATACATTACTGGATAAACAGCACAGCCATTGTAAAAAGTACAATCATTCTGTCAAGTGATATAGCAAGGACAAGTATAATGCAGTTATAGAGAGGAGGAGATCTATGTGACTGCTGTCAGCAATAGAAATACAACAGTAAATAGCTGGAATATTAACACTGATACTAATGGGGCCAGTATTAAATATATAGTAGATACTGGAAGAGAGACAAATATTTTCACAGAAAAGATATGGAGACATGAAAATAAAATAAAACATTTATGCTTAAGGCATACAATGAATCTAGGGTCCCATCGGAGATAAAATGTAGCCGGACTCTTAGTTACAAGGGGAAGTCTAGCCAGAAACTTACAGTAATGCATGGAAGTTACATTTTCCTCTTAGATGCTCAAATATGGGAAAAGTTGGTTGTTATATATCTTTTAAGGAGGCTGCAAAAGCAGCTGTACAAGTTAAAGGGCATTAATAGGATTCATGGGTTATTCCAAATTAAACCACCTTTCCCCTACAAGTTCCAAAACAGGGACCCTAGTTTTGTTTGGAAACAGAGTGAAGAATTTCTCCTGTGCAACGGTCCTGCTTAAGGCCCAATTCTCTGGTTGGCCTATTCAACTCTGACAGGGACATTTAAGACCAGGCCACTGGGCCCCTTGACTGGAGTTCCACCCCTCCCTGTAGGGAAGCTTTCCCTGTATGTAAATCTCTAGCCTTCTTGAGGGAGTGGCATGGCATGAAGCCCATTCTCCTGCATATTAGGAGAACGGCTGAACAGAATGATGTAATATACTCTTCAGCATTTCTGTTACTAGGTTATGCTGTCCTCGTTTAAGGCAGCATAAACCTAGTGAGAGGGTACTCCAATGAATTTTTTTTTTTTTTTTAAATCAACTGGAGTAAAAAAAAGTTATTTATACGTTGCTTCTATTTAAAAATCTCAAGGTTTTCAGTACTCATGAGCTGCTGCATGCTCTACAGGAAATGATTGTTTTCGTCAAGTCTGACACAGTGCTCTCTGCTGCTACCTCTGTCTTTGACAATAACTGGCCAAAGCAGGAGAGGTTTCTTATGGAGATTTGCTACTGTTTTGGACAGTTCCTGATAGAGACAGAGGTGGCAGCAGAGAGCACTGTGTCAGACTGGAAAGAATGGTGTCTAGGAGTGAGATGGGGAGTTATGCTGGCAACTAGAAATGAGAAGGCAAGCCATACTAGGAATGAGATGATGAGCCAGGCTGGGGACTATGAATGAGATGGGGAGTGAGAGCAAGGAATGAGAAGGAATATTAGCTGGCTCTTACATGATAAAAGATTTAAGGATCTTGCTAGTTCATTGTCATGTGTATTTGTGCACTGTACATGCTAGCTGACTTTATTAAACTCTTTAACCGGCATACTGTACTGTATTTTCCTCTGAGCAGACCAACCCCTTAAAAGACCACTTTTTTGCTCGAATGTGGGTGGTTCGGCTCAAAGACATTTCATTATATGTATTTAACCTTTCTAATTTTAAAATCCTTTTTTGTGACAAATTGGTTCAGAAATGAAGAACAGAAGAACAGAAATGATCCTTTATATAAGGATTCGTTCCATCATGCTCTTAGAACATGAGGGCAGAAAGTCATTCCAGTCAATAAAGAAGTTATCATGATCAGCAAAAGAGTAATAGAAAGGCATCTGTAAAATCCCGTTCAAGTATACTTAAAAAGTTGTCATCGTTTCCTCCTTAATAATGTCCTTTTTTGTTGAAAAGTCAGTCATTACCTTTATCTGTTGCCGAGAATAACAACAAGAAAGGTCACTCGGATCCCTTCAGATCCCATTGTATAATTACCCGTACAATGTTCTATGAGCTGTGAATGAGAGTCTGTGGTTATAATATTTCCATCTCAGGCTGAGACAGACTACTCTAGGTTGATTCGCAAGTTTTATTATATAAAATAATAAACTAACAAAGTTTGTTCTGAATGTAAATAAAATGATTAAAAAAATCCAATTCTTTTGTCATTTGTTTTAGGCAGTCTGTACAGGAGCAAGGACTCACTGAGAAGCTAGGCTACATTGTATGCCTCCAGCTCTTAAAGTGGTTATCCAGCACTACAAAATATGGCCACTTTTGCACCACTCTTGTCTCGAGTTTGGGTGCAGGTTTTGAAACTCAGTTCCATCAAAGTAAATGTAGCTGGAGAACTGAACTGGACTGAACTGGACTGAACTGGCCCGCCACCCGCAGCCCCCGGCCCGGAGCATACATTACCTGCTTGCGTGCGGCAAGGCAGCACTGATTGGCTGATGGGGACTGACGGGAGTCGGGAGCCTTACACTCAGCCGCGGTGCCGAGCAGGCAAGGTATGCTTCAGGCCAGGGTTGCTGGCTGCGAGTGGCGGTGGTTAAAGGGGCCGGCTCACATATCTGCAGTGGAATGAAAATTCTGCTGTGGATATGTAACCCCATAGACCTTTACACTACCAGTATCCGTAGTGGATTTCGCTGAGAACTCGCAGTGTGAAATGCACTATGCGGTATGTGTGAACCTACCCTTAGGGAATTTTTTATTAAGATCTCCTTGTACTCATGATCATGCGTGAATTGTGATATGTAATCCATCAAATGGATATTGCATTGAAAAAACTGAATATATTAGTCCATGAGGAAGGAGGCGTGGATCTCCGAAATGTCTGCAGCAGAGTGGCATCTCTGGGTGTTTTGGAAATGAAGACTTCTAGCTTTGAGCTGATATTTATTGTATCTGACGACTGCTGTTTAGAAATAAGAGAATCTTGGTGAAGACAACAAAATCGTGAGTACTATCTATGTATGCCAAATAGGAAGCAGATTGAGTCAGAGAGCACGTTCCTATATGTTCCTATATGGGCAGCACTGTGGCGCAGTTCTCCGTGTTTGCGTGGGTTTCCTCCCACACCCAAAAACATACAGGTGGTGAAGCACTGCGGTATCTGGGTGCGATATACTAAATAAATAAATAAATATATAAATATATGTGTGAATTTTGGCAGGAGTCCCGGCTCCTATATATGGAGCAGTAAAGCATACACTGTATGTGTATGGTCTCACAGCTCCTCTATAGAAAAAATTTATATATTATGCATTACTACTTATTATATGGCACATGTTGGTAAGAAATTGTTTAGTGCATTACCACTTAACGTCTTACACTCCTAGGCCGGACACTTTGCACCTGGCCCACTGAGTGTAGGGCTAAATTCAGATTGGAAATTTAGCTCAACACTAGTCCTGATAGTTAAAACTATTGAAAAACAGAAATGACAGGAATGGTAAGTTCCAAAATAAACAGAAAAGTATTAACCCCTTAGCAGCCCATGACGTATCCACGTAAGCGCCCAAAAATTCCAAAGTGCAAAATTGCGCAATTTTTGGTCGCATTAAATCCAGAAAAAATTTAATATAAAGTGATCAAAAAATCGCATATGTGCAAACAAGGTACCAATTGAAAGTACAAATCATGGTGCAAAAAATGACACCTCAAACAGCCCCACAGACAAATAAAGGTATTATAAGGATGGGAATAGAGCAATTTTAAACACATTTATTTTTTTTTAAAAAGGTTTTAATTTTTTAAAAGTCGTCAAATAATATAAAAGTTATGCAAGTTACATATCGTTGTAATCATACTGATGAAAGGAACATAGATAACATGTCAGTTTTAACATAGGTCAAACGGCGTAAACGTGAAATTCCCTGAAATCAAAGATTAATTTTTGTTTTCAATTTGACAGCGCAAATGATTTTTTACCAGTTTCGCAGCATTTTTATGGAAAAATAAAGCCTGCCATTGCAAAGTACAATTGGTTTTGCAAAAAATAAGGGCACATATGGGTCTCTAGGTAAAAAAAATGCAAGCGCTATGGCCTTTTAAACAAAGTAGAAAAAGCAAAAATGCAACACTGAAAATTGGCTATGACCTTAAGGGGTTAAAGATATAAAACAGACTAAACTTTAGTACTATAGTTCTTAGGTAAAGTAATATTAATCTAATAATCTGCAAAAACTTAACCTGCCTGAGTCGCTGAATGGCTGAGCAGACAATTCCTGTGTTGGTGTGACATCACTGGAACTAGGAGAGAGGGGATAACTGAGGTGGACTGGGGGCTCCAGGTCTGGGGTACTGAAACGGGTGTAAATAACTTGTTTATTACGTTTATAATACCCCTGCTGTCCTTTAATTTTTCTGTTTACCCGGACAACTTTTAAACCTTTAGGTCATATTAAAATCACAGTTTGCCAACAAATTGCACATATACTGTACATTGGTTTGCTGCGCTTTAGGGTGCGAGCCCAAACACCTATACTCTCGGGAAATTACCTAAATGTAGTTACTAGCTAACTCTAGAGTTTATACACCCCAGTAATGTATAGATGTATATCTTTCACTTATAGCCTGTTTTTATTTCTTTTTAGTGCAATTCTATTTAAAATTCTCCTATATTGTTTTCCTTTTTATGTAGCCATTTCATGAAATTTATCTCCAAGTGAGGTTTAACTGATTCAAATCAGCTTTTCTGTTTTACCAAGATTAGTTTATAATATATAGATGATAGATATACATGCTGCTGGGAGAAGAAATATACCTTTGCAAAGACCAAAATAGACTGTGAGAACATGTTCTCAGTAAATCTCCAAATATCAGGCTAGCGCTGTATTTGTTCCATCTCAAGTGTTTGCTTCCTAGCTTCAAGTTCTGCAAAACAATTCTATTTACACTTATTAGCACATTTCTACTGTATTGTTTATGAGTTTGTGCCAGGTATACAATTGATTGCTCAATGCATTTGCATGTTCTTATAGAAGGGATGAAATCACAATTACTGGGATGAGTTCACTTTTGGATCTGTATGTTAAGATTATTTGGACTCTTAAAATATGGTATTTTGAACATGAACAGAAAAATTATTTAGAAAATTAATATGAGCTGTTTGTATTTGTAAAATTAGACCTGTGTGATGATTTATACATACCTAGTAAAAAGCTGTTGTATGGCTGAGAAATATCTGGCCAAATGTCTAAGTTTGTGTCTGAATATTGTGATTTGACCAAAATTAACTTGTCAATTTGAAACTGGAGAGAATAAAAAACACCGGGGGCGCACATAGTGTGTTACTGCAAACTGGACATTCAAATAGAAATGGTGGCTTTGGAGCCGCCCACCTGGGGTGGTCGTGCTACTAGCCCCACACCGCCGGTCGCATAATCAAATAACGAGCTTCTTGCAGCCAGTCCCTGGGCCGGGAGATCCCAGGGGAGAATCAATGGAAGGTTATGCCAGCTGGAGGTACAACCGTGCCGTCAGCGCCACTAAAAGTCCCGGATCTTCCTGCACGGTTGTACCTCCAGCTGGCATAACCTTCCATTAACTTGTCAATTTGTATGTTACTCTACCATTTCTGCATACATTAAAGTATTAACCCTTTGAGGACCAAGCCCGAATTAACCCAGTGGACCGCGCAAATTTTGATTCTTGTGTTTTCGTTTTTTCCTTCTCCCTTTCTAAGAGCTCTACCACATTCAGTTTTAAATCTACAGGGCCATGTAAGGGCTTGTTTTCTAAAGGAGTAGGTGAACTTTGTAATGGCGTCTTTCATTCTACCATAACAGGTATGATAGAACCCCAAAATTATTATTTATGAAGAAATTGGTAAAATCGTAAAAAGAATGCGATTTGGTAACTTTTGGGGGATTCATGTGTCTACGTAATGCACTATATGGTAAAAGCGACATGATACCATTATTCTATAGGTCAGCCCGAACACAACCACATGCAGGTTTAGACAGATTCTCTAGGGTTGTATATATATTTTTTTTTAATGAAATCATTTTTTTGGCAATTAATTATTAATAAAATGGGCCTATTGTGACGCTTATAACGTTTTTATTTTTTCACCTACAGGGCATTATTGGGTGTCATTTTTTCTACAATTATCTCTAGTTTTTAATAATACCATATTTATGAAGATCGGACATTTTGATCACTTTTTGTTGAATTTTTTTTTATTTATAATGTAACATAAAATCTGTAAGCCTGGCACTTTTTCCCCTCTTTTCGTGTACACCATTCTACATTTGTGATGACGCTTGTTATATTTTAATAGATCAGACAATTACACACCCTATGGTATATTATATGTTTGTTTATTTTTTTTTTTATATGTTTTATTTATATAATGGGAAAGGAGGGTGATTTAAAGTTTTATTGGGGAAGGGGCTCTGGAGTAGTGTAATAATGATTTAAACTTTTTTTTTAACACATTTTAAGTCCCTCTGAGGGACTTTTACATACATTACTTTGATTTCATAAACTGATCATTGCTATGCCATAGGCATAGCATTGATCAGTGTCATAGGCGATCTGCAGGTGAGAGACCTCCGGCGGTCCGTTACAACAACCAGAACTCCCGCAGTCACACTCAAATAGCCCCATGGACCAAAAAAAAGGCGTCATAAGGATGAAAATAGTTTTAATTTTTAAAAGCTGTCAAATAAAATAAAATTTACACAAATTGCCTATGATTGTAATCACACTGACTTGCGTAACACAGATAACATGTCAGTTTTACCACAGGGTTTTACCACAGGAGTTAAGCTGAAGATTTAATGAAACCTTTCTGAGGATGAAAGTAAAAAAAAAAAAAAGCTACCCTCACTCTCAGCATCCTTGGCCCTATAGGGAAATAACAGCAGGTTACAGTCTTTTAACCTGCTGTTAGTTTCCCTTTAAGCTTCCTTTACACTACTGTTTCTTTACTTGACGCTTATTACATGCTTCACACGTAGATTGTTCTTTGTTTTGAACTTCAAAGTATCACTGATCTTATGTTCTCTTTGAAAGTTTCAATATTTTTTTAAAAAAAAGACTTATGGCTCAATGATCTAACCACGGTGCTCAAAATTTTCACATATGTGCTACTTTTTTTTTTTTTTTTTTTTTTTTAATAGCTTTAGCTATGGCTTCCTTCAGTAGTGGATTATAATAGGGGCGTTTTGGGCGGCAGCCCGGGGCCCTGAGCTTCTGGGGGGCCCATGACCACCAAAAAAGACTTATACTTTCAATAGTGTACTGTCTCCTGGCTACACTTCTGCCATGATTTGCAAAAAATCACTGTTTTTTTATGGCAATTTTGCACAAATCAGGACATCTTGACATTATCTATCCTGTACTATGAACGCCAGGCTAGTGCTTCCGTAGTTACAGTGGGGTGGGGGGGGGGGCCCAGGCTTGGTGAACAGCCCGGGGACTATGGTAAAGTTAATCCGCTCCTGGCTTCCATACATTCAAGTTAATTAATATAAACCACTAACATCCCATAGCTATGGAAAAGATAATAAAACAAACATGTGCTGCAAGTTTCACTATGGGATGCAATATATTTTTCGGGTAAAAAATTTAGAAAAAAATTAGTATGCAGATGTGTCCACCCTTACCTTTCCTTAAGCCAAATTGTATATTCTAATTAGTCCTGAAAACATAGCATCATAGCATCCTGACACTTAAAAGACACATAGGGGGAAAGTTATCCAACAAGAAAGTTGTATTTTTTGGCGTAAAATGGACAGATGCGAATTAATTTATTCGCAAATGGCCGTTTGACGCCACCTTCACCAGTGGGAAGGGGAGGGGGTGTGGAGGGGACGGAACAGGGGTGCGGAGTCAGTGTCCTCTTCATTTATCATTTTTCGCAACAAAAAATGATAAGGAAACCTACGCCAGCTCTAAACTGGCATAGGTTTCCTTGCACACAGACTGCCGCGCACAGGATTTATGTAGAGGCAAAGCGCCTCTACATAAATCCTCTACATAGTGTTGGAGGTGCAGGGACATTTTTACGCCTGGCGCAAAAAACACTGGACTTAATAAATGTCCCCCATAGGGCTTATACTTAGTAATATGTGCAAGGAAACAAAATCACTGAAAAAATTGTAAAGATTTACTAAGATTTACTCTGGTCTTCAGTAATAGCCCATGTCTAACAACTTCATGACAGAGGCCTCTCTATAAATCCAGGGCATCTGAGGCTGTGCCTACAGCAGTCCTGGAAATCTAGGTCAGCACAGAGATTGTGAGTGCAATATACACCAATATTTGGGTGTAAATTCATCATACAGAGAAAACTATACTCCCTTTATGGAAAGCCCTGTCCCTTTACCTTGAATCTATCCCACTCAGTAAATCCAGTGCAGTGTGGCAAAAACCTGACATTGCCTAAATATTAATGAAACCCAGGCTCGGACTGGGCCACAGGGGAGCCGGGGAATTCCCCAGTAGGCCCCGAGTTGGAGTGGGCCCCGTCCCCCTGTCAGAGTACAAAGGGCTTTCAGGGCTGGAGACTGCAGCAATGTGGTCTCCACCCAGCAAGCCCAGCCAGGGCCCCATGCTCGGTAACCGGGTGCCGAACCTTCCTGTTTAACTGGAAGCGATCGCAACAATCGCTTCCAGTTAAATGTAGTGTTCTGATTGACAGCGTGAGAAGCCATAGGCTTCCCGCCCTGTCAATCACTCTTGTGACCGCAAAAAGCGTTTTGCTTGCGATCACAAGAGTGTCACCCCCATCCCCGAAAGATTCACAGCTTCCTGGTGGAGTCCAGTGCAAGGCGCACCACTGAGCTCTGTGTGCGCCGCGGCAGCAGAGACTTCCGGTACAGAGAGCGCATACCGAAAGTCCCAGCCCCCGTGGCGCACACAGAGCTCAGTGGTGCGCGCTGCACAGGACTCTACCAGGGAGCTGCGAATCTGTCGGGGAAGAGAGGAGAAGAGACCCGCGACCGACGGGGGAGCATGTGGGTACATGAGTTGTGTGTGAGTTTTTTTTTTTTAAATCACAGATTTAAGAGAGACACTATAAGAGATCAGAGACACTATAAGGGGGATATGTATAGGGACATGGACACTATAAGGGGGCTATGTATAGGAAGATGGACACTATAAGGGGGCTATGTATAGGGGGATGGACACTATAAGGGGGCTATGTATTGGGGGATGGACACTATTAGGGGCTATGTATAGGGGGATGGACAGTATAAGGGGGCTGTGTATAGGTAGATGAACACTATAAGGGGGCTGTGTAAAGGGGCATGGACACTATAAGGGGGCTATGTATAGGAAGATGGACACTATAAGGGGGCTCTGTATAGGGGCATGGACACTATAAGGGGGCTATGTATAGGAAGATGGACACAATAAGGGGGCTGTGTATATTAAGATGGACACTATAAGGGGGTTATATATAGGAAGATGGACACTATAAGAGGGCTATGTATAGGAGGATGGACCCTATAAGGGGGCTATGTATAGAAAGATGGACACAATAAGGGAGCTGTGTATAGGACGATGGACACTATAAGGGGGCTATGTATAGGGGGATGGACACTATAAGGGGGCTATGTATAAGTGGATGGACCCTATAAGGGGGCTGTGTATAGGACAATGGACACTATAAGAGGGCTATGTATAGGGGAATAGACAGTATAAGGGGGCTGTATATAGGAAGATGGACACTATAAGGGGGCTGTGTATAGGAAGATGGATACTATAAGGGGGCTATGTAAAGGGGGATGGACACTATGAGGTGGCTATGTATAGAAAGATGGACACTATAAGGTGGCTATGTATAGGAAGATGGACACTATAAGGGGGGCTATGTATAGGATGATGGACCCTATAAGGAGGCTATGTATAGGGGCATGGACACTATAAGGGGGCTATGTATATGAATATGGATACTATAAGGGGCTATGTATAGGGCGATGGACAGTATAAAGGGGCTGTGTATAGGAAGATGGACACTATAAGGGGGCTATGTATATGGAGATGGATACTATAAGGGGGCTATGTATAGGGGGATGGACACTATAAGGGGGCTATGTATAGAAAGATGGACACTATAAGGTGGCTATGTATAGGAAGATGGACACTATAAGGGGGGCTATGTATAGGGGATGGACACTATAAGCGGGCTATGTATAGGGGGATAGACAGTATAAGGGGCTGTGTATAGGAAGATGGACACTATAAGGGGGCTATGTATAGGGGGATGGACACTATAGGGGGGCTGTGTATAGGAATATGGACACTATAAGGGGGGTGTATTAGAATATTGACACTATAAGGGGGGTGTATATGAAGATGGACACTATCAGGGGGCTGTATACAGGAAGTGAGGGTGTAGAGGGGCTGATACAGATGTGCAGTGTGTATAGAGATGAGGATGGTGCCAGAGTGAGGAGCCTAATATGTTTCTCTGGCAGATTCTGTGGATTTGTGGCTCGGAGAAGTTATGATGGCCCAGGGCAGATGGAGAAGAAGATGAAAAGGGAAGAACTCTGATCAGAGAAGACGTCCCCTGTAAGTCACTTGATGTAACTACACTGTATGTTATATGGTGAAACAACCTGTGTAGAGCTGGGTCTACTGCTATATGACTGGATGAGGTGATATTGGTCTGTGTACAGTGAATTGTATTCAGTAGCAGCGTTGGTGTTAGTCAGTATTTGGTGGTGTTAGTATGTGTTGGTATTATGTGTTACCTGTAATCCTGTACTGTGTTTTATTTGATTCAGTATACTGGATTTGGTCAGTAAAAATATGGTGGTGATGGTTGTGGTGTGGCGGTAATATTTCCCCCCTGTATTCTGGTAATATTGGTAATATTGGTCATAGTATACAGGATTAGGTCAGTAACAGTATGGTGGTAATATGTATGGTGATAATATTTCCCTCCCATATACTGGTATTATTGGTAATATCAATCATTGCACACTGGATTTGGTCAGTAACAGTATGGCGGTAATATGTGTGAGGATATTTGCTCTTTATATACTGGTGTTATTGGTAGCTGTATGACTTTTGTATCTAAGTATGCAGTGTTAGGCTTATGTGCACACAATGTATTAGACTGGCCGTTCTGTGACCCGGCTGGGTCACAGAACGGCCGGTCTCTGCAAAGATAATTCCGGCCGGTACTGAAGTGTACTGGCTTCAGCGCGCTTCCAAAATACCCACAACACACTGTGAAGCGTGCGGCCGCAGCCATTCGCTCCACAGTGTGCACTGACAGAGCTTTCTGCGGCTGCAATTCAATGAATAGCGGCCACAGAAAACAGACATGTCAGTTTTTAGCGGCTCCACTAGGGATCCCGGCCGGAGCGTATACTATGTGTATACGCTCCGATCGGGATCCCATAGACAGCAATCAACTTATTTTTTCATATTAATCATGCCCATTATTGCAATCCGCAACAACGGCTGTAGGAATACGAAAAAATACGTTGTGTGAACATGACCTCATCATGCAAAGACAATTGTCTTATAGCCCGATTACACAGGCCAATTGTAGGTAACAAGAGCACCTAGGAAGTCCCATGTTAAAGTGCCAGAGATCAGCCGACAAGCAAGCAAATGCCCGATAGTCGGATGATTTGATCTTTTGTGTAATAATCATTGCTGTCGGACGCACATCTCTATCTATTCCTGCCCTGCTGATTAGCAATCGTTTGCAGCCCTACACTGCCACATATCACGCCGTGTTAATGGACCCTTATTAATGTTACCATAGCTAAGTATGGTGGCTGAAGGGTGGGCCCAGAGAATAATTTTTCCTGGTGGGCCCAAGGCACTCCAGTCCGACACTGATGAAACCTCCACCCACACACACTGTATTCAGACAGAAGTTAAGAAAGAACACAAGTCCACTCCCCCCTGTTTGAGGAATTATAGTGCAACTAAATCCCTAAATCTGATCTGAGTTATTGACTTTTCTTTTTCTTCTCCATTTAGCTTGAAGACTCCTCCTGGCCACAATACAAACTCCCCACTTCTATTACCCCACACAGCAATAGTGCCCACTCTGTGCCTCCATATAATAGGCTCCCCCATGGTACAATATAGTAATTTGGTCCTCTCAATGCTTTTTTTAGGCGCAGATGGGGCAGATTGGTGTAAAAATATTCGCAAAAGGTATTTTTGCACATATTTTTTTTGCATCGGCCCCATCTGCACCACCTTTGCCAGTGGGGTGGAGAGGAGGCGTTACAGGGGGTGAGGCAGCACGCATAGGGGGCGCAGCCTCTGTGTGCGCTGCATTTATCATTTTTCCGGCAAAAAACTATACTAAAACCTACGCCAGCTTTAAGCTGGTGTAGGTTTAAAAATTTTTGCACGGACAAGCTCTGTGCGCTCGGATTTATGTAGAGGCAGTGCGCCTCTACATAAATCCCCTGAGCTCCAGAGATGCGGGGAAATTTGTAAGCCTGGCGTAAAAAATGTCCCCCATAGTATACTCTCCAGCCGAGAACCGTTTTGTGCGTCCGCTATTCATTAAATAGTGACCGCACAGAACTGTCAGTTCACACAATGGCCGCACTCTCCATTGTGTGCAATGGGGAATTGAGATGCTGTTTGGATTCCCAATTCAACATAAATGAAGTTCATTCGGCAGGTACTGCAGTACTAGCCAGGATGATCTTCACTGACACTGTCCATTCTGTGACTCGGCCAGGTCACAGAACGGTTGGTGTCTTAAGCTGTATGAACCCAGCCTAAAGGTGAATATACAGTTTCAAGCTACGCTCATATGCCCTACAATCTGGGGCCTGTATCCTGGATTCTTCGGAGGGCAGCACAGAACAAGTGTGCCAGTCTGACACTGGATAAGTGCTCCCCCACCCCCAGCCCCTGTGCGTAGTTACTGGCTGCACCAGCTATATGTCAGCCTTTGAATCTGTGCACTGTCTTTCCTGCGATCAGATTTAAAATGCTGGTCGAAAGTGCAGCCAGGAAAAATACTCTAAATTATTAATAAAAATAATAATAATAATAATAATAATGGAAAAAATAGCTCACTGAACAAGGTCAAGTGTTGAATTCCTTTAGGTAGAATCTCCATCTTCCAAGGCTGCATTGTATATTCTCACAGAAACAAGACATTGTTATAAACGTAATTTTTCGGAGTCAGACCAATACATATAACTGAACTAAGGCAATTTTTTCTAAGCAAAATTAGGACAGATTACTTCACATTACCCAAGACATGACTTGGTGTTTCTCATACCATGCTTATCCCATAGTCATTATTATCTATTACTGTCTTCTGAGAATTACAAATGCTCTAGTCTTCTCCATGTATATGTGACTATCTTCCTACAATGTAATAGCTGTTTTATGTCCTAGTGACATTAAAGGTCAGAGATGGAACTATGCATGACATTAGTACAGTATGTGATATTCCAAAATTGATTAGAGTGAATTCTGCTGGAAGGAATAAAGTAGTGATTACTGATTCTGTCTCCATTCAGCCTCATGCACATGACTGTATTACATGATCAGAATGCATGAGCCCTCATTAATACAGATCATTTGCAATGCTCATCAGATAACTTATAGTTTTATAACCTACACATGTAACTAACAGGCTACTTATAATAAGCAGTGCAGTGAAACCCCGCACCGATGGATTGACTGCAGATAGCTACTTGTATCACCTCTGTGATAAGCTAAAGGTGGTGTTGAGCTCGGAGCATGATCGCCTTATGTTACATAATTACATAGTTAGTACAGTTGAAAAAAGACACATGTCCATCAATTTCATCTTAGGAGGGGATGGATGAGGGTAAGGGGGATGGATGATGGGTACATTCTATACATATGTATTAATGTTATTTTGATCTAAGAACTTAATGCAGTTTCGCACTAAGTGCGCCGTGGGCTTCTTGTATCTCCACAGTATCTTTAAATCAGGTAACACATTTAAATATAGGCAACTAAAATACTCTATCATAAAGTGATATATCTTGATGGATAGAGCTCATGCACTTCTGAAATATGTTCTGAAATATATTAACAAACTAAAATTTCATAGTAAAATTTATGAATTGTGAATATAATCATTATGGAAATTGAGATAAATGGATGACTGTGTACAGGAATGGCAAGCAACATTATAACGGCAGATTAAAGGAAAGTAATGCGTTGAAATAATCAGTAACAACTTATGATAAAAGCTATTTTAATATTGCAGAAAATCAAAGACACTGTTCAGAATAGATTGTTTCCATATTATATCGGTTATGTTGTTGTCCCCAGCCATTCAGTAACATTAGATGGTTGGTTGCCTTATAAAATATAATTTTTTTGTATTCCGTTTATCATAGTACATTATACTGTATCTTATTGATGCAGCGCTCGCTGTCAAAAAGTAATGAGAAAGTGACAGCAAAGTGACATAATACTGCTAAAGAAAAAATAAATGTTGTAGATGCATCTCATACGTGCCTTTCACTGGAATTCCTTTAAGCACTTTATATGGGTCTTCAGAAGCGCCTATGATTCCTGCCAGATATTGATTAGGCTTTTGGAAGAACTTTAGAGAAGATGAAGTAGATGAGATGATTCAGCTACAACTTCTTTTCTTTTTTGTTGGTAGGATCCTTAAGTTCTTTATCCATAGAGACTTACAGTTCCGCCTCATAGTAAAAGAACTATTTATTTATTTACTGTTGTTTATATAGCACCAACATGTCCCACAGCACTGTAGGCAATATAGAGATTACAATCTGACTACTATATATCAGAGAACTGTCTATTAACCCTTAAATGAGAAGTATGGGCATTTTGATCAGGAGTTTGATCAGGAGTTTGGACTTACCTCTCCCCATGCCCGCCATATGAGCTGCGGGACCGGCCTTGGGACCCGTGACAGGCTCTGGGATCTCCAGCACTGACACATCAAGACCCGGCTGATGAACTGGCCCTTAGCCAGTCAGTGATTGAGGTGGGATGCTGCTCCAGTGACTGATTGGCTGAGCGGTCAGTCTATCAGCCGGGACAGGCGTTTTCCCCCGAGTTGTGACAGGCCTTTCCCCCCGAGTTGTGACGTCAACTCAGGAGAACATGCCTTTTGGGCGGGGTCCCAAGGCCGTTCCTGACGCTCACCATGGGCACGAGGAGGGGTAAGTTCATACTCCTCAAATTCCCCCCTGTCCCGGTGGCTGTCAGATTTTAAACGTTGGACTTCTCCTTTAAAGGCCATGGCAAGTTTACATTTGACAGGCACAGTGAACTTATAATTGGGCATTCACCTGTGTGCAATTTTGCAGATGTTACAAATGGGGAAGGTAAGTAAAGGATTTGTTCCACGCCCGGAATGATGTGTAAGAGCCACGCGGCTCTGTCATTACAGTGCCATGGCGATTCAGAGAGTTTCCCCACTGCCGGCATGAAATTGAAACATCATACTGGAGAGGAACAACTCTATTACTCCCCTTATCTGTCCATAACATCTGCAAAATTGTGAACGTGTGAACACCCTTTAAGAGCCTCCAGCTCCTGTGTAGATGTTCCAATCAGGTATGATCACCAGCGCAATTAATCTTGCTCTTTGTTTGGATAAATGACCAGACAGTATTCACAAGGTATAAAGCATGCTATGCTTCTGAGCATGTTTCATACACCCCAGTAGATCTTGCGAAGGGGTTAAAGCCATGTTAAATCAGGTACAGTTTATACAGCTGCACACAAGCTTGAGATAAGATTACCATGTACAATGTCAGCATTGGCAGCTGCTGTAGAAAGTACACTGTGGATCAGTGCAAACTGGTTTTCAGTGTGATAAATCCAACTTAATTTTTTGCTGATTTGCAGATGCATATGGCTTTGGTATTTATCAGAAGTTCCAAATGTATAGTAAATTGTAAGATTTTGCAAAGAGGAATGATACATAGTTTTGTTCCGTGATTTGGGATGGTCTACTAGCTATGACATTATATGATATTCTGTGCACTTTAAAATACATAGATTCAGCCTGAGAAAGGCCTATTTCCTATTTTAGAATGACATCTATGTTTTTATTGCAGATCTCACTGACCCTCAGAGAACCCTGAACCCAACCCCATCAGACATCATAGATATGAACTAAAATGTTGACTGTGAGGCAGGCCTTACCGCCTATCATTAAAGCTTAACTTCTCAAATGTTTTATGGCTAAATGGATGCAAATCCCAATAGACCTGTTAAAAAAAATCTAGTGCAAAGTCCTTCCAGATGAGTGGAGACCTCTAAAGCTGCTATCGGAAGAGAGACAAACTCTGTGTTATGGTCTATGATGCTTCACGTCACATGTGGATGTGTCCATAGACCCTAGGCCATGTCCTGCAGGTTATTTACAGTATATATTTATCCATAAAACTTTATGTCAATTGAACATTGTTTCAACTATATTTTTAGCTCAGCTTAGTGGTTGCAACTTTTTTACTACTTAAAATGTTGGGCTAGGAAAAATGGTTGCACTCACACAATTTATTATCTTACAAATTTTGCAGCTAGACCATAAATAATTTTACTAGTATTGCCCCATTTAGTTGCTCCTGGTTTCTTAGCTTATTTAGCTATAACTACAGATTAGGATTATGACACTGTTCTTCCCAGTAGGCAGAGATGGTATGGGCTTTACCTGGCCATGTGATGTTGTGCTGATGCATTATGGGGTTGAGAACAGATCTGAAAGGGAGGGAATGCAGTCTGAAATCTGAAAGTCAATATGGTGGCTAAGGTCACATGACATGAAATAGATATCACAATAGGAATACCGAGCGATGAGTAAGCATTATTTGGTCAAAAAAATTACAGGAGTGCTTCTTTTAATATATTTTATTGTTGATAAAAATCTTCTAAACAATCAGCAGATCGATGTGGGTCCAGCTTCTGAAAACCCAGGAGAACATATGATAATGGGGAAATGCTACTAAACATTTTCTTGTAATTTTTGCTAAAAGAAAATACATCCTGGGCATTCGAATGATTGAAAGGAAAAAAAACAAAAAACAAAAAAAAATAGGGTAAATCTGGATGAAGTTTCTAGGGTAGGGGACTGAGGTGGACCTGCTCACCTGAAGTTGTGCAGATACCAGGAACAACGCTAGCAGAAAGTTTGATAAGTCTACCTTCAAGCAGTGAAGAAATGGGAAAGGTAAGCCAGTTATGAGAGAGTCGCATAAAGATCAGTTCCAGACTGGATATCCAGTCTGGATACTATCTTCGAGAGAACTGACGAGAGAATTTAGTCTCTCGAAACAGAATGGGGGATATTTATCAGGAGTATCACTGGAGTACAAGTAAGCCCGTCTTAAAGTAGTCCCCGTCCCCATTCACCGGTTTTAAAAGAAGGCACACACCTCTTTGAAAATTTGAAGAGACCTGCACCTGCCGCATGGTATAAATTTCTGTAGGAGCAGGTGTAGATTTCCGACCTAACTTGGACCCTGCCCGTGAGGGCTTACAACCTGTTTCCAGTTGTAAATCATAATAAGTTAGGTGTGGGAAGTGGCCATGCCTCCTACTGGCCTAGATGCGCATCCTTCCCAGCCGTACTCCATGGAAAAGGCACCGATTTTAACACAAACCGGTGGTTTGCAGAAAAGTCTTTACCTTTTCTGTGGCATACAACAGGGGAGCATTCTATTCAGGATAAAATGATCAGCATGGGGAAATCCGACTGCCCATTTCTTTCTTGCCATCCGCCATCCATAACCTTCTTAAATTGTTGTCTAATCCCACCAAAATTTTTGGATTTAGGCTAACGTTTTTCTAATGTACATGGCCAGCTTTAGTTAGTGGTTCTCCAGTTTTGATGATAGAGTATATCCTAAGCAGTTCTCTAGCCAAAATATATGCCATAAGCCATAATTGGGGCTATTAAAATGAGGTGGTTGTTGTTCGGCAATTTATTTAAGTGACAATGAGAATAATGTGTGGCTTGGTAAAACATGTTACAAGACATAGACAAGCCCTCCGGCTGTAACCTGATGGAAATTTAGTTCATATTGTGCATTATACAATATAATTCCCATTCCTTTCTATTCGAAGCAACACTATAACTAGGGAAACGCTTATTTTGCTTGTACTATTGAAATTTCCATTTTGTATCAGAAAATACTTGTCAATTCCAAAACTGTTTCTCAATTAATCCGTAATGAACTAACAGTTCTTGGGACTCAAGTTAATCTATTGCTTATTCATTTTCTGTTCCCATTGAATGATGAATCTGACATGATTCATGAACTGTTGATTAAAATATTGATCACATTTGTCCCTTTCTTTTATGTCTGTCTGTCAATCAATGAAACTCAGGACTGGGAATCATGGCCTGCTGACAGAATTTTCATTAGATCACTTAGAAGTGTGGCTCCATCAATACAGGCTCACATACATACAAACATATATAGATTACCTCTAGTGTCTAGTTTAGCCTGATTAACAAAAGCATTGAGCGTTACAATCCGCCATTGCTAAGAACTGTCTGTCTATGCATTTTATGTTTTGTTACAGTGAAAATGTGCCTTTATATTCCACTTCTGGAAACTATGTTCCTTTTTTGCTATTCTGTATGCTTTTTTTATATGCAAAAATTTATTTACTAATCTTAGTGATCACTATTTTATTCATACAATCTGCAAATAGCAAATAATGGTGTTTCTGCATTTAACTATACAACAATGTCTAAATGATACCAAATAGTTTTCATCACCATAAGAGCTATAATCTATCATTAATATTAGCCAAAGTATGACCATTATCAGCTGTTCTAGAGAATAGTAGAAATTGTAATTCAAAAATTTGACACTATGGCCCAGATTTTAATTCTACTGCTCTAATCGCCCATTTAGTTCCCCCTTGGTGCTGCTCATGCTTCTGCATTTTACTTTGAGCTGATGGGGGGGCCTTTCATCTTCATTGGGCCAGTCTGTGCAGAGCAGACGGACAACTGACAGCACTTTCTGCATTTTTTTTTTGTTGTTGCTGTTATTAAAGACCAAATGATCTTAGTGTTGGAGCCATGACCCAGTTGTTTAGATTGTATTTCATATATAAAACAGGCAAATAAAAAATAAAAATAAAGTAAATTGCGAAGGCATAGTATAACCCCTCTCTTGCTGATTTAACATTTATCGAATGACAGTGTCAATTTAGGTGTCTGCTATTAGCAAATTGCATTTTGAAAAATTGCAACACTTTACACTAGGAAACCTAAACAACCACAGGGGGAGCACTAAAGTTTTTGTGTAAAAACCTTACCATAATTTTAACTACATGTGCGCACGTGAGTAAATCTTGCAGGAGGGGGGGGGGGTAGTGGAATACAATGCAAACAGTCTCCTACCCAGTTTTCTGGCTCTGGTTTCAAACATTTAGGGGCACATTTATCATGTGATTGTTCTGACTAATTTGATGTTTTTGTATAAATTGGCATAAAGTTTTAAACTTTTGTCAAGGCGTTTACGCTATTTTTGAGCAATTTATGCCAACTGGGCCTTTAAAAAAAAAATTCACAGCAGTACCCCACTATTACCCTGTCATAGTTTTTTTTAGCCAAGTTTTGTCACCACAAGGTCTGTGGCTTTTTGCGCAGAACTTGGGTTGATACATTTAGAATTTTTTTTGTGAAAAACTCCAAAATGTTGTGGGACAAAAAAAAAAAAACATTTCTCTAAATTTGAAAGTCTCTGCCAATAAGAAAAAATAGTAATACTTCATAAATTATTTATTAATTCACATCTTCAATATGTCTTCTTTATATTAACTGTTTTTAACTTTGGGACTGTCTTTATGTATATAATTTTGGTACCTGTTGGAATAAAGTACTTGTATATTTAATTAATTTATTATATTTCTGGTGTGCTAATTTACTATATGAAATATAGATATAAATGGAATATAGTAAACTGATAAGTCAGTTTCTCGCTGTGCCGCTAGGGATCCCAGCCAGAATGTATACCATGTGTATACACTCCGGCCGGGATCCTATGCTTTCAATATAATGAATGTGCTGTATAAATCACGTTGTGAGAACAGTTAAAATTTGCATTTTCTTTGCAGAGATTCCAATGTAATCCTATGTATTTTTTATCACATCAATTACTGTTACCGATCTACCAATACCGGTGATTACCAATGCTGGACCCCCTTTGGCAGTTACACTAAACTGCCAGCTATAGGCTGAAAGTTTAGTCCCGGTCACTGTTTTTGTAAAAAGTAAGCATCGGAAGCAGGTCAGTATATATACGTCCTGGTGCTGAAACTAACCTCCTACAAAGTAGGTACATGTACTGACTTTTGCTGGAAGGGGTTAAGATCACTCTTCATATATTCAAAATTATTAGATAAAGGAATACATCTGGTTCAGGGCATATAGGAAAATTCCTAAAAACTGCTCAGGACTAACAATTCAGAAAATGTTCAAAGTTGACTTTGTGCAATTTTTCTGCTTTGGCAGTGTACCACTGTTATGGACGCATCTCAAGAGTGCTGTCATATTGACTTTCTCCTCTAAATTACAAGTTATAAGTTTATAGTGCGCACTGAGAATCAAACACCCTGACACACTGATGGTTAAGGTTGATCTTCTTTATTCAAAGATGTTTTCTTCTACTAAGGCTCATGTCAGTACTTCATTGGCTGAGGTGCAAAAGAACTTAGTTACGTAGCACTAATGTTTACTAACGTAAGTTGTAAGGAATGTAAATATTTCTACTTGTTTAGAAGGTCAGCGCCATATTGTAATGGCTGCACTAAAAATACAAAATATCTCATCCTTAACAGTGCCCCCTTTGAAGCCATCATCAAAAGCAGATGACCTTTATTGCAAGGTCAAAAGGCTAGCAAATTTTCCCAAAGTGTATGTGTTTTTAGGTCTTCATCACATTAGGGACAACCCATCTCTAGCAGATAGGCTGCCTCTTAAGGGGCTTATACAAATGAAAGTCAAAAGTCAGATTCTAGTCTATTCTTTTCTAATATGAGATGTATGGGGTGGCCGCGCTTCTTTATTAATTGGCTTTTGGATTCATTGGAATCGTCTGAGACTGGGAAGTCAGCATACATAGTTGGAGTTGCTTCTTAAACATCTGAAGGCTCAATTAGAATCAGTGGAGCCACATCATGGAGGGGCAGGGGTTTCCTCCCACTTTGGGTGGGCCGGCCAAACTCCACTGCTTCACCCCAACCTGGTAACCATAAATGGAATGGCACTGTACACGAGAACCAGTTCAAAAATAGGACCGCGGCACCAGCTTCTCCATGCCGGCGCCGTTTGATTCATGTGTCATTCATGTGTCCATTTAAGGGCATTTGGTTTGAGGTATTGAAGTTCCACTGGACTACTCCAATGAGGAAATGGCAGTCAGCATATTTTTACATTTTCTTGTCTCCGGGAGAGATTTCCTCCCAGTTGGGTATGTAATACAAATAAATAAATAAGGTAATTAATAATAATAATAATACTTTATTAATTACTATATACTATAAAAATAACAATAATTACTACCAGGAATTACAAAGCATTAGAAATTTTATTCTGTTTTGAGATGAGCGAACTTGGATAAAGCTTTAAGGTTGTCTGGAAAACATGGATACAGCCAATGACTATATCCATGTTTTCCACATAGGCTTAAGGCTTTATCCAACTTCAGCAGCCACCGCTAATCAAATGCAGAAAGTTTGGATTCGGATCAACTCGAGCATGCTCGAGGTTCGCTCATCTCTAGTTATAATGTTTGTAAAATCCAATAAAATATGAATATACTGTTAAAAACTCACATCAAGTTTAGAAGACATTTAGAGAGGGGAATTGATCTTGTGGTGTCCTACCACGGGTGTTACAGTTAGATACACCCTTCGCAAAAGTCTGTACTTATTGTACTTGTTTCCTTATGAAAGTATTACTAAAGTGAGCCACTAGATGTCGCTATATTGTATGGGTGTATTTGTAAGCCGCACAGCTGAAGGATGTAAAGGGTTATTGTTTCTTCATGTGTCACCTGAGTTTGTAGACCAGACGGGTTCTTGTTTTCTTCTGTCCTATCACCTCTCCCCTTATTTCTTCTGTTGCACTCTTCACCCACAGGCCTTGGTTGGATCTGCCCCATTTGGCCCGATTCGGCCGATTATCGTTTGATGAAATAGAGAGATTGATCAGCCGATGATCGTGTCATCAGCTGATCGTTCATTTAGGGCCAGACCTAAAATCAGCATACATTACCTGTCAGGTCTTCTCTGCGCTGTCTTCATCCCCAGGTCCCGCATGCTCTATCTTCAGAATGGCCGGTCAGCTGACGGAGCGCTCAGCCAATCACAGGCCGGGACCGCCGCGGCCTGTGATTGGCTGAGTTCGGCCGGTCAGCTGACCGGCCATTCTGAAGATAGAGCGCGCGGGACTTGGGGATGAAGACAGCGCGGAGAAGACCTGACAGGTAATGTATGATGCTGCAAGGGCTGCAAGGGCTGCAAGGACATTGGTAACTATGTCCTTGCAGCCCTCGCTCAACGATCATCGGGCTGTGGAATATGCCCAGTAAACGAGAGGCGATCTAGCAGATCTCCGCTCGTTTACATCGTTGATCGGGTCCTCCTCGGCCTGTGAAATAGGACCCTTAGTGTACATATGGATGAGACAGGACAGTGCCATGGGAGTTAACCACAGAAGTGTTGGTGGCCTCTCAGCTGGTTGGATAAGATCATCTCTACACCCTCAACACCCCCAAGCTGTTGTCTAAACTATATTCTGCACTTTTGTCCCCACCTTCCTCATATGGGCCTTCTTACTTATATGTGTGGGAAAAGGAACTGAATAGCTTCCCATCTCATGGACTTTTATGCTGCAATAAAACTGAAGAGTTCATACAAATTGTAGTCAAGATGGTGTAAAACACTGTCCTTCTTCTTTAGAGCAGGGCTAACCACTTCAGACTTGTGTTGGCAATGTCATCAGGCCTCTGCTTTATATCTGCATATATGGTGGAACTGTCCTCCTATACAATCATTTTGGGTCTTTGTATAGGAGGTAAAAATTGGTAAAGGTGAAATTAGAACCTACACCTTACAACTTACAGTCCTTTCAAATGCTCCCATTCAGGCTGTTGGAGTTTCAACTGATGTATGCTGCAGCATTCACAGCCACCACTTTGTTCCCAGGCGAGCCATCCTTCACCTGTAATAAGTTGGGGAGAAGATTATCAGTGCCAAGGCCCACACTGTGCATGAGCTCTGGCTGCGGATAGAACAGCAGACACAGGGCCGGCCTTAGGGTAAATGGCGCCCTGTGTGAAATCCTTTTTTGGCGCCCCCACACACACACCTCAGGCTGCGTTCACACCACGTATATTTTAGTCCGTATATGTATATTTCAGTCAGTATATTTCAGTCAGTATTGCAACCAAAACCAGGAGTGGATTAAAAACACAGAAAGGCTCTGTTCACACAATGTTGTAATTGAGTGGATGGCAAATGGCAAATTTAATGGCAAATATTTGCTGTTATTTTAGAACAACGGCTGTTATATTGAAATAATGGCAGTTATTTACTGTTATATGGCAGCCATCCACTCAATTTCAACATTGTGTGAACAGATCCTTTCTGGGTTTTTAATCCACTCCTGGTTTTGGTTGCAATACTGACTGAAATATACTGACTGAAATATACGTAGTGTAAACATAGCCTCAGGCTATGTTCACACCACGTATATTTCAGTCAATGTTATGGTCCTCATATTGCAACCAAAACCAGGAGTGGATTAAAAACACAGAAATGCTCTGTTCACACAATGTTGAAATTGAGTGGATGGCCGCCATTTAATGGCAAATATTTGCTGTTATTTTAAAACAACGGCTGTTGTATTGAAATAATGGCAGTTATTTACCATTATATGGCGGCCATCCACTCAATTTCAACATTGTGTTAACAGATCCTTTCTGTGGTTTTTAATCCACTCCTGGTTTTGGTTGCAATATGAGGACCAGAATACTGACTGAAATATACGTAGTGTGAACATATTAAGGTAACATGAAGCTCCTTTAGCCTCCAAGCCCTCCAGACAACACCCATCAACCGGCCCCCCCGCCATGCACACAACTACCCTCGCCAAACACACAACTACCCTACCCCCCCCCTAGCCATACATGCAACTACCTCTCCACCATTCACACACCTACCCTGCCAGCCATACACACAACAACCAACCCCCCCCCCCGGCCATTCACACAACTACCCCCCAGCCATACTCACAGCTACAACCCCCAGCCCCCTAAACAACTACCACCCCCAGCCCCCCACACAACTACAGCCCCCCACACATACATACACACACAGCACAGATAGACACACACAGCACACATACATATGCACAGCACATGCAGACACACACATAAGCCTCCACACCAAGGGTCTATTCATACAAGGGCAGATACATTAAAGTGACTGTACCACCAGGCCCAGGCTGAAGCACTGGAGACGGGCCGACCCACCCTTAGTGGGAGGAACCCCCCCGCCCCTCTATGATAGGGTTCCATTGATTCTAATAGAGTCACGTCATGGAGGGGCTGCAGTTTCTTCCCACTAAGGGTGGGTCGGCCCGCCTCCAGTGCATCAGCCCCGGCCTGGTGGTATAGTCACTTTAAAGGGGTTATCCAGCGCTACAAAAACATGGCCACTTTTCCCCCTACTGTTGTCTCCAGTTCAGGTGCAGTTTGCAATTAAAGGGGTAGTGCGGCGCTAAAAAATTATTCACAGAATAACACACATTACAAAGTTATACAACTTTGTAATGTATGTTATGTCTGTGAATAGCCCCCTTTCCCCGTGTCCCACCACCCCCACCCGTGTACCCGGAAGTGTTGGTGCATTATACATACCTGATCCGTGTCGAGGGCCGTCCGCCATTTTGTGCCAAACGTCATCTTCGGACGGACGGCCGAGTCACTGCCGCCCATCCCCCCTCCGCCGCGTCAAAACTGTGCTCTGCCGCGATTGGCTAAGCACAGTTATGCTCAGCCAATCGCGGCTGAGCAGCTGATGACTGCCGCGTCTTCAGCTGCTCAGTCGCGATTGGCTGAGCACAGCTATGCTCAGCCAATCGCGGCTGAGCATCGGATGACGCTGCAGAGGGCGGCCGGCATTCAGAACAGTCGAGGGCTGTTCGCCGGCCGAAGAAGACGTCACTGAATGAAGATCGGAGACGGGGGTCGGCACGTGACAGGTGAGTATAGCGCACCACACTTCCGGGTACACGGGTGGGGGGGGGGGGGGGAAATGGGGAAGGGGGCCATTCACAGACATAACATACATTACAAAGTTGTATAACCGCACTACCCCTTTAAGCTCCATTTACTTCAATGGAACTGAGTTTTAAAACCCCACCCAAACTGGAGACAACAGTAGGGGGAAAGTGGCCATGTTTTTGTAGCGCTGGATAACCTCTTTAAGGATTTTCTGCAGCAGGTCTGAGTGCAGAAAATCTGCAGTCTATCAGCAAAGTGGAAAGGACACTTAAAATGGAACCAATCAGCCCGATTGGGCTGATATGGTTCCCAGGAGCACTGTATAAAGCTCCTGCAGCATCCGTGGCACGTATCGGCCGTGGCTGCTGCAGAAGCTTTATACCAGACACATGACAGCTATACCAGAAGCTTTATACACACACACAGACAGACACATGACAGAGCTATGTACACACACACACGACAGAGATAGGCACATCACACAGACAGACACAAGACAGAGCTATGTACACACACACACTGGAGCCAGTAACAGCAATCTCTGCAAGCTAAGTGCTTTTATATTGTATTTGTGAGCGAGTTTTGGAGCGTGCGAGTTTTAGATCTGAAGTGTGTTTTTGTCTCAAGTGTGGGACTTTAATATTCTGGGACTTTAGATTCAGTGAGTTTTTGAGGAAAACAAATTGTTTACTTGCTTTTGAATACATTGTTTGCTTTTGTTGCTTTTGTTTTGTTTAGTTATACATAATATCCCCATAAAAATGAGCGCCATGTTTGACAATGGGCCCCAATGTACATCTTGTGCGATGTATGCAATCCTTGATCAACCGATCGAGGGTGCATACCATTGTGGGAGATGTGTGCATTTTGCTGGTTTGGAAGCCCAGATCCTGGATCTAAATTAGCAGCTGCGACGTTTGAGATACATTGGCAAACTGGAAAGGGGTCTGGTGCTCACTGAGCAAGCGCTCCAAGGGGTAGATGGGGGAGAGAGTGATAGCATGGAGGTACAGGAGGAAGAGGCAAGTAGTTGGGTCACAGTTAGAAAACGGGGTAGAGGGAAGAGTGTGAGGGAGGCCAGTCCTGATCTGGCACACCCCAACAAGCTTGCCAAATTGGCGGATGAGGGGGATGTTGATTCAGGGGTGGCATTGCTGCAGCAGGACACTGCCTCTGAAAGCCAGCGGGGTGTCTGCTCCAGTAAGGTGGGAAACAGGATCTCAGGGCAGGCCAGGCAGGTACTGGTAGTGGGGGACTCAATTATTAGGGGGACAGACAGGGCAATCTGTCACAAAGACTGGGATCGTCGAACGGTGTGTTGCCTTCCTGGCGCTCGAGTTCGTCACATCGCGGATCGGGCTGACAGATCACTGGGAGGGGCTGGCGATGACCCAGCAGTCATGGTGCACATTGGCACCAATGATAAAGTTAGAGGTAGGTGGCGGGTCCTTAAAAACGATTTCAGGGACTTAGGCAGGAGGCTTAAAACTAGGACCTCCAAGGTGATATTCTCCGAAATATTACCTGTACCACGAGCCTCACCTAAGAGACATGCGGGAGATTAAGGAGGTAAATAAGTGGCTCAAGAGCTGGTGTAGGATAGAGGGGTTTGGGTTCATGGAGAACTGGGCCGACTTCTCGGTCGGTTACAGGCTCTACGGTAGGGACGGGCTGCATCTCAATGGGGAGGGTGCAGCCGTGCTGGGGGAGAAGATGGCTAAGAGGTTGGAGGAGTGTTTAAACTAGGGACCGGGGGGGAGGGCAACTACAATATAGTAAGTGAAGACAGAGTAGATGGAGAGCTGGGCCTAGATTATGGAACTGGGGGTGGAGCGGCGGGAGGGGTTAGAACAGTCACTAGTGACAAGAGGAAAGGGAATATGGACAAACATATTAAATGTATGTATACTAATGCTCGAAGCCTCACTAATAAAGCTGAGGAATTAGAACTCATAATGGTTGAAGAGAAATATGATATAGTGGGGATAAGAGAGACATGGCTGGATGAGAGTTATGACTGGGCTGTTAATATCCAGGGTTATAGTCTATTCAGAAATGACCGTAAAAATAAGAAAGGGGGAGGGGTCTGTCTATATGTTAAATCCTGCCTTAAGCCCATTCTGCGGGAGGATATAAGTGATGATAATGTAGAATCTCTTTGGGTAGAAATAAGAGGAGGGACGAAGAATAATAAAATTCTTTTAGGAGTGAGTTATAAACCTCCAAGTATAGTGGAAGAGTCAGAAAATCTTCTTACAAGACAAATAGATGCGGCAGCGAAGCAGGGGGAATTCATTATTATGGGGGACTTTAACTACCCAAATATAAACTGGAAAGCAGAAACCTGCAGATCCAGGAAGGGAAGCGTGTTTTTGGAAATAGTAAAAGATAATTACCTTTCCCAACTAGTACAGGAACCAACAAGAGGGGGGGCCCTTCTGGACCTGATCTTAACCAATAGGCCAGACAGAATATCAAAAATAGAGGTGGGGGGGTCACCTAGGTAATAGTGACCATAATATAGTAAGTTTTCAATTATCCTTCAATAAAATAATTAGCAGAGGGGCTACAAAAACATTAAATTTCAGGAAGGCTAATTTCCAAAAACTAAGAGAGGACCTTGGGAACATAGACTGGGACAATGCCTTCAGAAATGAAAGTACACAAGAGAAATGGGACATATTTAAGAGCATCCTTAGTAAATCGTGTGAACGACACATACCATATGGGAATAAACGTAGTAGAAATAAGAGATATCCAATGTGGTTAACTTCAGCTGTAAGGGGTGCAATAAATGATAAGAAACAAGCATTCAGACTACTAAAACAAGAAGGTAGTGAAGAAGCATTGAGCAACTATAGACAGAAGAATAGAATGTGTAAAAAGCAAATAAAAGAAGCAAAAATAGCAACAGAAAGAAAGATAGCCACAGAAAGTAAAACGAATCCCAAAATGTTCTTCACTTATGTAAACAACAAAAGACTAAAAAAACTGAAAATGTTGGTCCCCTCAAAAATAATCTGGGTGTAATGGTGGAGGGGGAAGAGGAAAAGGCCAATCTACTAAATACATTCTTCTCTACTGTATTCACAGAGGAGAATCCCATAACAGACGACATGACTATGGATAATATAAATCCTCGCATAAATCTCACCTGCCTAACACAACAAGAATTGGGGAGACGCCTTAAAAACATTAAAATCCATAAGTCACCGGGCCCAGAAGGTATCCATCCTAGAGTTTTGCAAGAATTAAATACTGTGTTAGACAGACCGTTATTCCTAATATTTAAAGATTCTATTACGACAGGGATTGTTCCACAGGACTGGCGCATAGCTAATGTGGTACCAATATTCAAGAAGGGGTCAAAGAGCGATCCTGGAAACTACAGGCCCGTAAGTCTAACATCTATAGTAGGTAAAGTATTTGACGGGTTTGGAAGAAATGCTATACTGGAGTATCTTAATGAAAACAATCTTGTGACGCAGCATCAGCATGGATTTATGAGGGATCGATCCTGTCAGACTAATCTGATCGGCTTCTATGAAGAGGTAAGTTATAGACTGGACCTGGGGGAGGCTGTGGATGCTGTGTATCTGGACTTTTCAAAGGCATTTGATATTGTGCCGCATGAAAGGTTGGTCTACAAAATGAGGATGCTGGGACTCGGGGAAAACGTATGCAAATGGGTAAGTAACTGGTTGTGTGATAGAAAACAGAGGGTGGTCATTGATGGAACATATTCAGATTGGGTTTTAGTTACTAGTGGGGTACCACAGGGATCAGTGTTGGGTCCACTTCTTTTTAATATTTTTATTAATGATCTTGTTGAGGGGCTACAGAGTAGAATCTCCATTTTTGCAGATGATACTAAACTGGGTAAAGTAATCAGTACAGAGGAGGATAATATCATATTACAGAGGGATTTGGAGAAGCTAGAGGCTTGGGCGGTGAAATGACAAATGAATGGCAAATGAAGTTTAATGTGGATAAATGTAAGGTTATGCACTTGGGCCATAGAAATAATAAATACAGTTATGTGCTAAATAATAAAACACTGGGTAAAACTACTTCCGAAAAGGACCTGGGGGTATTGGTGGACAGTAAACTCAACTTTAGTGATCAGTGCCAGGCAGCAGCTGCCAAGGCTAATAAAATAATGGGATGCATCAAAAGAGGTATAGATGCTAAAGATGAGAACATAGTTTTGACTCTATAAATCACTAGTCATACCACATATGGAATACTGTGTACAGTTTTGGGCACCGGTATATAAGAAGGACACAGCTGAACTAGAGCGGGTGCAGAGGAGGGCAACAAAGATCATTAAGGGAATGGGTGGGTTACAGTACCAGGACAGGTTATCACGCTTGGGGTTATTTACGCTAGAAAAAAGACGTCTTAGGGGCGATCTGATCACAATGTACAAATATATGAATGGACAGTACAGAGATCTTTGTAGTGGTCTTTTTACTCCTAGGTCTGAAACCATGACAAGGGGGCATCCTCTACGTCTAGAGGAAAGAAGATTTTATCATCAGCATCGACGCGGGTTCTTTACTGTACGAACGGTAAGACTGGGGAACTCTCTGCCACATGATGTTGTCATGGCCGATTCATTAAATAAGTTCAAGGGAGGCCTGGATGCTTTTCTTGAACAATATAATATTACAAGTTATGGGCATTAGATTTCCGGTGATACGTTGATCCAGGGATTGTTCTGGTTGCCATTGGAGTCGGGGGGGGGGGGGAGTTTTCTCCCTGTGGTGGGGTGGTTGTCGTCTCCCTAGTAGGGGGTTTTGCCTTCCCTGGATCAACACAGTAGGGTTTCCCTAGGTTGAACCTGATGGACTCTTGTCTTCTTTCAACCTTATTTACTATGTTACTATGTTACACACACACACACACACACACACACACACACACACGCAAGACAGAGATAGGCACATCACACAGACAGACACATGACAGAGCTATGTACACACTAGTTATGTCACGATACCAGAATTTTATTCCAATATTCAATACCAGTTTAATACTTAATAAAGTTTGGGGGGGGGGGGTGCTAAAAAAATACAAATGTAATGACCCCTGCCCAGACTGCGGATATGATGCTGGGATGTTTGTGCACAAGAAAGTATGCTGGGAGTTGTTGTGGTGTCAGGGGGCTGCTGCTGCACAACTCCAACTCCCAGCATACCTTCTTGTGGACAACAAATCCCGGCATACCTTCTTGTGGACAACAAATCCCAGCATACCTTCTTGTGGACAACAAATCCCAGCATACCTTCTTGTGGACAACAAATCCCAACATAACTGTTGGGAGTTGTGCACAAGGAGGTATGCTGGGAGTTGCAGTTGTGCAGCAGACCCCCGACCCCCCTCAAGTCCTGGCTTCTCATCACATACTATGGCAGCCTCCACTGTATACAGGGCCCCTCATCACACACCATGGCAGCCCCCAGTGTATAGTGCCTGTCACTGTTATGATGCTGCCCTGCAGCAGGCACAGGGGAAGGAGCTATGAGGAGAGTGTTTCAATAACACAGAGAGCAGGTCATTTCAGGCCATCCCCTGCTGCGTGTGGAGAGCGGTACATGACAGGCATGTCTGTGTGTGGTGTGTACAGGTGTAGTCATTCTCTATGTACAGGAAGCACAGCGCTCACCTTTCTCCCCAGCTAAGACCAGCATTCAAAGGGTTACAGCCCTTCTCCTCGCCTCAGTGCTGGTGATTAAGTGTCCTGTACCAGCAGCACCACAGCTCTCATCTGCCGTTGTTCCCGGGAGGGCCGTGTCTCCTGCAGCACTTCTTGTGTGTCTGCCCTCCCCCATGCAGCTGCTGTCTCTCTCACCCTCTGTCTGTGCCTCCTCCTCGGTCCCAGTTCTCCCTCAGCTTTCTTCACCCCTGCAGCATGGAAGAGGCAGGCGGCCAGCTGGGGGGGCGCCCCGGCAGACAGGCAGCACATCTAACTTTCATTTCTAAGTTAGACGTGCAGTACAGCTCTCTAGTCTACCGAAGCGCCCCCTAGCTGGCCGGGAGTGAGGCGCCCTGTGCAAGCGCACAGGTCGCACGCCCCAAAGGCCCTGAGCAGACAGATGAGTTGTTGCTGACGCTTAAGCCCAACAAGGTGGGATGGGACAATGGATGAAATTTTGTATCAGCTCGGGACCAAGCTGGTTTGATGCACATCCCTTGACTGGCACATGTGCTAAACCTGGTGGTGTAGAGCTTCCTGGCACATTACTTAGATATGCCACATCTGCTCCAGAAAGTGTAGACCATGGGGAAGATTTATGAAAGGGTGTAAATATACACCTGGTGTAAACTGCCCACAGCAACCAATCACAGCTCAGCTTTCATCTCTGGTAAAATGTAAGAGGAGCTGTGATTGGTTGCTGTGGGCAGTTTACACCAGGTGAATATTTACACCCTTTCATGAATCTCCCCCCATGTGTGCACATTTTAGGCGTTCTCACCCTGCTGCAGCAGCTCACCTGGCCAGCTCTGGTGCTAAACTTTGGACTTCCAAACCACCCTCATATGTGAAATACCCACAAGCTTGAACTCCACCTTACAAAGAGTCTGCAAGCAGTACCAAGCCATAGTTGTCTTCAGCTGCAGAATGAAAGTACATGTAATGGGGGCAGAGGAGGAAGATGAGGAAGCATGAACCCAGTTGTCCATCTAGTCGTCCACACTACAGTCCAACCAGGGAAATTTTGTAGGAGGATAATTTGTTATCAGAGAAGGGTGGCACCCAGAGCAGCTAACAAATGTCACTGAAGCAGGGGGCCGGGGGGATGCAAGGGAGCCAGAGGAGATACCTCCCACCAAGAACTGCTTGTTCTTGCCTCTAGGCAGTCCGGCCCACCTGAGAAATTACCAGTGCTGATTACTGGGTGGCCACTGAGCTGGATCCCTGCTATAAGAACAACATTGCATCCTTTAATACCTTCATTAGAGTGTGATAGAAAGGTTTGAGAATAAGCACAACCTGTAAGAGAAAGGACAAGGAGGAGGAAGACGGAACATGGAATGCTCAACACTAGAAAAGACTATAAATTGTTTAAATATTACATCAGAAACTGCAAAAATTACACCTCCATACAGCGCTCAAATAAAATCATTAGCCAGTGCAAACCACAAGGAAGTGTCATTTAGCTTCTTTCAATATTTGCAGTGAACTGATTTGTTTTTGACGTTGAGAACAAATTACATTAACTAATTGGAGCTTGTGAAGCACAATATAAAACTACTACATTCTGTGGGTCACTGCAATGTCAATCGGCTGATTGTTGTCGTTTAAACTTAAAAATCACTAGCTGCTCATTGTTATGTGTAGTGGTGCACGGCCAATGGCTGATGACACTATAAAAATACAAAAGTTTATTCTTACCTATTCACTCCAGGTTTATATGATCGATGGCCTATCCTAAGGATAGGCCATCAATCGCTGATCAGCAGGATGTCAACTGCCTCTGGCCTTGTTCACTGTGTAATGCTGGCTCAAAACAGCTGATCACAGGGTGTGTTGGCACCTTGCTGATCCATGAATGATGGTCTTTCCTGAGGATAGGTCATCAATTATGTTGATCTGAAAAGAACCCTTATGGTTATGTTCACAAAATGTGACTGGGGGGGGGGGAGGGGTTGGGGGAGCCATTTTTTAGAATAATGGCTGTAAAAATGATCATGATCATTATTTACGCCCATCCATAAAAGATGATAAAGATGGCCTTTTTTCACTTTAAAAAACGGTGTGTAAACGTAACCTTAATGTTTATTTTTCGGTTGTATATCTATAGATAGATATATAGATAGATCCATTTGGAATTAGTATATTTTATAGGATATATTCCAAGAATTATTTAATTTTATGTATCTGATAATATACATGCACACTCTTTCTTTCTGGGCGACTAATTCAGTAACTGGAATATGATGAATTCTGAAGTGGATACAGAATCCATGAGACATGAGCTGAATAACTTAAAGCGACTTTGTACCCACAATCTGCACATTCCAAACCGCTTGTACCTTCAGATAGCTGCCTTTAATTCAAGATCTGCCCTGGGGTCCGTTCGGCAGGTGATGCAGTTATTGTCCTAAAAAACAACTTTTAAACTTGCAGCCCTGTGTAAAACTGGCGTGGCCTAGAGTGTGTGTGCATTAGGCTTGCACAACCTCTCTGTCCCTCCTTCCTGCCTTCTTTATATTAGGAATGCCCCAAGCAGATTGTCCCTTACTCATCAGCTGTGAGAACACAGCAAATGGGCTGGATCGTTAAGGCACCTGTGGAGTTTTCACTTCAGAGGAATAGGAAAAATCCTGCCAGTGGCAATCCTAATGATGAGGAGGATGGGGAGGAGGGACAAAGTTGCTGCAAAGTTAAGGCACAGATACTCTAAGCCACAGCCGTTTGACACAGGGCTGCAAGTTTAAAAGTTGTTTATTAGGACAATAACTGCATTACCTGCCGAACGAACCCCAGGACAGATCTTGGATTAAAAGCAGCTACCTGAAGGTACAAGTGGTTTGAGGGGGACAGATTGTGGGTACAGAGTCGCTTTAAGGATTAGAAAAAGTATCCCAGGTCAGATATGTACAGTACTAACACTGAAACACCATCCATTTTTTACTCAATGTGTATTTTGTATATTTTTCATGTTTCTGTGCTAATATATATATATATATATATATATATATATATATATATATACTGTATATAATTATTATTATATTTACACATGTGCTTACAGTATAGCACATCGGAAATGAATTGCATGAATGGGAGTGCAGACAAAATACGTGGTCATCTGAAATTAAATCTGTGAAAATGAATGCAGTTTATTTCCCTCCCCCTGCCCATATCTTTGTGTTTTGTCTACTATTTACTATAGCATAGTTACTCCTGATTATTGTTTCCTTTCTCTTATTATTTTTTTATACATTGGTCTTACCTAATTTAATGTTTTCCACTGCTATTTCTATTCTTTTCTCCTTCTAGCACTTTTTAATGTTTTTCCTTTTACTTCATTTCATTCTATTTGCTTTCCTTTTCATACGCCCCACACATGTATTCTGTTTTCTGAATGCTTGGGGTTCTGCTGATAAGAAGAAATTGAATCATAATACTAAAAAATAAAGAAAAAACTCCTTCCCATTTCACTCGCTCACATAAAGCAATGTAGGAGGATATTGGGTTACTTGGAAGAGTAGAGGGAAAAAAAAATTGTGTCAGCCTCAATAACCCCCTAGATTTATTTAAACACCAGCATCTGAAGTGCTAAGAAAGATGAAGGCACTATGTGGATTTTCTGACACCTGCCATGTTCTCAATTGTGTTGACATTTAAGATGGAACATTGTAAGAGCGGCACATTATGCTTTTCTATATTTTAAAGAATATAGAAATTGAAGAAATTTTAAAAACAATATTACGTGAAATGTGAGTTGACATGTCCTGGCAAGCAAAGAATGGTAAAAGGGGGAACAATAACATTTAAAAAAGAAATTCTGACATCTAAAACTGATCTGTAAACTATCCTGGGAGCATGGAAACACACAGACACACATATTAGTGTTTAATCTATTCTACAGTCTGTCTATGTGTTTGTCTATCTATCTATCTATCTATCTATCTATCTATCTATCATCTTCCCATGAAATATTATTTTTTTTTACTATACTGAAATACAGCAATACTGGGTGCAGACTGTACTGAATCAAGTTATTACCTAGTTCTTCACAAAGTAATAAATTTCAGCTATGAATAGCATGAAGGAGCTATCTGATTCACATCTTGTACTAAAACCGGACAGTATGGTGCTGTATTTTCACAGTCAGTCTGTTGCTTTTCAACACACAGAACCGTAAAATAGATTCTTATCTCATTTTTTTCAATGCCATTTATTATGCTGTCCTTGGATGCTTATGTTCGGAACTTCAAATTTGGGTGACAACATATTTTGCCCCTTCTTTATCGACCTCTTATTTATTTTACAACTGTTATAGATAAACAAAAAATATAAATAAAGAAAAAGAAAACAAATAAATGTAGGCAGCTCTGCAGTTTAAAAAGGTTTAAAAAAAAATAAATAAAAATAAGGTTACTCACCTAACTAGTACTCTCCAACGCCCACTTAACAAATTACTAGATGAATTGCTGCCACAACTAGCGAATCTTGGCAGTGTTTTGTAAACAATGCAACAGATCCTTCCTCTCCATGTAATCCCAGACAGAAGCCATTATGTTAAGATCAGGAAACATATCACCACTTACAGTACGCCTTGTTCTTCTGGACACCGATTGTCCTTATTGGTATTGGTTGTATGATTGGGGTTTGTCCCCTATACAGAATAAAATTTGCAGCCACTCAGATGTATCTGTATCCCTGATGGGAGTAATTTTGTATAATTTTTTCACATCTACCAAAAAAGTTGTGCAGTACAGTAGTTGTATGGGGAATATTGTTGGGATATGTTTTATTATTTTATCACTATTAGGGGGGTACAGTAAAATAGTTCTTGCCTCCTTCTGTCCCATGGCATCCATAAAATAATATTTGACACCTCATAACTATAGGGAGCAGAGTCCAATGGGCCATGGCCACTGAAGGACCGCAAAAAGTTTAGCAAGATCCATCTGCAGACCACGACCATCTCAACTGCGCACAACTGGTTCTCAACTGTTGCAGCTCCTGGTGGACATGTCTGACATGGGTCTGCAGATCTGGAGAGTAGATCAGTCCAGATAGACGATGACACAGAAATAGAGGTGGACATAAAAGACATAATTTACGAACTCCTAGAAGACTGCTGGGGTGTTGCATAAGCCAAAGGGTAAGACCAGATACTAGACATACGCATCTCTGGCAATATCTAGAGGGTGATCTTCTCCATATGCAAAGCCTCCACCTGTAGGTTTAGTGGTTCAGTCTGGAACTGAACGGCATGCCTCAGGGACTCACCAGTGACAGAGGAGATGGTCAGCAGTTTGACAAGCAAGACTATTGGGAGTTGCTGGACTATGGATTCTGCAATGAAACTGGGGAAGTGGATTGAAAACACTGTCCAAATGGGGCTAAGACCATAACCGACAGGAATAGGCATGCAGAGGAAGCTATCACACCAAGGGGGGCCTCTCCAACCAGACCTAGCTACAGGATTTTCCTGGCCGCTGTGGACACTGAGGACTGTTTAGGCAGAAATGGTCAGGGCTGGCACAACAGAGGCACAAGTTCTGCTTCCAACGACAAGCTCGCTTTTCTGATGTCAAGTGTACTCTCTCCATCTACATAGGCTCCTCAGACACTGACAGGGACAAAGGAGTAGGCAGCCCCTGGGAAGCTGGTGCCAACCAGAACATGTGACGAGGAATGACCAACTCCATTCTTGATGGACCTGTTCCTCTCTCTTAGAGAAGCAAATGTCGATCTGAGTGGCTAGATGGATCAGCTCGTTCAAGGAGGATAGGTGGTCTCGGCAGGGAAGCACATCCTTCACTTGATTGGAAAAATCCTTTTTGAAGGTGGCGACTAGGGCAGCATTATTCCAGTTGAATGCTGTCACCAATGTGCTGAATTGTACAGCATACTCCTCAACAGAGGAGTTCCCCTGATGTAGCTTGAGGAGGGCAGTCTCTATGGAAGTCACTTTTGCTCGTTCCTGGAACACGAATTGGAACTCTGACAGGAAGGCCTAAAGATTGGCGATGACCGGATCATCCTGATACCACAGCGGTATTACCCAAGCCAAGGCCTTCCCCTCAAGTAGGTTGATGACAAATGCCACCTTGGAATGCTTCTTGGTGAATTGGTTGGCCATAAGCTTGATGTGTATGGTGCACTGAGAAACGAAGCCCCTGCACATCTTCGGATCACCACCACCATGTTGCTGTCTAACACCAACATTAGGCATAGGTTTGGCCCAAGAGGAGATGTCACTGGCACCGGAAGTGAGGGAGGCACTGATGGGGCCTGCTGAGCTGTATCAAGCTGCTGCAAGCTGCTGCAACATGGCCGACAATTGCTGGAGCTGCTGGGACTGCTCAGAGATCTGCTGGGTCTGTTGGGCGACAACTCTGGCAGGTTTTTGACCCTTGCTGGGATCCATGGGTGGAGCCTACTGTTAAAACTGGAGTCGAGGATCTGCTGTAACACTGCTATCGATTATGTAAGCTGTACCAGGGAGCAGAGTCTGAGGAGATGCTGGTCTTCACCAGGTGTCCACTGCAAGGTGGGATGGTCTTTCTGTGACAGGCAACCCCCAGGTTGGTATTCCTGATGCGGCTTGCTAGCGGTGGTGGGTGAGGTGCAGCTGGACACACATAGGCAGGCAAGGATATAGCAGGACTCATGTCTGGAATCAGGACAGCAGACACAGGGCAGGAATCACAGGCATACACCACAGGCAGGAATCACAGGAAGCTGGGACCACACCCTATGGGATACATGCAGAGGCTCTATTAGGGGGCCGCAGGGAACAAAGAGGAAGCTTCACCATGCCCGGGCATGTGGGCTCCAGGGTCTTTGGAGAGAGGAAAACAAGGAGAGTGGATGTGGCTTTGACACGAAGCACAGGATGACGCCGCAGCTCTAACATGGAAGAAACAAACTTCGGGCCGACCCCCTATTCACATCTGTGGTAAGCCGGGGTAACTCGTTGGGAGTAGTAGTTAGTAATAGTAGATTTAGCCCAGTTAGGCAATGGCCAGGTGTTATGTCACGGCTATGGCACGAGGGGAGCTGACTAACTGACGGGCATCTCTCCAAGCGGGCCCCGCTACACCACACGATTCTTTATTGTCCTTAGTCAAGGCACCAATAATCAAACCAATGCCAGGGTTCAGAAGCAACGGTAGTTGTATGTTTATTAACTCAGTGGTTACTAATAGCAACAGTCTTTCTCTGGACGCAACCAGGATTGAAGCAAACTTAAATATGAATGATAATAGTAGTTGATAATGCTGCAATAGGCCGTGGTGTAGTAGCGTTACTTTGATTGAGGGACAATTGAATGATGGGCGTAGTAGTCTCTGGAGTATAATCCTGGGTAAATCGGCTGAATAGGATACTTAACAATGATGAAGCGACTGTGACTGGAAACGACGCCCAGATCTTAGATAAATATGATAATTGAAGTCAGGATGATCTGGACTAGACAGGAATACTTCAGACCAGCATTAGATAGGATACCGCAGGGTTGTGGCGTATCTTCTTGAGGAGACACAGGAAAACACGTCCTTCCCCCTTGAAGGTAGAGGGAAGTCTCTAGAAAAAGGGGCGTGACCAACTGATCCCAGCCAGAGCTCAACGGCTGTTTTGGTTACTATGGCAGTCGGGGAGGTCACATGACATCAGACCAGTTGCATTACCACACTACTAAACAACAGGTAAACTAATATACATGAGAAATAGGATTAATACCAAACCTGAACACTGGGGGGTGACATAACACTAACAGTTTGTAGTGACCATTATTCCTTTCAGAACAGGTACAGTCAGAATATAAATAAATACAGATACAGACTTATAATTAGAGAAAATCTTATGTTTTGGGCCACTACATACCTCCCCACTAGGAATGAGCAGACCTTGGCGATTTAGAACTCGAGTTGAACAAGACAATGAGACAAGAGGAAGGAATGTCTGTGAACGGGTGTGTGTTTCCCACGCTCAAGGTACAGGTGAGAGGAAGAGAAATGCTAAGAGAGAAAAGAAAACCCTAGTGGCAGGACTTCACCTAGGGGTGCCTAACGTACACTGGAGACCAGGTAGCTAGTGCTGACATGGAAGTCAGGACTACTCAACTGCTGGCGGGCGACCCTCAAATTCCAGACAGTTTGGACAGTAGGTTTACAATGGCAATGAGTTACCCTACTGGAAAAAAGAACACGTTGAAACCTGTGTTATTCCTTGGGTGTCTTACATGAAGTGATTTGGACACCTGAAAGAGAAAAAGAAAAAAATAATAAAGGCAAACATACATTGGGGCCCCTTACATACCGGTCAATCATACAACGCAATTATTCAATAGGCCAGACACAAGAAAAGGTGCCAAAGGTGCAGTATGTGCGAACAAATGTAAGTGTTGAGTGTCACTTTGTGTAGCAAACTACTGTGTGTTGGGACAGAACAGGGGTGAACAAACAATGGAAACGCAAGGAAGGGAAACATAAAAGACAAAAATACTCTGAGGCCTTGAGGAATAATCTTTCCAGTTAAAAATATGAAAACACAATATATAATGAAAAACCTGAGTGCTGATGTCTGGTCCTCTAATTATGGGCAAGGGCAGTACATGTCCGTTACTGCCCATTGGGTCAACATCCTCCCAGGAGACCATCAGGAAGTTGGCCCATTCTTGCCACTGTCACCCCCACGATGCTTTAGGGGGCAAGCAGCGGGTAGCACAAGTTCTACCTCCACCACCACTGCAGTCCAACCTGACCCAGTGTCTTACCACCGATGTCAGGCCCGCCGCTCTCAGGCTGTCCTCCATTTGGTGAGCCTGGGTCAACGAAGCCACAGTGGGCAGGAGTTCCTCCAAACCATCAGGGAGGAGATAGCTGAATGGCTGACCCCACGTCGACTAACGGTGGGAAGTGTCATAGCAGACAACGGGAGGAACATTGTCTCTGCAGTTCAGCGGGGAGGGCTGACTCATACACCTTGTATGGCACATGTGATAAACCTCATAGTGCAGAGGTTTCTCCGATCATTTCATGCACTACATGACCTTATGAAGATGTCACGTAGAGTGTGCAAACATATCAGCCACTCCTATTTGAATAGTTACTTCTGCTCAGTGTTTTCAGAAGGCGGCCTTCACAATCACAGGATGGTTGGACACAACATTGCCTCCAGCTATATGGGTTCGGCTCCAGTATTTTCAGAGGCTGAAGTTGCAGAGGAACTTGCCCGTTTAAAGCTGAATAAGGCGATGGGTCCAGATGGGATCCATCCCAGGGTTCTTAAAGAACTCAGATCTGTGATTGCTTCCCCCCTGACAGATCTGTATAACCAATCCCTGCTAACAGGAGATGTCCCCGATGATTGGAGAACAGCCAATGTTATACCAATCCACAAGAAGGGGAATAGAGAAGAGCCCAGTAACTACAGGCCAGTGAGCCTGACATCTGTAGTAGTGAAAATGATGGAAACTCTTCTAAAAAAGAAGATAATGGATCACCTAAGAATCAACAATTTGATGGATCCAAACCAGCATGGCTTTACTGAGGGCCGATCATGTCAGACTAATCTCATTGATTTCTTTGATTGTGCCACAAAAGTGCTGGATGAAGGTGGTGCTGTGGATATCGCCTATCTGGACTTCAGCAAAGCTTTTGATACACTTCCCCATAAAGAGCTGATAGAGAAGTTGGAGAAAATTGGACTAAATATATAGTTCAATGGATTTGTGGTTGGCTGAAGGAGAGATATCAGAGGGTTGTTGTTAATGGTGTATATTCTGAGCAGAGACTGGTTACAAGTGGTGTGCCACAAGGGTCTGTTCTGGGTCCTATTCTTTTTAACATGTTTGTAAGTGACATAGGAGAAGGGTTGGTAGGTAAAGTTTGTCTGTTTGCTGACGACACAAAAGTGTGCAATAGGGTGGATATTCCTGGAGGTGTCAGTAATATGGAAAATGATTTAGCTTTGCTAGATACGTGGTCCAAACAGTGGAAATTGAAGTTCAACGTTTCCAAATGTAAAATAATGCACTTGGGGAGGAGGAATCCTCTATCCGAGTATCACATCGGCAGTACTGTGTTGGAAAAGACTTCAGAAGAGAAGGATTTAGGGGTAATGATTTCTGAAAGCCTTAAAATGAGTCACCAGTGCAACCAGGTGGTGGGGAAAGCAAATCGTATGCTGGGGTGTATAGCTAGAGGTATAACCAGTAGGAAGAGGGAGATTGTGATCCCGCTGTATAGAGCTCTGGTGAGGCCACATCTGGAATACTGTGTCCAGTTCTGGAGACCTCACCTAAAAAAGGACATTGATAAAATAGAACGGGTCCAAAGACGAGCTACAAAAATGGTGGAGGGTGTGAGGCATAAACCATATCAGGAAAGACTTAAGGATTTGAATCTGTATAGTCTGGAGGAAAGACGGGAAAGGGGGGACATGATTGAAACCTTTAAGTATGTTAACCCCTTAGTGACCGCCGATACGGCTTTCTACGGCGGTCACTAATGGTCCTTATTCTGCTGCCATCAGCTTTTTACGGCGATGGCAGAGAATAAGGCTGCGGGCCGGGACGGCCCCCACCCCATCCCCCCGGCTACCGGAGGTAGCTGAGGGGTTTTGGCAGTGTGTGAGGTCCGTCCCGGCCCCCCCCCCTTACCGACGATCGCCGCTATTAACGTTATAGCGGCGGCCGTCGGTAAAGGGGATTACCGGTGCCGCCGCCGCCTTTCATCTCCCCCCGCCGTGAATCTACGGCGGGGGGAGATGAAATAAGTGTATATCAGACCCCAGATCAGACCCCCCTAGTGCCCCGATAACTAACCCCCCTCCCCCGGTGGCCATCATTTCCAAGATGGCCGCCGCCATCGCTGTGAACCGACTAACGTCGGTTCACAGCGATTAAAAAGTTAAAGTGAATGAAAGCCCCATGCTCTCCGCCACCGGAGGTAGCGGAGAGCATGGGGCAGTCATCGGGGACCCCCCTGTGGGGTCCCGGTACAAGCGATCAGCGGTATATACTATATACCGCTGATCGCTTGTACCATGTGCTCCCGGCACTTTTTATCCCCTGTCACCATAAATGATTGGTGACAGGGGATAAAAAGTGATGTCCCCCCACCCCCCAAGTCGCCCCCCACCCCCCCCCTGTCACCCCCCGTCCCCCAGTCACCCCCCCTTCCCCATATACTCACCGGATCCACGGAGCTCCTTCCTCCTCGACGTCCTGGCTGGTTATGAAGTGCGCATGCGCTTCACAACCAGCCAACTCTGAAAATTTAAAGTGACAGAGACCAATTTGGTCTCTGTCACTGAACTATGATTACTGAGATAGAAAATATCACAGTAATCATAGTAATACAGTGAAAATGAATATGTAAAGTACAAAAAGTGACAAACATACAAAAAATAAAACACACACTTTTTATTATAGTAATAATTGCAGTTTACGCCCAAATTACCCCTAACCCCTCCCCAGATTACCCGTAACCACCGCACGTTGCCCGTAACTACCCCACGTTGTCCGTAACCACCGCACGTTGCCCGTAACCACTGCACGTTGCCCGTAACCACCGCACGTTGTCCGTAACCACCGCACGTTGCCCGTAACCACCGCACGTTGCCCGTAAACACCGCACATTGCCCGTAACCACCGCAAATTGCCAGTGACCCCCTCCAGATTGCCCGTAACCACCCCAAATTACATGTACCCACCCCAGATTACCTATAAGCACTTCAGTTTATCAGTAACAATCCCAGATTGTCTGTAACCCCTCCAGGTTGCACATAACCCCCCCAGGTTCCCCGTAATCATGCCAGATTACATGTAACCCCCCCAGATTGCACGTAACCACTGCGCGTTGCCTCTGACCACGCCACGATGCCTCTGACCACGCCACGATGCCTCTGACCACGCCACAATGCCTCTGACCACCGCACGTCGCCTCTGACCACCACACGTCGCCTCTGACCACCGCACGTCGCCTCTGATCACCGCACGTTGCCTCTGACCACCGCACCTTGCCTCTGACCACCCCAAATTGCCAATGACCCCCTCCAGATTGCGGTGCCCATGTCAGATTACAGGTACCCACCCCAGATTGCCTATAAGAACTTCAGTTTATCCGTAACCACCCCACATTGCCCGTAACCACCCCACGTTGCCCGTAACCACCCCAGATTGTCAGTAAGCACTGCAGGTTGCGCGTAACCACCCCACGTTGCCCGTATCCACCTCAGATTGTCTGTAAGCACTGCAGGTTGCCCGTAACCAGCCAACGTTGCCTGTAACCACCCCAGATTGTCTGTAAGCATTGCAGGTTGCCCGTAACCACCCCACGTTGCCCGTATCCACCCCAGATTGTGTGTAAGCACTGCAGGTTGCCCGTAACCACCCCACGTTTCCCGTAACCATCCCAGATTGTCTGTAAGCACAGCAGGTTGCCCGTAACCAGCCCACGTTGCCCGTTACCAGCCCACGTTGCCTGTAACCAGCCCACGTTGCCTGTAACCAGCCCACGTTGCCTGTAACCAGCCCACGTTGCCTGTAACCACCCCACGTTGCCGTAACCACAGCAGGTTGCCCGTGACCACCACACGTTGCCCATAACCACCACACGTTGCCCGTAACCACCCCGCGTTGCCTGTAACCACCCCACGTTGCCTGTAACCACAGCAGGTTGCCCGTGACCACCCCATGTTGTCCGTAACCACCCCAGATTACCTGTAACCACCTCAGGTTGCCCATAACCACCCCTGGTTGCCCGTAACCACCCCACATTACCTGTAATCTCATTTTTTTTATTTTATTTTAGTAACTGCGCTATTCTAATAACCATTACTAGCTGCGGTTTTGCTCCTGTAAATTGGCGCTCCTTCCCTTCTGAGCCCTGCTGTGTGCCCATACAGTGGTTTACGCCCACATATGAGGTACCGTTTTACTCAGGAGAACCTGCGTTACAGATTTTGGGGTACGTTTTCTCTCCTGTTCCTCGTTAAATTGAGAAATTTCAAACTAAACCAACATATTATTGGAAAAATTCGAGTTTTTCATTTTTACTGGCCAATTTTGAATACTTTCCTCTAATACCTGTGGGGTAAAAATGGTCACCACACCCCAAGATGAATTCTTTGAGGGGTGCTCTTTCCAAGATGTGGTGACTTTTGGGGGGAATCTATTCTGCTGACACTACAGGGGCTCTGCAAACGCACCTGGCGCTCAGAAACTTCTTCAGAAAAATCTGCACTGAAAATGCTAATTGGCGCTCCTTCCCTTCTGAGCCCGGCTGTGTGCCCATGCAGTGGTTTATGCCCACATATGGGGTACCGTTCTACTCAGGAGAACCTGCTTTACATACATTGGGGTGACATTTCTCTCCTGTTCCTCGTGAAATTGAGAAATTTCAAACTAAAGGAACATATTATTGGAAAAATTCGAGTTTTTCATTTTTACTGGCCAATTTTGAATACTTTCCTCTAATACCTGTGGGGTAAAAATGGTCACCACACCCCAAGATGAATTCTTTGAGGGGTGCTCTTTCCAAGATGTGGTGACTTTTGGGGGGAATCTATTCTGCTGACACTACAGGGGCTCTGCAAACGCACCTGGCGCTCAGAAACTTCTTCAGAAAAATCTGCACTGAAAATGCTAATTGGCGCTCCTTCCCTTCTGAGCCCGGCTGTGTGCCCATGCAGTGGTTTATGCCCACATATGGGGTACCGTTCTACTCAGGAGAACCTGCTTTACATACATTGGGGTGACATTTCTCTCCTGTTCCTCGTGAAATTGAGAAATTTCAAACTAAAGGAACATATTATTGGAAAAATTCGAGTTTTTCATTTTTACTGTCTACTTTTGAATACTTTCCTCAAATACCTGTGGGGTCAAAATGCTCACCACACCCCAAAATAAATTCTATGAGGGGTGCACTTTCCAAAATGGAGTGACTTATGGCGAGATTTTACTCCGCTAGCACTACAGGGGCGCTGCAAACGCACCTGGCGCTCAGAAACTTCTTCAGCGAAATCTGCATTGAAAAAGCTAATTGGCGCTCCTTCCCTTTTGAGCCCTCCTGTGTGCCCATACAGTGGTTTACGCCCACATATGGGGTACCATTGTACTCAGGAGAACCTGCGTTACAAATTTTGTGGTACTTTTTTCCTCTTGTTCCTCGTGAAATTGAGAAATTTAAAACTAAAAGAACATAATATTGGAAAAATTTGAGTTTTTCATTTTTACTGTCTACTTTTGAATACTTTCCTCTAATACCTGTGGGGTTAAAATGGTCACCACACACCAAGATGAATACTTTGAGGGGTGCACTTTCCAAAATGGAGTGACTTTTGGGGGGGTTCTCTTCTACGGACACTACAGGGGCTCTGCAAACGCACCTGGCGCTCGGAAACTTCTGCAGCAAAATCTGCATTGAAAAAGCTAATTGGCGCTCCTTCCCTTCTGAGCCCTCCTGTGTGCCCATGCAGTGGTTTATGCCCACATATGGGGTACCATTGTACTCAGGAGAACCTGCGTTACAAATTTTGGGGTACTTTTTTCCTCTTGTTCCTCGTGAAATTGAGAAATTTCAAACTAAACGAACATATTATTGGAAGAATTCAAGTTTTTCATTTTTACTGTCTTCTTTTGAATACTTTCCTGTAATACCTGTGGGGTCAAAATGGTCACCACACACCAAGATGAATTCTTTGAGGGGTGTACTTTCCAAAATGGGGTGACTTATGGGGGGTTTTCTCTCTGCTGACACTACAGGGGCACTAAAAACGCACCTGGCGCTCAGAAACTTCTTCAGCAAAATCTGCATTGGAAAAGCTAATTGGCGCTCCCTTCCTTCTGAGCCCTGCTGTGTGCCCATACAGTGGTTTACGCCCACATATGGGGTACCGTTGTACTCAAGAGAACCTGCATTACAAATTTTGGGGTGCTTTTTGTCTCATATTCCTTTTGAAAATGAGAAACTTTAATCTAAACGTATATATTATTGGAAAATTAAAATTTTCAATTTTTTTACTGCCTAATTGTGAATACTTTCCTCCAGCCTCTGTAGGGTTAAAATGCTCATTATACCCCTAGATTAATTCTTTAAGGTGTGTAGTTTCCAAAATGGGGTCACTTATGGGGGTTTTCAGGATACCAGACTTCTAAATCCATTTAAAAAAAGAACTGGTCCCTAAAAAAATCAGTTTCACGAAAATGTGATAATTTGCTGATAAATTTCTAAGCCCCATAACACCCTAAAAAAGTAAAATATGTTTACCAAATTATGCCAGAATAAAGAAGACATATTGGTAATGTGACTTAGTAACTAATTTATGTGCTACGACTTTCTTTTTTTAGAAGCAGAGAATTTCAAAGTTCATAAAATGCAAATTTTTTCAATTTTTCATGATATTTTGATGTTTTTCACAAAAAACACACAAAATAGTGACCAAATTTTGCCACTAACATAAAGTGCCATATGTCACGAAAAAACAATCTCAGAATCGCTAGCATACGTTAAAGCATCACTGAGCTATAAGAGCATAAAGTGAGACAGGTCAGATTTTGAAAAATTAGCCTGGTCATTAAGGCTCAAACTAGCTGCAGCACGAAGGGGTTAAGGGACTAAATAAGGTTCAAGAGGGGAGTGTTTTTAGTAAAAAAACTGAGCTCAAGAACAAGAGGACACAGTGAGAGGTTAGTTGGGGGAAAGATCAGAAGCAATGTAAGAAAATATTATTTTACTGAAAGAGTAGTAGATACCTGGAACAAACTTCCAGCAGAGGTGGTTGGTAAATCTACAATAACAGAATTTAAACACGCCTGGGATAGACATATATCTATCCTAAGATAATAAGGAAGAAAATACTAAAAGGGCGGACTAGATGGACCCAGTGGTCTTTTTCTGCCGACAATCTTCTATGTTTCTATGTTTCTATGTTTCTATGCTGCAAGGAACACCATGATCAGAATCTAGAGACAGCGCGGTATGCCCCAACATCGGCTAATCTGCGACGTGCCAACCCGCTGGAATTCTGCCCTCCATATGCTCGACCGCCTGACCGCAAAGGTTAGCCGTAACAGACTACCTCATGGGGCAATCAGGCAGCTTCACGCCACACTGCGACTTCCAAGTAACACACTAACAGTTAGGGAGTGTGCCAATTGTTGACCCCTTTTGAGGACGCGACTCTCTTTGTGAGCAGGCAGGACTATGGGATCAACGACATCATCCCACTCCTCCATGTTCTGGAAAGTGCGCTGATCAACATCATCAGCGAGGATTCCCAGGCCACAACTCCAAGGCTGAACATCGCCTTGAGCCCAGAGCTGGATGAAGTGCAGATGGAGGTTGAGGAGGAGGAAGATGTCTACGCCCAGCCATTCCGCATACCGCCACCTGGCTTCTCTGCCTCTCCATCACAGGAGGAGATGGAGGATGAGGTCATCTGTTGGTCTCAACTTACCTGCGAAACCAGGTTCCCAGACAACATCCTCTGGGGGGGAACCAGCGTGCTCCACTCCCATCTTGTCATGTTTAAGGAATGATTTTTTACAAACGTGCATATCCTTAGCTTCAAACTTCAGTTGTCTGTACTAGGTCCTTCTGGGTCCAATAGAATACTACTCCTACTAATGCCCCCACCGTCAATTGTCTATTTGGAAACATACTGGGTGGAATCAAGCGCTGCGGAAGCTGCCATCTCAACTTGTCTGTTTTTAACAATACTGGCCTGAGAGCTATCAACTGCTGCCTTCTTCTGCTCCTCAACTGGTCTGTTTTTAATAATACTGACATTGAATCAATCAACTGCTGCCTCCTCCTTCTCCTCATGTAGCCTCTCCTCGATAATACTGGCCTGGAATCGATCAACTGCTTCCTCCTCCTCCTCAAGTAGCCTCACCTCGATAATACTGGCCTAGAATCAATCAACTGCTGCCTCCTCCTGCTCTTCAAGTAGTCTGTTTTTAATTATACTGGCCTGGAATCGATCAACTGCTGCCTCATCCTCCTCAATTAGCCTCTCCTCCATAATACTGGCCTGGAATCGATCAACTACTGCCTCCTCCTCCTCCTCAAGTAGCATCTCCACGATAATACTGGCCTGGAATCAATCAACTGCTGCCTCCTCCTGCTCTTCAAGTAGTCTGTTTTTAATTATACTGGCCTGGAATCGATCAACTGCTGCCTCCTCCTCCTCAAGTAGCCTCTCCTCGATAATACTGGCCTGGAATCAATCAACTGCTGCCTCCTCCTGCTCTTCAAGTAGTCTGTTTTTAATTATACTGGCCTGGAATCGATCAACTGCCGCCTCATCCTCCTCAATTAGCCTCTTCTCCATAATACTGGCCTGGAATTGATCAACTGCTGCCTCCTCCTCCTGAAGTAGCCTCTCCTCGATAATACTGGCCTGGAATCGATCAACTGCTGCCTCCTCCTCCTCTAGTAGCCTCTCCTCAATAATACTGGCCTGGAATCAATCAACTGCTGCCTCCTCCTTCTCCTCAAGTAGCCTCTCCTCAATAATACTGGCCTGGAATCGATCAATTGCTGCCTCCTCCTCCTCAAGTAGCCTCTCCTCGATAATAATGGCCTGGAATCGATCAACTGCTGCCTCTTCCTGCTCTTCAAGTAGTCTGTTTTTAATTACAGTGGCCTGGAATCGATCAACTGCTGCCTCATCCTCCTCAATTAGCCTCTTCTCCATAATACTGGCCTGGAATTGATCAACTGCTGCCTCCTCCTCAAGTAGCCTCTCCTCGATAATACTGGCCTGGAATCGATCAACTGCTGCCTCCTCCTCCTCCTCTAGTAGCCTCTCCTTAATAATACTGGCCTGGAATCAATCAACTGCTGCCTCCTCCTGCTCTTCAAGTAGTCTGTTTTTGATTATACCGGCTTGGAATCGATCAACTGCTGCCTCATCCTCCTCAATTAGCCTCTCCTCCATGATACTGGCCTGGAATTGATCAACTGCTGCCTCCTCCTCCTCAAGTAGCCTCTCCTTGATAATACTGGCCTGAAATCGATCAACTGCTGCCTCCTCCTTCTCCTCAAGTAGCCTCTCCTCAATAATACTGGCCTGGAATCGATCAATTGCTGGCTCCTCCTCCTCAAGTAGCCTCTCCTCGATAATTCTGGCCTGGAATCGATCAACTGCTGCCTCCTCCTTCTCCTCAAGAAGCCTCTCCTCAATAATACTGGCCTGGAATCGATCAATTGCTGCCTCCTCCTCCTCAAGTAGCCTCTCCTCGATAATTCTGGTCTGGAATCGATCAACTGCTGCCTCCTCCTGCCTCTTCTTCAAGTAGTCTGTTTTTAATTATACTGGCCTGGAATCAATCAACTGCTGCCTCCTCCTACTGCTGCTCAAGTAGTCTGTTTTTAATTATACTGGCCTGAAATCAATCAACTGCTGCCTCCTCCTCAAGTAGCCTCTCCTCAATAATACTGGCCTGGAATCGATCAACTGCTGCCTCCTCCTCCTCAAGTAGCCTCTCCTCGATAATACTAGCCTGGAATCGATCAACTGCTGCCTCCTCCTCAAGTAGCCTCTCCTCAATAATACTGGACTGGAATTAATCAACTGCTGCCTCCTCCTGCTGCTCAACTTGTCTCTTCTCAACAATACTGGCCTGAGAGGCGAGCAATCTACTGCTGCCTCCTCCTGTTCCTCAACTTGTCTCTTTTCAACAATACTGGCCTGAGAGGCGAGCAATCAACTGCTGCCTCCTCCTGCTGCTCAACTTGTCTCTTCTCAACAATACTGGCCTGAGAGGCGAGCAATCTACTGCTGCCTCCTCCTGTTCCTCGACTTGTCTCTTCTCAACAATACTGGCCTGAGAGGCAAGCAATCAACTGCTGCCTCCTCCTGCTGCTCAACTTGTCTCTTCTCATTAATACTGGCCTGAGAGGCGAGCAATCTACTGCTGCCTCCTCCTGTTCCTCGACTTGTCTCTTCTCAACAATACTGGCCTGGGTGCAATCAAGTGCTGCCGCATCCTCCTTGTAAACTTTTTTTTTTCAATATTTTTTGTCACTATTTTGGCACTTTTATTCACTATATTTTATTAATATTATTTCTATTATTATTTATTTTATTTTTTTTTTCTAATTATTTTTGCACTTTTTTCCCCCACTTTTTTCATTGTAATATCAACTGCAACTAACTGAAACTATACCCTATCACACTCCCACTATGGTAGCTGCAATTATTCAGCCATTAGAGCAAGGTTCGTTTTCGGTTCGGTTCGGACCAATCCGAACTTCATGAAAATTCGCCGGATTCGCCGGATTCAAAAGTTCGCTCATCTCTAATTTTTATATGTCTCAATAAAAGCTTGAAGTTTTATTTAATATTAGTATGCTTTAGTTAATAGCACCCCCTAGATCAGTTTTTATCAACTCCAGTCCTCAAGACCCTCCAACAGGTCATGTTTTGAGGTTTTACAGGTGATATAATTATAGTCAGTGCACCAGTAACTGCCACAGCTGTTCACTGTATGGGATATCCGCAAAACATGACCTGTTGGTGGGTCTGGAGGACTGGAGTTGAGAAACACTGCCCTAGATAGATGCTATTTACTACAGCTGTATACTACAACTATCTTAGCAGTAAACAGATAGCACAAGAGGTAACTAGGATCTTGGCTCTTTCAAGAAAATGTAGGCTGTGTATTAGATTTGGCACATGCATATGCACACTATTACATCCCATGGTGTATCAGTTAAGACACAATGGCACATTGCAGGAAGCATTTAATGTTACGAGTCTGAAAAAAATAAGTTACCCTGCTATACATTTTTTATTCCAAGTACCACTTAACACAAGTGCTTATGCAACTTTCAAATAAAGCCCGAGGACAAGATTAGCTCACAACATAGATACTCCTGACTGTGGAAATAGTAAATAAGCAAAATAGTAAAGCAGATCTGTCATCTGAAAATACTGCCATATGTAAGGTCATCATATTACAGATATAACTCTGTTACCCTCTTAGGAAAACAGCACGAAATCTTTGCACCCTTTGGCTATTAGGGAAGATGAAAGAATACACTGAGCCTATAGATGATGTATCTGACAAACTGCTGTGAATACAAGTATACACAGACAGCCATCAATTACTGTGGAAAGATTGGGGGAGGTAGAGGGGCGAAGATGCAAAATTCTTCTCATGAATACAATTTACTAATTATGTTTTCCATTTTCCCCGTTCACTAAAATTATACAAATGGAAGTGGACTATTACTATACTGCCCTTATGTATAGCTGCATATTAGTATTATTACTGCTTAATTGTTATGGTTGCGAATGTGCATCCACTGGACCACAGAATGTGATGGAGAAAGCTGCAACTGGGGAAGGAGTCTGAGGGGCCGCTGGTCTTCACTAGAGCCCACCACAAGGCAGGGCGGGCTTGCTGTGGCAGTTGACCCCCAGGTCCCTATCTCTGGTTTGGCTTTCTTGTGGTGACGGGCAAGGTGCAATGGAGAGCAATGTAGACAAAGCACAGCAATAAACAGCAGCAGGGAACGGTGCAACAGACAGGAATACTGCAAGAACAAGGACTGGAACATGGTAAGAAACATGGGCAGGAACACTTTAATGGGGACACAGGGACACAGAGGCTCAAACAAAGGAGCCATGACAGGGCAGGGCTCTTTATATCACATGCATATAGCAGTCAACTAATGACTAATTAATAAAATCACAGACAACTATTAATTTTGGGTAAATTGGAAAACTATCATCAATCAAAAAGATTGTGTGTATTATGAGGTATACATGTTTATAGTTCATTATAATAATATAAAATCCTTTCCAGCAGTATATTGATGATTAGAGATTAGCAAATTTACAGTAATAACTAAGTGAAGGACTGGATCTGGCTTTTACCATTACGTGGGGAGCAGCAGCAGTCAGTTAAAGAGGCAGCAGGCTGATGAGCAGATTGCAGAGATAATGAAGTGTTTCACTTAGTTATAACTATATATTGGCTCATGTCTATTGATGATTACAATCACACTGACCTGCTAGACAGACAGTTTCAAAAAAATCATAAGCACATTTATTTTTTTAAGCCCGCTGGGAAAAAAAGTAGCATGTACTCTAACCACTATAGGCACTATAGGCACTTTAGTATACACTAGATCATGGAATTAAGCTTGACCATTGCTGATCATGCATGTTGGTAAAGAACATTGTGGAACCCACCTTAATGAGTCATGCAAATCAAACATCCTTCACTCTGGACAGGTCTCTGTTCACTAAACACTTTCACTCAAATAGACAACAATAAGAAATTATATTCATTCTGGTAAAACAGTCATCTGTGCACACATTTTACCAATTGTGCACAATTTTTTAACGTGTGCATAATCTTTTTTTTCCATAGACTCTAATGTAGCACATTATTGATTAAGAAAAGCAACGTTATTTTTTTCTTTATTTTACAATTATACTTGTTTTTTTCTGTGTGATTACCAAGCCTTAAAGTTACTGTTAAAGTTAATCTTTAAACATATTCAGTTTTTTTACAGCCTCAAAAGCACAAAAAACCACACACGCACAAACATAAAAGGCAACCATCTTGTGTATTATCACAAACGTGCATTATGATCATGATGTTGTTACATAGTCTTCTTTTGACTACTGATACAGACTATTTTTGGTTTATTGAAAGCAAAGAATCCAGCACAGTGCATTGTGTATATATCAACATGTCGTTCTCCTTCCTTGCTGACATACACCCCAAAATATATATTGGATCAAATATAAACCCAATCTAAGCAAAGGATAGGTTACAGATATAGAAAGGTTCAGCGTTATGGAGAGCTTCGCCCTCCTTGAGGAAACAAGAAGCCATTGCAATGAATCGTTCTGTATAAAAATTACTAATTAATCAAGTCAATGTTTAAACACTTGTGGAGAAGTGACAGAATTCCCAAATGAGTACTTGTCAAGATAGAGAGCCCGTAGATCAAGAGCAGCAGCAAGGAAAAATGTTAGTGGGGAGAGAGCAAATAATAGTATTTCTTGTGGAGTCGAGATGAGTGTGTGATAGAAGACTGTTGTTTTGTGAGTGATAACCCAAGCTTGCTGTAAGGGTTGTAAAAATGAATTCAGATTCAGCTGTGAACATATAAATCCATTCAACGAGACCATAAACTGTGTGTGAGCTTAGACCCTGCTGAATACTCCATGTGCATTCTTCTTAGCAACAACATTTAATCAACTCCTTATATTGCTCTGGTAATTGTTGTTCAACTAAAGTCATAACACATATTATGGATTTACAGAAGATGTTTGTTTTGCCAGACGTCTATTGGCTTGTTTATTGAAATAAAAATTGATTCTACAGAAGTTCTTCGCTTGTTGATGATACAGTTACAGCATAAAAAGTAAAAACAAATAATGTATTGTGATGGTAAAACTCAATATTATAACTAGTTACATAATTGTTTACTGTTTGTTTCTTAGTTACTTATTTTAGAGCAGTCGATCCTTGTTAACACCGTGCTGTGAAGGTGCTGTGCTGCATGATTACAGGGTTCGGGACAGTAGAGAGTAGAATGATGAGCCCATGCAGGCCCTGTTAAAGGGAATATACAGTCAGGAAATATTCTATGGTTTAAGTTTAAAAATAATAATAATAATAATAATAATAATAATAATAATAATAATAATAAAGAATTTTTGGTAATGTTTTTAATGTTATTTTTAAATATCTATATTTAAAAATAATCCACAAAGTCTACAACTAAGCTAAAACTTCCTGTTCTATCTGTAATGATAAGAAGGAGACCCCAATAAATAGTGAAGACATTAGCAGTTCAGCCATCCCTCCATTGTATAGCATGGTTCCAAACTAAAAAAATACAAAATGACGCAGCATCGAAAGTGCAAGTGGGTGCAAAGTGGGTGCAAAGTACAAAGTGCAAGTGGGTGCAAAGTGCAATTGGTTCCAAACTAGAGATGAGCGAACCTCGAGCATGCTAAAGTCCATCCGAACCCGATCGTTCAGCATTTGATTAGCGGTGGCTGCTGAAGTTGGATAAAGCCCTAAGGCTTGTAACGCCTGGAGTAGTGGATCCACTGGACCGTCACCAGCGATGGCACTAACCTCACCAGGGAGCGGAGTCTAAGGGGCCGCTGGTTTTCACCAGAGCCCGCCGCAAGGCGGGATGGACTTGCTGCGGCAGGCGACCCCCAGGTCGCTACCCCTGGCTTGGTTGCTGGTGACGGCAGGCGAGGCGTGGCAGGAGCAGTAGGCAGGAGATGGTACTGGCAGAGGTCTGTAGGCGTGACCGCAGGTGACAGGCTGAACACAGGAACTAAAGTGTAACGGGGAAGCAGGAACCAGGAACAAGGACTAGGGACCAGGTAGCGGATAGGTATCAGGAACAAGGACTTGGGACCAGGTAGCGGATAGGAATCAGGAACAACAGGGGGCTGGGCCAAACGCTATGGGAAGCATGTAGAGGCTCCAACACCTGTAGTGGGGCAGGGCTGGAACTTATAAGGAGTGATTGGTGCAACTAGCCAATTAAGGGCGGACTGGCCCTTTAAATCTGAGACAGCCGGCGCGCGCGCGCCCGAGGAGGCGGGGGCGCGCGCGCCGGCCGGCACAGACAGAGACAGGAGCGGAGGAGAGGTGAGGCGCCCCCAGGGGCCGAACTAGCAGCAGCGCCGGGTCCCTGCACAAGGACCCCGGCGGCTGCATGGGGCAGGAGGAGGTCGCGGCGGCGGCCCAGAACACGGGATGCCGCCGCCGCCGTGACAGTACCCCCCCCTTTGGCCTCCCCCTCTTTCTTGCCTGCAGAAGGAGGCATCAGGCAAATCTTGGTATTCCGCCGGTAGGCCGGACAAAGGCTTGGCGGGCTCGCGTGACAACATAGAGTGCTTGGGCTGAGGTGACCTCAGACACTGGTTGGAACAGTCCTGACCCCAACTGAGAATCTTCCCGGTTCTCCAGTCCAGTTTAGGGGCATGTAATTGCAGCCAAGGGAGTCCCAGGAGGATGGTGGAAGAAGAATGGGGCAGGACGTAGAAGGAGATCTGTTCCAGATGTGAAGTGCCCACCTGGAGGACTAGAGGTGCGGTCTGGTAGTGCACATGGTCGGTAAGAATCTCGCCCGTGACCGAGGAGATAGACAGGGGTCTGGCTAGTGGGGTCACGGGTAGCCGCCATCTCTGGACCAATGTAGCTGCAATAAAATTGCCTGCTGACCCAGAATCGAGAAAGGCAGTAGTTTGGTGAGTTTGTCCTGAGGGTGTCTGGATGGAAACTGGCACAGACAAACTTGGAGAGGTGGCATTCACACTCAGGGAGACCTCTCCCACCGGACCTAGGTGCTGGAGTTTCCCGGATGCTTGAGGACGTTGGGGACATCTCAGCTGAAAGTGATCCGAACCACCGCAGTAGAGGCAGAGATTCAGCTCCAGACGACGAAGTCTTTCATCAGGCGTCAGGTGAGCCCGTTCCACCTGCATAGGAATCTCAGGAGTCGACTGGGACTCCGGAACGTCAGGATACTGGAAGACCGGCGCCAGCTGGTGATGGCGACGGGACAGGCCTAGTCGCCGTTGATGCCAGACCTCCTCCTCCCTCTCAGAAAAACGAGTATCGACCCTGGTGGCCAGTAAGATGAGTTCGTTCAGGGAGGTAGGTAGGTCTCGGGCGGAAAGCACGTCTCTCACCCGACTGGACAGACCCCTCTTGAAGGTGGCTATTAGAGCGGCCTCATTCCAGTCTAATTCTGCTGCCAGGGTACGGAACTGGATGGCGTAGTCACCAAGAGAGGAGCTCCCTTGAGAGAGGTTGAGGAGAGCAGTTTCAGCTGAAGAGGCACGGGCAGGTTCCTCAAAGACAGAGCGGAACTCGGCCAGGAAAATTCGGAGATTAGCAGCCACAGGATCATCACGGTCCCACAGTGGTGTGGCCCAGGCCAGAGCTCTTCCTTCCAATAGGCTGATGATGAAAGCAACTTTAGAGCGCTCGGTGGCAAACTGACTACCTAAAAGTTCAATATGCATGGTGCACTGAGTCAGGAATCCTCTGCACAACTTGGAGTCACCAGCATATTTGCTTGGGAGAGACAGTCGAAGTGTAGAAAAAGCAGCAGGAGGTGGTGTGCTCTGGGCTGTAGTATGCTGCTGTAAGGCGGCAGTGAGTTGCTGGATCTGCTGCGACTGTTTCTGGATTTGTTGAGCCCGTAGGGCGACCACTCGGGCGACTTCGCGGATATCAGGCACCTCTCCGGGATCCATGGTTGGAGCCTACTGTAACGCCTGGAGTAGTGGATCCACTGGACCGTCACCAGCGATGGCACTAACCTCACCAGGGAGCGGAGTCTAAGGGGCCGCTGGTTTTCACCAGAGCCCGCCGCAAGGTGGGATGGACTTGCTGCGGCAGGCGACCCCCAGGTCGCTACCCCTGGCTTGGTTGCTGGTGACGGCAGGCGAGGCGTGGCAGGAGCAGTAGGCAGGAGATGGTACTGGCAGAGGTCTGTAGGCGTGACCGCAGGTGACAGGCTGAACACAAGAACTAAAGTGTAACGGGGAAGCAGGAACCAGGAACAAGGACTAGGGACCAGGTAGCGGATAGGTATCAGGAACAAGGACTTGGGACCAGGTAGCGGATAGGAATCAGGAACAACAGGGGGCTGGGCCAAATGCTATGGGAAGCATGTAGAGGCTCCAACACCTGTAGTGGGGCAGGGCTGGAACTTATAAGGAGTGATTGGTGCAACTAGCCAATTAAGGGCGGACTGGCCCTTTAAATCTGAGACAGCCGGCGCGCGCGCGCCCTAGGAGGCGGGGACGCGCACGCCGGCCGGCACAGACGGAGACAGGAGCGGAGGAGAGGTGAGGCGCCCCCAGGGGCCGAACTAGCAGCAGCGCCGGGTCCCTGCACAAGGACCCCGGCGGCTGCATGGGGCAGGAGGAGGTCGCGGCGGCGGCCCGGAACACGGGACACCGCCGCAGCCGTGACAAGGCTATGTGGAAAACATGGATATAGTCATTGGCTACGTTCACACACACTATTTTACAAATAACGGCTGTTGTTTGTGCAAATACGGCCATTGTTATAAAATATGGCTGTGTTTTTTACGTAGTGTGAACCCAGCCATTGGCTGTATCCATGTTTTCCAGACAACCTTAGAGCTTTATCCAACTTCAGCAGCCACCGCTAATCAAATGCTGAACGATCGGGTTCGAATGGACTTGAGCATGCTCGAGGTTCGCTCATCTCTATTCCAAACGTATTTGAAACAAAAGAATGGTGGCTGGAGATGTTCATTGTGCCTACATCCATGGGGATTACTGTAAAGCATTACACTAAATGCTGTTAAAGATAATTTAGTCAAGATGGCTACCCCAAAAATAATGTATGAAAATTTGAATTAAAAAAGCATGATTGTCAGTGCTACTGTTACCAATCTTATGATTTTTTTTTTATGATTTTGTTTTTATTATATGTGACTGTGTATTTGTTATTTATTTTTATTTTTTTTTAAGTTGATTGTAATGAGAGCTCAGTAAGGTTTCCCATACAATTTTAATGTATGAGCTGATGTACATCACTCTTTCATTGTTCTTGACATCAATAAATAAGATGAATGGACATTTAAATACATTCACTGCATTGGCAGGGTTGTCAAACAGCTAAGATGTATCTCTAAGTTCTGCTGCCACTCTACTTATTTATATCCTGAGGTACACTTAATCATATTTACTAAGTAAAGGAATAATCAAGCAAAGATGTCCTCTCTGTTTAACATAATAAAAATATACAGTAGATCTGTTTTATGTATGGTGGCACATACTGTATAGTTCTATTTATAATTTACTCATGTGGTCTGTCTATACCTCTCTGTATTACACAGCTGCAGTTATCTCTATGTTTTTCTTTTAACTCAGCAGCAGTCCACTGTGCCCTCCTCCAAACAATTAACCCCTTGCCGCAAAATGATGTTCCTGGAACGTCATGTAAAGCAGGTAGTTCCCGCAACATGACGTTCCAGGAAAGTCATGCTTTCTCTGCCTCCCCCCGTTGTCCCTAGATGCAATCGGGCAGCAGGAGGAGGCTGTGTCACACAGCCTCCTCCTGCTGCCACTGCCTGTAGGGAAGCCGCGTTCCCACTGGGAAGTTAACCCAAAATACACCGCGGTCGATGCGACCACAGCATCTATGGGGAGATTCAGTGGCCTCCCGGCGATTTGCCGGCGGGAGGAGGCTGCAGCATGTTGTCTTTTCCCGCCAGCCATTCCCCCTCCCAGATCACCCCCCGTCTTCAGATCCCTCCCTGTGGCCCCCCGCCCCCCGATCTGCGGTGCCCGCCCCCGATCTGCGCCCCCCCCATGCTCTTCCTTCCTTGCTCCTCCGAGCCCAATCAGCCCCCCTATCCCCATCACCATGCACCGTCCACGTCGCCCCCACCCCCAATCTCCCCCCGCGCTCCAACCCGTTGCGCCCCCCCCCTCCAATCTCCCTCCCTGTGCTCCCCCCGGAGCACAGGGGGGTTACCATAGTAGCCCAGACGCTTCCCAGTGCGTCTGGGTTACTATGATGGATAACGATCAGGCCCCTGCACTGAGGCAGGGGTCTGATCATTTCAATGTGCAGTCAGTGTGTAACACTGACTGCTCGTTTACTATACAGTATAATGTATTACAGCACACATCATGTGCTGTAATGCATTATACTGTGTATATACCTGAAAAGTAAAAAAAAACACACTAAACACACACATAAATAAATAACAAAAATTAATTAAATAATTAAATAAATACAAAATTAATAAATAATTAAAATAAATATAAATAAATAAATCTACTCATTCCCTATCCCCCTTTATAAATGATCCCCTATAAATAAAGTACACATATTTGGTATCGCCATAATGACCCCGTCTATTAACCCATAGCTGCACCAGGACGTTACTGAACGTCCTCGTGCCGCTATGGGAGTTCAGAGGGGGGGGGGTCGCCGCGCTGCCGCGATCCCGGGTGCCACATGTAGCCCGGGATCGCGGCTATTAGCGGGCATGGTCCGATCGCCGTGCCCGCTAATTAAGTACTTAGAAGCAGCTGTCAAAGTTGACAGCTGCTTCTAAATACTTGCTCATATCCATCCCTGGTGGTCTAGTGGGGGGATCACCCCCCTGCGGCGCGATTGAAGGGGGGGCGATCCCCGCATCCATCCGGGGCCGGGGTCTGCGCCGTAATGGCGCTGATCCCGGCTCGCCATTCTATTGCTTTTGGCTGCAGCCAAAAGCAATAGAACACCGATCTCATGGATTCATTCAGTATAACTATACTGCATGGATCTCTATGAGAGATCAGAGTGCATATACTAGAAGTCCCCCAGGGGGGCTTCTAGTATATGTGTAAAGTAAAAGAAAAATGTATTTTTAATAACACAAAATTCCCTCCCCTAATAAAAGTCTGAATCACCCCCCTTTCCCCATTTTATAAATAAAAATAAATAAATAAATAAACAAACATGTTTGCTATGGCCGCATGCGTAATCGCCCGAACTATTAATTAATCACATTCCTGATCTCACACGGTAAACAGCGTCAGCGCAAAAAAATCCCAAAGTGTAAAATTGCGCATTTTTGGTCGCATCAAATCCAGAATAATTGTAATAAAAAGCGGTTAAAAAGTCATATATGCGCAATCAAGGTACCGATAGAAAGATCACATCATGGCGCAAAAAATGACACCTCACACAGACCCATAGACCAAAGGATAAAAGCGCTATAAGCCTTGGAATGGAGCGATTTTAAGGAACATATATTTTCTTTAAAAGGTTTTAATTTTTTACAAGCCATGAAATCAAATAAAAGTTATACATGTTACATATCGTTGTAATCGTAACAACTTAAGGAACATATATAACGAGTCAGTTTTACCCCAGGGCGAACGGAGTAAACCCCCCCCCCCCCCCCCCCCCAAATAAAGAAAAAAAAAACATTTTTTCTTTCAATTTCACCACACATATAATTTTTTTCTGGTTTCCCGGCACATTTTAGGCAAAAATTACATCTGCCATAGCAAAGTACAATTAGTTGCGCAAAAAATAAGGGCTCATTTGGGTCTCTGGGTGGAAAAATGCAGGCGCTATGGCCTTATATACACGAGGAGGGAAAAACGAAAACGCAAAAATGAAAACTGGCTGTGTCCCCTAAGGGTTAACCTGTTACATTAATTATACCACCAGATTAATGGCATTAAAAAATAAATAAAAAACTAACCAAAATGACATTTTTTTGTTAATTTCGCCCCCTAAAAAATATAGAAAAAAGACGCATGTACCCAAAAAGTGTACCACTAAAAACGTCGCAAAAAAAAGCCCTCACATAACTCCATTGGTGAAAAAATTTAAATAGTACAGGTCTTACAATATGCAACACACAAACAGCTATATTAAATGGATATCACTGTAATCGTATCGACCTGACGAATAATGATAACGTGTCATATGTGACGTATAGTAAACGACGTTCAAAAAAATTGTGAAAAACTTAATAAAAAATTATCAGGGTGTTACATGTCCCCCTGAATGGTACCGATGGGAATGTCAACTTCTCTTACACAAATATTTTGGCACCGCAAGGCCTCCGTGACATGATATATTGGCTATGAAAAACCTGAAATAAGAAAAGACCCCAAAAATACACAAGGCTTCTGTCATGTCTGCGGCCTGTGGTTGAGTCAGGTGACGCACTGCGGCCACATATGGGGGATTTCTAGAAACATTGCAATATGGGGAATAAATAATTAGTTTCATTTCTCAGTTAGTATTTGCTGTGTTAGAGGAAAAAATGAATTAAAATGGAATATCTGCCAAAAAAAATGAAAATTTTAAATTTCCCCTCCAACTTGCTTAAATTTCAGCGAAACACCTAAAGGGTTAATAAACTTATGAAATGTCACTTTGAATACTTTGAGGGGTGCAGTTTTTACAGTGGAGGGTTTTATGGGGGTAACTAACATACAGGCCCCACAAATCCACTTCAGAACTGAACTGGTCCCTAAAAAAATCCGAATTTGAAATTTTCCTTAAAATTTCGCAAAATTTCGAAGCCCTCTAACATGCTAACATGTAAAAGGACGTTCACCAAATGACGTCACCATAAAGCAAACATGTTGTAGATGTTGCAGTAATAATTAGTTTACATAGCAAGGCTACATAATTAAATGTTACATAACTATTTTTCTCAGAAAACAAGAATTTTGAATATAAAGGATTGTAAATTTTTTACATTTTTGCACAAATGTTGTGTTTTTTTACAAAAAACCTACTAAGTATATCAACCAAACTATACCACAAACATAAAGAGGAACACGTCATGAAAAAACAATCTCAGAATAACCGCGATAGTTAAAAGCATCGCAGAGTTATCACTACAACCTGAAATAAGAAAAGACCAGGTCAGACACAGGTCAGATTTGAAAAATTGGCCCTGGGCATTAAGGCCAAAAAAGGCTGAAGAGGCAAGGGGTTAAATTGACAATAAGGTCCCTTTCACACATTAGTATTATACTGTCTGCAATTACTGATCCGTTAGTGCCGACAGTATAGTACCCATTTATTTGAATGGACCCTTTTACACATCCATTGTTGCTACGAATCCTTAAAAGAGCCATTATCAGTGTTGAAAATACAGCCCATATTATGGCTTGGCAGAATTTTTTGCTACAAAGACCCCGGCCAGGCTTAAGGACTAGAGATGGGTGCAACTTGAGCATGCTTGAGTCCATGCAAACCCAGAAGTCTTGGCATTTGATTGCCAGTGACTGAAGAAGTTGGATCCACCCCTTGTACTGCCTAGAAAAAAATAGCCATAGGGTACGGTAAGTAAATCAGGCAGAATTCTGTGGCGGAACTTTCCACTTAGGAATCCTGCCTGTCTCAGTGTGCCATAGCTTCTCTATCGGAGAGAGAGCATCACCTCTTCGAGTGGCGAGCGGCAGCAGCGGAGGAGCGCATAATCTCCCATCGAGAATCTATGGCACACTGAGACAGGCGGGATTCTTCCATTGCAGAATTCCGCCTGATTCACTCAGTGTGAACATACCCTTAGGGTGTATTTATGATTTTCAGGACTACCTAGGGCTGCATCCAACTTCTTTAGCCACTGTTTTCAAATCAAATGCCAACTTCCTAGTGTTAAAGCACAATTCGAGCGTCTTTCTTTATTGATAACCATTTGCAAAAGGTTTTAAAAATACAAAATGAAACCTACAGTAATTTCCAGTGATTTGTAACAGAGGCTTCATCAGTATGCCTTTTATCAGGTTTCTTAGCACAAGGACTTGATATGTGATCCCGTAGTCTAAAAGGCTCCTTTATCAATAATGAACGAATATGTGACGAATGAACTGTTGAATATATTCAGAATCTCAATAATTCTGATTTTAGATGTTATTTTGATAGAAAATCTAGTAAGGAATGAGATCTCCCATTCTTTCTGTTTCCTGTGGTCAGATCAGACAGAGAGGTATGTTTGTAGTGTCAAGATCTCATGTATAACTTCAGAAAATTCTTTTTAAGTCAGTCAAGAAAAATAAAAAAAGAAAGAGCTAGGATTTTTATTTTTCATATTAAACAGAATAATTTTTAAAACATAAATGCTTCCTGGAAGTGTGTGATATTTTAAACTTTATTTTTGTAAACAGAAAATGTTTTTATAATGGAATTGGTCAGAGACCAATTTATTACTTAAACATCCTTATTCATCCAATACTTGCTGTGGCTTTAAATTTAAAAATAATTTACAAAGGAATAGATCAGTATGTTGGGGGTGTCATCCCACTAAGCAGGGTAATGGAGTAGCAGTGCTAGTACCCATGTTTTTTTGTTAACATTGCTATCAAATTTGTTATTTTTGTTCTCTCTTTGATGATTGTTAGTTACAATTCAGTATTGCAATTTTCTATTCTTCAATTATGTTCTATATCCTCAAATATGCCATAAAAATACAAATTTCAAATATTTTTATGTGCATTCATTCTTGATGAAGACTAAGGCCCAGATTCATCAATGGGTGTAAAATATACACTGGTGCACACTGCCCACAGCAATCAATCACAGCTCCTTATTCATTTTACCATAGCTGAAAGCTGAGCTATGATTGGTTGCTGTGGGCAGTTTACACCATTGTATATTTTACATCATTTGATAAATCTCCCCCTTTATCTTAGAGGTCCAAAACATGTTAACTATATTTACTGATGATAGTTTGCTCTAAGTGATCCCCCATAATTGTTGAGATCATATAAATTTTAAAATAATGTCCTCACACAAAGTGTTCTACTACTGGGATACCCAAAAATCAGCCATAACCTCTGGAGAAATCTGGCAGTAAATGTTGAATTTTCAGGGCAGTGGCACCATTGAGGAAATTAACCCTCTCTCGCCACTGCACTGTAAATTAATGTTGCTGAAGCCTATGCCTGAAGCTGTAGCAATGTTAATTTATAATGCAGGATGACACAGGCACAGAATCTGTGCCTGTGTCATCCAAGGTCGGTCCCGGCTGTCATTGATCCTGTGCTTGGTCGACACGACTGCAGCATCTATAGAGCTTCAGACACAGAATTATCCCTTTACAGATGAAAAATTCTATGTCTGATAACCTTCTGTTTAACTTGTTTATTAATAATATTGAGAATGGTATTAACAGCAATGATTCTATCTTTGCAGATGACACCAAGCTTTGTAGTACAGCACAGTCTATGGAGGATGTGCAGATGTTACAGGATGACTTAGACACACTGAGTGTTTGGGCGTCCACTTGGCAAATGAGGTTCAATGTGGATAAATGTAAACTTATGCACCTGGGTACTAATAACCCGCATGCATCATATGTCCTGGGGGGAGTTACGCTGGGAGAGTCACTGATAGAGAAGGATCTGGGTGTACTTGTAGATAATAGACTACAGAACAGCACACAATGTTAGTCAGCTGCTTCTAAGGCCATCAGGATATTGTCATGCATTAAAACAGGCATGGACTCACGGGACAGGGATATAATATTACCGCTTTATAAAGCTTTGGTGCGGCCTCATCTGGAGTATGCCGTCCAGTTTTGGAATCCGATTCATAAAAAGGATGTTCTAGAGCTGGAGAGGGTACAAAGACGGGCAACTAAACTAATAAGGGAAATGGAGCATCTTAGTTATGAGGAGAGATTAAAAGAATTACATTTGTTTAGTCTGGAGAAGAGACGTTTAAGGGGAGATATGATTAATTTATTTAAATATATAAATGGCCCCTACAAGAAATATGGGGAAAAGATGTTCCGGATAAAAAACCCTCAAAGGACAAGGAGGCACTGCCTCTGCCTCAAGAAAAAAAAGGTTCAATCTCCGGAATCGACACGCCTTCTTTACAATGAGAACTGTTAATCTGTGGAACAGTCTACCCCAACATCTGGTCACAACAAAAACAGTAAAGGTCTTCGAAACAGGCTTAGACAAGTCCTTAGACCAAAATAACATAAATGCATATGTATAGAACCTATCATCATCTTTCCCCTTCCCTGTATCCATCCCCTCCTTGTATACCCCCCTTCCCTGCATCCATCCGCTCCTTGGTTGAACTTGATGGACATGTGTCTTTCTTCAACTGTATTAACTATACAACTGTGTAACTATGTAACCATTGAGGCTCTGCAAACACATCGCAGAGCCCCCATGGTAGCCATGGACACTTAAAGCCTCAGGCTTCCAGTGTCCTGGCCATGGAGGCCAGCAGGGAATGAGAGGGAGATAAGGCCGGCATGCGTCCGGGAGCTCTGCCACCTCCCCTCTCTCCCCTGCCACTATTACAGGCTTCTAACAGTGGCAGGGGACAGACCTAATGAATTCAGCTTATGGGATTATTATGATCCCATAAGCTGAAGTCCAAAAATGGCCTGGACATTGAGGCATCAATGACCCATGGTCGTGAAAGGGTTAAGCATTACACAATGCCCATGGAAATCTCTGTGTATTTTGTGAAATGCAAGAAAGATCAGATTCTCCAAGAGATGTGGTTTGTGACGGCTCTTTGTCGAAAAATGAGGATCCTAAACAAGGGATAAACTTTCATTAAGTAATTAGGAATTTGGTAAGATGGTATATAAATATGAGTTTTCTAAACTAGACGCCATCTTTAAAGGACAACTCCGTTGAAACATTTTTTTGGCTTATTTAACACACATTACAAAGTTATATAACTTTGTAATGTGGTTAAATACCCGGTCTGGCCCCCTTCCCCCACTTTTCGACCCCCGACCCGCCACCCCGGAAGTTAAAGAATGTATACATTACCTATTACGGTCGTCACGGTCCTCTTCTCTGGTGTCGGGTGACGTCAGAGCTGGGGGGCGGTCCGGGTCTTTTTCCTCTTCGGCGTCTTCATTGAGAGTGAATGGGAGAGAAAAGGCTGCTGGTGCACATGCGCACCAGCAGCCTTTTCATTGGCTGGAGCGCATCACATGGCTTCCAGCTTGCTCAGCCCTGATTGGCTGAGCTTGCTGGAAGCCATGTGATGCGCTCCAGCCAATGAAAAGGCTGCCGGTGCGCAAGTGCACTGGCAGCCTTTTCTCTCTCATGGACCCGGAAGCAAGAGACATCGCTGGACGGCGGAGGCAGGTGACGGTGAGGCGGACGGCGGGCGAATGGAGTGGCGATCGTCACCGGAGGGATGGTGAGTATGGTGTCTGTGTGTGTCTGTGTTTTTTTTTTTTTTTGGGGGGGGGGGTCCCGCCGGAGTTGTCCTTTAAGAATAGAAGCAGCTAGTTCTTTCTTTAGATGTTTTGTACTGGGAACCGCATCCAGATGCAACCAGAACATTTGATTAGATCAATAGCAGACTCCTCAGGAGAGTGCCAGTACATTGAAATCACACATCTGTGTCTTCATTGGAATCCTTGTGTGTGCACACTAGGAAAAATGCTGACCAAGTAGGAATGTCATAATTTCATTAGCCTGCATCCAATTATTTTGTGTTTAATAATTGTAATGAACGTAGATTACTTTGTAGAGATTTCTTCCCTCTGACATTAAAGAATCTTTTTTCTATCGATCAGTGTCAAAAAAGCCTAATTAAATCCACTGTGATTCAGTGTTGTGAAATACTAAAACATGAATATGTCTAAGGGGAATGAATAATTTTCCTAAGTACTGAAGATTACAGCAGGTGGTAACGCGCTAATATAACATCGCACTGTGTGATATTACAAGGCTGGAACATTACTTTACGTTATATCTATTACAGAATCCTAAGTCTTTATCAGAATAGGTCCTCCAAAAATTCATCCATACTGATGTTCTTGCAATTTACTTCCAGTTAATATTGCTATCATAATGTGGCAACTAACCACCACCCAAGGGAACTATTACTTCTCCCTACCCCACTAGCCTCGATTGATCTCACATAGTATAAATGACGTTAGTATAATCTGACACTCTCCCAGCCCAGCCCCAAGGAGCGGAGTTTGGTGTCAACATTGGTCTTGGGGATTGTATTTAAGTGTTTGTTCTGTCTTATGCTGGTTATGCCTGATGAAGGATCCTCTTGATACCAGAGCTGAAATGTGTTGCTGTAATAAATAGAAAAACTGCTCCATGTGAACTGGACCTTGAACTACTTTGGATACTCTGGTTGTGCCCATTTTTGGAATCTGGTAGCTCAACCGCCATGATCTCTACAATTGCATTACTTTCCCAGCTGTGGGAATGCTGGTTTTGTCTTTTTGTCTGCCAAGGTGCTGCACCAGGTCTTTTGAATACGCTGTATAGAGTTGTGCTTATCAGTTGCACCACTCAAAAAAGTGAGTGTAATAGCTTCACCTTTTTTTTTATGTTACATCTGGTTAATGTATGGTATACCTACCATAATACACTAGGAAGCGCCCCTCGCTCCTTGCCTTTCTTTCACACCCCATATGGTAGTTAGCCCCGCGATAGTACCCCATACAATTAATTTACCCAATAATGCCCCAAAAAGTAACTACTCCCTCCCATTAGTGCCCTATGTGGTAGTTTGCTTCTCCCAAATGCAAGAGATTGATAAGTGACAAAGCTTTTTATTTTATTTTATTCAATTGTTCTCACTGAATAATTTCTTATCTTGTTTAAAGAGTACAACCCGTTCAGAGGGAGAAATATGAAAAAACATATCCGCAAAAGTGATCAGGTGGTTAGCTTTTTGTCCTCCACAATGAAGTGAAGAGGTTTTCGGGGCCACACTAAATCAATGTGTTATCAGTGAATGTCCTACTTAGGGACACCTAATGATTAACAGGACAAGGAGGCAAGGGGGGCTATATAGGTACAGTGGCATTATATAGGTAGCATTGGTTTCAATAAAGTTGAGAATGTACAGTATATGCTGTAGCAAAATAAAAAATACAAAGTTTGAAAATGCCAAAGGTGGAACCGTTCTTCCCTTTATAATAGCAGCCCTGGATGGGAGCCACAATATCATCTTCTTTGTTAGAGTTAATTTTCTGTAAAGCAGAGCTCTTTGTTTCTCTTTTCACATGAAATTTACCATCCACAAGCAAATGTCATTTAAGATGTTTTCCTAAATTACATAGCAAACTTCAGAACTCTATTTACATGTATTATTTGTATTCTTGTTCTGTGACTTGAATGTAAATTCCTGGATTAAACTACTGCTCATATCCCCTTATTCCTGAAATACATTTACAAGATTTGTGAGGAATCTGCAAGGATCATAGAATGATTATTCTGTTATATAGAAGGAACAGTACAGTATTTAAAAGACTGCAGTCAAAATGTTGTAGATTAACACTTGAGAACATAATTTGCTTGAAGCGTATTTTCCTATACTGTAGCTATAGAAAAATATAATAGAGAATACACATTAACTAGGTCTAAAGGTTTAAAAATGTGATCACAATTTGGAAAAAGAAATAGAAGAATAAAATTAGTTGTTTTTCAAGAGACTAAAGGTAATGTCCACCCATAGTCTATAAACTCTTATGTCCTGGTGTCACCTATTTGCTTGTCACCTATTTGTCACATTATTTGCTTTAATATTATCTTAGGCTACTATATACTAATTATATATTTTTTTTTTAAATGCTCCACTGCCCCTTCCCCCAATAAGAGTTGAAATCACCCCCTTTCCTATTTTGTAAATAAAACACACAAAAAAATAAATAATCGTATTATATATTGTACCATGTGTAATCGTCTGATTACTAAAATAACAAAAAAGGTGTGAACAAAAAAGGTGTGAACAAAAAAGGTAAAAAATGTTAGGATTGCAGATTTTCTATCACATTTTTTATATAAAAAAATAATAAAAAGTGATCAATATGTCCGATCTAAACAAATGTGATACTAATAAAAACTAGAGATCATGGCACAAAAAATTACACCCCATACAGCCCTGTAGGTGAAAAAGTAAGAGCGTTATAGGTGTTTCAATAGGGCCATTTTTAATAAAAACCGTAAAACATTAGAAGAGCTATGTAAAGCTATGTAAGCATACTGTATTACTGACTGACTTATAGAATAAAGATAGCTTGTCAGTTTTACCGTAAAGTGCATTACGTAAATACAACCCCCCCCCCCCCCAAAAAAAAATTGTGGAATTGCATCCCCCCCCCCACATTTTCACGTCATAAATTATATTTTGTGGGTTCTGTCATTAATTTTATGGTAGATTGAAAGGCTCGATTACAAAGTACACCTGTTCCTGAAAAAAACAAGACCTCACATGGCCTTGTAGACGGAAAAATAAAAGAGTTATAGCTCTTAGCAGGCGAGGAATAAAACACAAAAACACAAAAATTAACATTGGTGCGGTCCTTAAGGCCATTTTGGGCTCTGTCCTTAAGGGGTTAAAAGTGTAATAATGAAGTACATAAGTTACCTGTCCATGCTCCTCACTGTCTTCCTCCCTTCTTCCAGCTCCCTGCAGCTGCCGGTGCAATTTCAGAGTAAATCATTGACCATGGCAGTCCCTGCCTGGCCAGTGATTGGCTGAGCAGCCTGTCACTTCAGAGACTGGCTCTGTAGCTGCACCAGTGGGAAATGGGGAGAAGCAAGGAAGACACAGGGGAGCTTGGAAAAGGTAATGTATATATTTTATTATTTTCTTTACTCAGTCATCAGTCATCAGCAGCGCATCGCTATTACATGTAGTGGTACGTGTCCGGCGGACAATGATATTAGATCAGCTGACGTTTGTCATCAGCTGATCATTGTTTATATTACACGGAGCAATAATCTGCTGAATCGGCCTGATTCAGCAGATTATCGCTTTGTGTAATAGGGCCCTTACTGTAACAAGAAGTTCAGGGTAATTTAAGCCTCCCTTGTTACAAGGAATATGCTGCAGAGAATTCTTAGCAAGCTGTCAAGCTGTCAGACAAGATGCAGTCTTTCCGTTCCAATGTTGACTTTTGTAGTGCTAACAGCTCGGAAGTACAAGTAAAGGTATGAGGTCGTAAGTAGTAGCACTGTAAGGGGGGGTCGTTCCATTAAGAACTGTCAAATCACTGAACCAACCCTCTCCGCAAAGCATGACCTTGTGCTGTACACAGCTAGTGCAGTAACTGGTGACTAATGTTACATTGTCTTAATGACGTGTGTTATTTGCTGCTCTTTTTGTTTGTAGGCAATGTCCCTGTGCATTTTATTGCAACACTAATGTGTTACTAACAGGTACTGTTAATGTATAGTTGACGATAATGAGGACAACCATTTCTGTGTGATACGGTGCTGAGTGACTATATATAATGAACCTGGGAACACATCTAGATCTTTACAGTATGCTGACTAGACTACTAATTCAATAAATCTTTTTTACTTAGTAAAGACTTTCTGTAGAGGTTTACATGGCTGAGGTTGTCACATCCTTATGCAGTCGAGCTAGGTTAGGTCCAAAGATGCAATGTTTTAGTTTCAGCTACTGTATGCAAAGTGCGCAGTGAGCAGCTATACAGTACAAAGTGAGTATTTACGTAACTAATACAGCTGTCCAGAGTGGTGCCGTGGGTTGTTACCTAGGCCTCCATTATTGGGATGTGACAAAGAGCTGTAAACCTATTGTCTGAAACTGTGCATATTTAACCCCTTAGGGACCAAGCCTATTTGGGCCTTAATGACCAGGCTAATTTTTTTAAAAAAATCTGACCTGTATCACTTTATGTGCTTAAAGCTCAGTGATGCTTTAAAATGTCACTGTTGTGAATTTTTTTTTGCAGAAATCAATAGTCCAGGCGATTTTAAGAAACTTTGTCATTGGGTTTATTAGCCGAAAAATGCATTTTTATCATGAAAAAGCAGTTTGAAGCTCTCCCCCCGTCTTCATTGTTCTCCTATGGAGAGAGCTAAATAAAAGACCAAAACAGGACAACAAAGAGTTAATCTACAAATACCTCATCCTTTGTCTCCTCTGACAGTCACCACTGACCTCTCTGAGCTCGGATTACAGCTATCACCCAGCTCTGTGCCTGTAATCCTCTGATATCTGCTGCCGGCTAACTCCCTGTTTCCTCCTCCCCCTCTCCTCTCTATAGGAACAGACAGAGTGTGAATCATGCAACAAGTCACAATTTTCAGATTTTTTGCAGTGGATGGAAAAGAGGAGGGAGGGGGGACCTGGGAAAAGGCTTTTTAAATGCAGATAATGGCATATTTGGCTAATAAACCCAATCGCAAAGTTTCTTAAAATCGCCTGGGCTATTGATTTCTTCCAAAAAAAAAAAAAATTAATACGACAGTGACTCTTTAACGTATGCTAGCGATTCTGGGATGTTTTTTTTCGTAACATATGGTACTTTATGTTAGTGGCAAAACTTGCTCACTATCTTGTGTGTTTTTTGTGAAAAACATCAAAATATCAAGAAAAATTAGAAAAATTTGCACTTTATGAACTTTGATATTCTTTACTTCTAAAAAAAGGAAGTCACATGACAAAAATTAGTTAGTTATAGTGATGACCGAGTACTAAAATGCTCGGGTGCTTGTTATTCGAGATGAGTATTTCTCGATACTCGGGTCAATGGGAAACTCAAGCATTTTTGCAGGGGACCCAAGTTCGGCAGAGGGAAGGTCCTGTGAAAACCTGTCAACCACAGAAAATGATGGAAACACTACAGAAATGGACAGGAAACATCAGTAATACAGGGATCGGCATTACCGGGGTTAGCGATCCTCTGCAATAATGCCGATCCCTGTATTGGTTAATATATTTAATTAATAAAACAATGTTTCATTCTAAAAAAGTTATTTTCGTTGTTCAATAGTTTGTTGTTCAAAAGTGCAATTAAATATACTGTTAATATATATATATATATAAAAATGTATATATATATTTATTTATTTACAGTATATTTAATTGCAAAAGTATGGATTTATTTTAATTAAACTATTGAACAAGGAAAATAACTTTTTCAGAACGAAAATGTGTTTTATTAATTAATTATATTAATTATTACATAAAGCTCTATTAAAGCTGGTTCATATTGCCGGTAATAGAGCGCATTGTAATAATTAATACTTTACTTTAGTTAAAACATCAAATGTTTCCTCTAATTATGCTATCACAATAGCATTATTAGAAGAAACATTTTGATTCATATGTGCGCACAGCTGATTGGCTGAGCACACATATAAAGAGCACCCATCCCAGCAAGGAAGGGGCTGGTATGGGTGCAGTCTGACACCAGTCTGGCCAGACTGTAAGCAGCGATCTGTAAAGATGCTGCATACTGTAAGGTGCACAACACCGCTCACAATGATGGGTGTTGTGCTCCTGTTTGTGTGTTGTGTGTTTCTCCCTTTTTGTTTTTCAGATAGCTGTATCCTGTGTATTACGTCGGATTTGCTGGACTTCGTTGATGACCAGCGGTATCCATTAAAAACTCGGGGCTTAGTGTTAGCCGGTATAAAATGGCTAACAATAACCCCCCCATTATTACCCCAGTACCCAATGCCACCAGGGGTACTGGGAAGAGCTGGGTGCCAGAGGTCCTGGAGTGTCAAAATTTGCGCTCCTGGACTGGGTGGAAGCAGGCTGGTAATATTTAGGCTGGGGAGGGCCTAAACCAATGGCCCTTCCCACCCTGGTGTTACCAGGCTGCTGTTGCTTGGTTTTTAACCCAGCTGGTTATGAAAATAGGGGGAACCTTACCCATTTTTTTTTTTATAAATAATAAAAAAAAAACAAATGCAAAGGGGCCCCCCCTATTTTCATAACTAGCTGGGTTAAAAACCAAGCAACAGCAGCCTGGTAACACCAGGGTGGGAAGGTGAAGGCCCTCCCCAGCCTAAATCTTACCAGCCTGCTGCCGCTCAGTCGAGGAGCGCCAATTTTGATGCTCCGGGACCACTGGCACCCGGCTCTTCCCAGTACACCTGGTGACATTGGGTACTGGGGTAATAATGGGGGGGGGGGTTAGTGTTTGCCAATTTATACCAGCTAACACTAAGCCCCGAATTAGTAATGGATTCCGTCTAGACGGCTTTCAATACTAAGTCTATAAAGTAAAGAAATAAAGACAAGACACAAGTGATTTTTTTTCATTCAAATAAAAACACCCCCACACCCCTCATTGACCATTTTACTTTAAAAAAAAATCCAAACAACCGCTGGTCATCAGCGTAGTCCAGCAAATCCGATATAATACACAGGATACCGATATCTGAAAAACAAAAAGGGAGAAACACACAAAAAACACACAAGCAGGAGCACAACACCCATCATTGTGAGCGGTGTTGTGCACCTTACAGTATGCAGCATCTCTACAGATTGCTGCTTACAGTCTGGCACCCAAGGGGTTAAGGGAGGATGCATTGTATCTCCCTTAACCCTTTGGGGGCCAGACTGATGTCAGACTGCACCCATAGCAGCAAGGAAGGGGTTAAGTGACCCCCCCCCTTTCTTGCTTGGATGGGTGCAGTGCAGGGGAAGGGGTGGGGAGAGCTTTATACTCACCCTCCAATGTCTGAATGTTGTCTCTTCGCTGGTCCACGGCACAATGAAGTCACTGTGCCTCTCTTTATATGTGCGCTCAGCCAATCAGCTGAGCGCACATATGAATCAAAATGTTTCTTCTAATAATGCTATTGTGATAGCATAATTAGAAGAAACATTTGAAGTTTTAATTAAAGTAAAGTATTAATTATTACAGTGAGCTCTATTACCGGCAATATGAACCTGCTTTAAGAGAGCCTCCTGTAATAGTTAATATAATTAATTAATAAAACACATTTTCGTTCTGAAAAAGTTATTTTCGTTGTTCAATAGTTTAATTAAAACGAATCCATACTTGTGCAATTAAATATACTGTTAATATATATATATATATATATATATATATATATATAAATAAATGTATATTTATATATATTTATTTACAGTATATTTAATTGTAAAAGTATGGATTTGTTTTAATTAAACTATTGAACAACGAAAATAAGTTTTTTAGAACGAAACATTGTTTTATTAATTAAATATATTAACCAATACAGGGATCGGCATTATTGCAGAAAATCGCTAACCACGGTAATGCCGATCCCTGTATTACTGATACCTTCCTTTCACAGGGAGCTGAAACTTTATTAAAACAGCTAAACAAACAATTGTTTAGCTGTTTTATCAAACTCGAACCCGAATCTTTGCAAAATGCTCGTCCGAGTAACGAGTACCTTAATGCTCGAACGAGTACCAAGCTCGGACGAGCATGTTCGCTCATCACTAGTTAGTAAGTCACATTTCAATATGTCCTCTTTATTCTGATTTCATCTCAAACATATTTCACTTTTTTAGGGTGTTACGGGGCTTAGAAATGTATCAGCAAATTATCAAATTTTCATGAAATTTCCCAAACTGATTTTTTTAGGGACCGATTCTTTTTTAAGTTCATTTAGGAGGCTTGTATACTGGAAACCTGCATAAGTGACCCCATTTTGAAAACTAGACACCTTAAAGAATTAATCTAGGGGTATAATGAGCATTTTGACCCTACAGGGGCTTGAGGAAAGTAAAAAAATGGAAAAGAGAAATTTTCCAATAATATATTTGTTAAGATTAAAGTATCTCATTTTCATAATAAATATTAAAGAAATATTAAAGAAAGTGCACCATAAATGCTGTAACACAGGTTCTCCTGAGTACAACAGTACCCCATATGTGGGCATAAACCACTGTATGGGAACACAGCGGGGCTCAGGAAGGAAGAAGTGCCTATTAGCATTTCCAGTTCAGATTTTACTGAAGGAGTTTCTGAGCACCAGGTTGCGTTTCCAATGTCCCTGTAGTGTCAGCAGAATAGAACTCCCCCAAAAGTCATCCCATTTTGGAAAGTAAACCCCTCAAAGAATTCATCTTGAGGTGTGGTGACCATTTTGACCCCACAGGTATTAGAAGAAAGTATTCAAAATAAGACAGTAAAAATGAAAAAAAATAGAATTTTTCCAATAATATGATTGTTTAATTTAAAATTTCTCAATTTCACGAGGAACAGAATACAAAATATGTAGCGCAGGTTCTCCTGTGTACAATGGTAGGCCACACGTGGGCATAAATCACTGTATAGGCACACAGCAGGCCTCAGAAGGAAGGGAGCACCAATTAGCATTTTCTGTGCAGATTTTTCTGAAGAAGTTTCTGCGTGCCAGGTGCGTTTGCAGTGCCCCTGTAATGTCTGCAGAATAGAACCCCCCCAAAAGTCAACCCATTTTAGAAAGTGCACCCTTCAAAGAATTCATCTTAGGGTGTGGTGAGCATTTTGACCCTACAGGTATTGGAGGAAAGTATTCACAATTAGGCTATGTTCACACTACGTATCAGACCGGCCGTTCCGATCAGCGCGCACCCGCATCAGAGCTTCCCATGGTACACAGTGAAGCAAGCGGCCGGAGCCGCTCGCTTCACTGTGAGCACTCACAGGTCTTTTGTCAGTTATTTGCGGCCCCGTATGGGATAAACAATGTGTATACGCTCCTGCTGGGATCCCATAAAGAAACAGGCATTGTTCCACTGCGCCAAAAGTACGGCCGTTGTTGCCAGTGTGAACATAGCCTTAGACAGTAAAAATGAAAGAATTGAATTTTTCCAATAATTTGTTAGTTTAGTTTGAAATTTCTTAATTTCACTAGGAACAGGGGAGAAAAAGCACCCCAACATTTGTTATGGAGGTTCTCCTGAGTACAATGGTACCCCATATGTGGGCATAAACAACTGTGTGGGCACACAGCCGGGCTCAGAAGAGGAGTGTCATTTTAGTTACAGGCAATAAGTGGGTGTTTACTGGCTATCTGGGATGGTAATGGACATTTGTGGGTGTTTACTGGCTATCTGAGGTGGCGACAGGTAATCTGGTGTGGTTATGGGCAATCTGGGGTGGTTACAAGCAGTCTGTGCCAATCTGGGGTGGTTATGGGCAATCTGCGGTGGTTACAGGGCAATCTGGGGTGGTGATGGGCAATCTGGGGGTGTTCAGTGGCTATCGGGTGGTGACGGGCAATCTGGTGGTGTTCACTTGATATCTGGGGTGGCAACTGGCAATCTGGAGTGGTTATGGGCAATCTTTGGTGGTTAAGGGCAATCTTGGATGGTTACAGGCAATCTGAGGTAGTGACAGGCAATCTGGGGTGGTGACGGGCAATATGGGGTGGTGACGGGCAATCTGGGGTGGTTACGGGTAATCTGGGGTGGTTACAGGTAATCCGGGGGAACTTGACTTTGGTGACAGGGAAACAAGTGATCAGCGGTATATAGTATATACAGCTGATCGCTTGTACTGGTACCACACTGGGTGGTTCCTGATCATTGCCCCATGCTCTCCGCCACCTCGGATTAGATGGCCGCACAGGGAGGGGAGGATCAGTGACAAGGTCCTACCTCCGATAGCTGAGAGGAGGGGGCTGCGGCCCTTACTGGCGCCGCTGCACTATTCTGCGCCATCGCTGTAAAAAGCTGATGGCAGCGGAATAGAGCCCATTAGTGACCGCGGTCACTAATAACATAATAAACATATTCTCTGGGTCACTACTGTAACGATGATACCAATTTGTATAGTTTTTTTTTTAACTATTACCACTTTGGCGCAATAGAAACTATTTTCCTAGCAAAAACCCACAAAAACTGTCGCCACATTGCAAGATCCATAGCATTCTTATCTTTTGCGTGACAGAGCTGATTTTGTGCTTTTTTTTGCGGAAAGATCTGTTTCTATTGAAGTTTTATATGTATATGACTTTTTGATCTCTTTTATGACGTATTTTCTAAAGCGGATTAATAAAATACAGCAATTCTGCTACTTTTAAAAAAATATAAAATTTACAGCGTGCGTCGTGCGATATAATTATTGATATCGTTTTATAGATTGGGTCAATACCAAATATGTATAGGATTTGTGTTTTTGATCTGTTTTATGTAATGTTTTATTATATATAGGAAATGTAATGTACTGTATGTTTTGTGTTTGGTGCACTTTTTTTAACAGTTTTTTTTTACTTTTACACTAGTGTACATTACTGTACACTAGTTTAAATACTTTAATAACTGTAGTGATGTAGTGCAGTGTATTGTATTATGCATCATGCTGACAGGCATTCAGCACGGCCATGCCTGCCAGCATGAGGCCTCTCCATGGTGAGCCTGGGGGCCTTCATTAGGCCCCCGGATCACCATGTAGACATCAGGGGACCGGACTGCGCCACAGGACATCGTGATCGCGTAAGTGAACCCTCTCTGCCGCTGCAGGGGTGCAGCAGGGCATTCCAATACATACGCCGTTAAAAGGCGTATGTATTGGAATAAGGCCCATTAGTGACCGCCCTGAAAAGGCAGCACAGCGGTCACTAAGGGGTTAATACAATTATTAATATAAAGAAAATCAAGTGGATTACATAGTGTTTACACACTTTCATTACTCCGGCTAGATATTTGAAAGGTATTCCCATTTCAGCTTGTTATCCCCTGTACAAGAGGTCCCCATTGGGACCCCCACCGATCCCAAAAACGGGGAAGCAGCTGTTAACACAATGAATAGAGTGCAAACCGCTTTAAGTTCTCCATTAACTTTGGGGACAACTGCATTGCCATTCTTGGGATCAGTGGGGTCCCAGCTGTTAAGTCAACAGCGATCAGTTTGTTATTCCCTTTAGTACTAAAACGGGAAATAAAGCTGAGGTAGAAACTCCCCTTTAAGCAAAATACATACTCCTAAGGGTATATTTAAGCAAAGTAATTCAAGACAGAAGATTCCATATGGATTTCCATGCATATTCCACCTCAAAATCTGTCTGGAATCTGACCCTTATTGATTTCAATAGGGAATTTGATGAGGATTTAATTTCCATTTTTAAAATTCTGATTTAATTAATCACTAGGATTCTTTAATTCTTCTACACAAGGATTCCATGTTGAATCCTCCTCTGAAAATTCTGCAGGAAATATGCCTTGATTAATATTGAGAACAATATTCGTGCAGCATGATGATCGAGCCATGTAATAGGATTAGTAAATGAATGCTGATCTAGTAGATTTAAAGCCCTAAGGTGTTACAAATCTTGTGGCTGATGTCCCTCCAGAATGTGAGAATTAATGAAGTTGCCGTACACATGCATCGCCCACTCAATGGTGATTTTGATGTCCCCTTTCTTGAGATCACTGGAGGTCCCAGCATTGATTGACAAGAAAATGACAACAAATTGATTAAGAAAAAAAGAGGAATTTACAAGTGTTTTATTACGATTTTTAGTGAAGAATTGACAAGTTTTTTGGGGAAGTCATTTGACATGGATTCATCAATTCTTCGGGACACTTCAGGAATTTTCTCAGAATAAACATACTCTAACAATCCACACTCCAAGCAATACCAATGCTTCCAGCACCAAAGCCACAAATACCACATACATAACATAATTACTGGTACTGCAATCTAGTGTGGTAAATTAATTTTTTGCTAATACATTATTAAAAAAATATATATTGTTTTTTATTTGCATATATGCTTCTGTTTAGCGGTAGCAGTGAGGGGTGATGCGGCCTCTCTGCTGCCACCAATGTCTGTGTCAGGAACTGCAGAGCTATCTAAACCCTACAGTTCCAAATCCCCTTAGAGCAGGGCCCTGTTCCTTACATGTATTGCATATTCTTAAATATAGTGCACAGGGTTAGGCTGTCTGACATGCTCTGTCCAGCAACTCTGCATATCCATGTTCAGTAAAAGAGAGCAGGGGATCAAGAACTGCAGGACTGCATAGCCTTGCAATTCTCAACACAAATGTTGGTGGCAGCAGAGAGGCCGCTTCCCTTTTTATTGCTGACACTAAATGGAACTGTATACGTAAATGACCCGCAGGGGTCCCAATCGTGACATTATGTTTTCCAATACCCATCCCACCTTGAGGTTGAAGAGGGAGAAGGCTGCTTGCCGTTGCATTTATGGGGTAACTGAACAGAAACGTCAGTGGGATTACAGATTCTTATGCAATTCCCATTGAAGTGAATAGGAGTTATGGTAAGGCCACACCACACTGATCTTTTTTGTTAACACAATGCATTTACAGGAAACCAGGGAGGGGCACTGATCTTTGTGTTTTTGTAACTTCCATTTACTTTTATAGACGTTAGAGACAGAACAGAATAACATATCAGAACACAGCAACCATGAATCCTAGGTCTCTAGTGATATGTCACCACTGAGGTATATTCTCCTATATGTCCTAAAGGGAGTAGTAGTATTAGTTTTTCAACACAAGGGGGGAGATTTATGAAAGGGTGTAAATATACACCTGGTGTAAACTGCCCACAGCAACCAATCACAGCTCATCTTATATTCTACCAGAGCTGAAAGCTGAGCTGTGATTGGTCGCTGTGGGCAGTTTACACCAGGTGTATATTTACACCCTTTTATAAATCTCCCCAAAGATGTTGAGTATTTTGTCTTTATATCAGCCAGCACATTGAAGTCGATGGGGGTTAAACTCTTCTTTATACAGTATGTTTTGTTACATTGTATGTGTAAGAGAATGACTGCCAGCCACATCCAACTCTATCAGAAGTTGCTTCCAAAAAGTTCTACCCTATGAAATGTTGAGTTACCACCAGGAAACTAGCCGAATCTTATCCTAAAAGTAACAGGCGGAGTTCAGTTAAGTTCAGAGCAGTTTAGCTCAGTTAGTTTGTAGCCTGCTTTAGAGAGGGAGTTTTTCCAGGGCCTAAAGGCTTTTCTTTATTTAAGTATCTACTACCAGGAGTATAATCTGCTAAACCCTAACAGGAGCAACTACCACCACTTCTTCCAGAAGTCTTTCAGACGACCATGACTATCCCCAGTGTATAGGATAAGCTTGCAAGTTTGCCGAACTATTCCACTGACCTTTGCTCGATCTCCTGAGGTAAACTAAAGTAATTTTGCAAAACACGCTGTACTGTTAAAGCCAGTTAAAGTTGTTCAACTGCTTAAGTGCTTTGGACTCTGTGATTACTTAACTGTACCTATCTACTGCAGGGATTACCAGGGACCACACCTACACCTTTAATAGCATGTGCAGGGACCCAGGGAGGACAAATACCACTCTGAGCCCTGTGACAAATGCCACAGCCCCTGCTTATGTGAGTTCCACCTAGCACCCCTGGATTGTCATAGGAGAATGAAAAAATATAGATTAAACAGCAGTTCAGTTTGTGGCCGTTGGAGTGTTAATGGTGAGGAGTTTTGTCTAAAGAAAATGTAAGTGATATTCCTATTTTAGGCATTCATCCAAAGGCTAAACCACTCATGCCACATATAGTAGGTAGATTTCTTACCTGTTGGATGCTCTGCTACGAGAGGAATTAGTACTCTGCAACCTTTTTGTGGGCACTAAATACTGTAGTTTTTGTGCATAACCCTCTCAAATGGAGTCCAGCAATTCTCACGCCTGATGTAGCTGTCTTAATTTATTATTCTAAATAAGTATTTTGTTAATCTAATAGCAAAACAATTCATTCATTTGATTAACTTAATCATGCCTTATGCATTCAGTACAACACAAAGTACCAAGCTGTTCTTCAAAGGAAAATAATATTTAGGCCCTGAACCGATGATACCCAGAACATTGTGTTCTAAATACAGCATGTGGGTAATTGGAACAATTTTTATTAAATGTTTCCTCAACTTAATAATACATAACAGTAAAGCGCTTCTAGCCGGGGGCTCTGTGTATCTAAAATCAGATTGGTGGTTATATCTGCAGAGTAAATAACATCAGCATTATAATTATACAATAATAAATGAATTAATTTTTATTTTAATTCTATCCCAAGTGGATATTGTATAAAAAAAGAAACAGGTGCGCACCCACTGACGACAGAACAATTCATCCTCGGCTAATTTTATGGATCAGTAGTTACTTTTTTATTGTTCTTGTTAAACTGATGACTTTAGCACAGCTGAGCTACTGTATATAAGTCTTGGTATTTCATTTGTGTCTGCGACATAGAATCTGCTAAGATCAAGACTGTAAATTAAGTTTAATTCAATCTTAAATTCTAGTCTGCAAACACATATAATGTTATTTCCATTTTAGTGCTAAAGCACAAATCATAATTCTACGTTTAGGGTGTACATCAGGGACTGAGACTGAGGTAGCCATGAGGAGAGATGAGCATCTCTCTTCTCATCCTGCTCTTTCCAGGTTGAAAATTACTAAAAAAAAAAAAAAGATTCCACCTGCCCGCATTTTTCTTTTTGCAAATTTATAATGATTTATCCACAACAGCATGATTTCTGACAATGTTTTTAAGAATACCTTGTTTCTCTAAATATAAAACTTACCTCAAAAACAAGACCTACTGTAGCTTCATTTTGCAGGCTTTTTGCAGAATACTTGAAATTGAAGCCCTACCTCGAAAATGAGCCCTAGTTCAAGTCAGCTGACCAGATCTCTCAACACAAGATTCAAGAAAGCAGGAGTGGTAAGAAGATGCACAGTAGGGGACATTAAATATGTGGGGATGGAGGTGAATTATAGAGGGGGAAGGGAGGTATATAGTATGGGAACTACCTGCAGAGGGGGGGGGGGGGGGTGTAAACAGCAAGGTGGAAAAACTCCAAAGGTATATAGTATGAGCACTTCCGGAAGATGGGGATGTGCACACTAAGGGAGAACTACATAGTGGATGTAAACAGTATAGGGGGAGAACTACAGAGGGGGAGGTTTGCAGTATGGGGGCTTTACTGCAGAGAGGGGATGTATACAGTATAGGTAACAACTACAGAGGGAGAAGGAAGGTATGCATTTTATTGTCTGATCTCAGGTCTGAAATTACTTATGGTTTTGGTTGGTCTGAGGACTGAATTTTTGTTTGAATAGGTCTGAAGTTTTGAAGGCTAAAACACATTTTGCGATCTGTTCTAGGGTCTAAATTTGTTTAGGGTGTCTATGACAGTGAGAAAGGGGAGAAAATGATTCACAGCTCTAGTCTCTCTACTACAGCCTCTTATCTAGATGTGCCCATAACAATCTTACTAACCATGAAAAAAAACTTTCCCGAAGCTCATGGCAATCGTATGTCAGTGATGCCCAGCACCATCCTGCAGAGCAGAGATCAGCGAGGGAGATGAGAACCGCAGAAGCCTGGATTGGTAATAATTAGTGATGAGCGAATAGTGAAATATTCGAATAATTAATCGAATACCTTACTATTCGATTAAATATTTATTCGATCAAACAGTATTCGCTCATCACTAGTAATAATCCTTTAGCACCTCTACCTTTTAAGCAACATATAAGCATGCAGAAATTTAGAAGGGACACAAGATCATTCTTAGGACTAGAGATGAGCGAAGAAAATCCTGAGAGGCACAATTAGTTGCGGTTTGCACTCTTAATTCCGTGGGATTCGTAAACAAATTTGCTAAACATGGTGGCCAAAGTGGCGAAAGGACATGTTAAGGTATAGTACTGTCCCTTGGCTGTAGCAAGGGATTATCCATAGTCCCTTGTGGCTGTCTAATAGCCTGCAAGCCCCACTGTGATGTCAGAACTTCACCCTGTATATAGTGTGAGCCGCTTCTTAGAAGTGGGCAATCAGATGTGTGCAGAGGATAGAAAGCTCGCAGTAGGCATTTAGTGCAAGGCAGGGAGAGAAATAGAGAGTGACAAAGAGGAGGATACATTGTGAGTAGTTATCAGTGGGTGCTGTGAAGCTAGTGTCTGCTTAAACCAGTCCATGGATACTGTAAAGCCAGTGTCCAGTCAAACCAGTCTGTGGGTGGTGAGAAACCAATGGCCAGTCAAACCAGTCTGTGTCCACTCACAGCATTCTACCAATGACCATTGTTGTACGGTGCTGATCGACCAAGGTCTACTGCTGTCCAGGGCGAAAGTTGAATGATTGACTGGCTGATTCATTTTGACATTTTCAATTGTTTTTACACTGTCACAACAATAGCTGATGAATAGAGATGAGCGAACCGGGTTCGCGTTTGAGTCCATCCAAACCCGAACGATCGGCATTTGATTAGCTGGGGCTGCTGAACTTGGATAAAGCTCTAAGGTTGTCTGGAAAATATGGATACAACCAATGACTATATCCATGTTTTCCACATAGCCTTAGGGCTTTATCCAACTTCAGCAGCCACCGCTAATCAAATGCCGAAAGTTCGGGTTCGGATGGACTCGAGCATGCTCAAGGTTCACTCATCTCTACTGATGAACAAACATTTCTCTTGAATAGTCCCACTATCGTAACTACAATGGTTTTGCTATTTTATTGAGATTCATTTGCATGCAATTCGCAAATATTGACAAATCTGACTGAATATTCACAAACCTCACAAAACAAAATTTTAGACTGATTCACTCATCTCTATTCGGGACAATCCTCTTTCCAGTAGAACAGATTATTTGCTCTTATGAACCACAAAGCCTAATTCAACTTAAACCTACACTGCAGGGGGGGTCCTAAAAGGAACATTAGATGGTATATATCTCTTTAAGGGTATAAACCCACACATCGTATATGCAGCGTATTTACTGCTGCGATACGCAGCAAACTCGCAGCAAACTCGCAGCAGATTAGATCTAAATAACTGAACATAGCATCAAATCTGTACCAACAAATCTGCTGCGTACTTGTTGCATATCTGCTGCATATACGGTGTGTGGGTTTATACCCTTAGGGTACAAACCCACACACCGTATACGCAGCAAATACGCAACAAATACGCAGCAAATACGCAGCAGTTTGATGGTGAAGATTTAATGCTGAGTTCAGTTATTTAGATCTAATCTGCTGCGTTTTTGCTGCGTATTCGCTGCGTATCGCAGCAGTAAATACGCTGTGTATACGGTGTGTGGGTTTATACCCTTAGGGTATAAACCCACACACCGTATACGCAGCGTATTTACTGCTGCGATACGCAGCAAATACGCAGCAAACACGCAGCAAATACGCAGCAGATTAGATCTAAATAACTGAACACAGCATCAAATCTGTACCAACAAATCTGCTGCGTATTTGTTGCGTATCTGCTGTGTATACGGTGTGTGGGTTTGTACCCTTAGGGTACAAACCCACACACCGTATACACAGCAGATACGCAACAAATACGCAGCAAATACGCAGCAGATTTGTTGGTACAGATGTGATGCTGTGTTCAGTTATTTAGCTGCGTGTTTGCTGCGTATTTGCTGCGTATCACATCAGTAAATACGCTGCTTATACGGTGTGTGGGTTTATACCCTAAGAGTGATTCAGAAAAAACATACACTACCGCTCAAAAGTTTGGAGTCACATTAAAATGTCCTTATTTTTGAAGGAAAAGCACTGTACTTTTCAACGAAGATAACTTTAAACTAGTCCTAACTTTAAACAATTGCACTCTATACATTGCTAATGTGGTAAATGACTATTCTAGCTGCAAATGTCTGGTTTTTGGTGCAATATCTACATAGGTGTATAGAGGCCCATTTCCAGCAACTATCACTCCAGTGTTCTAATGGTGCAATGTGTTTGCTCATTGGCTCAGAAGGCTAATTGATGATTAGTAAACCCTTGTGCAATCACACATCTGAAAACAGTCTAAATCGTCACAGAAGCTACAAAACTGACCTTCCTTTGAGCAGATTGTGTTTCTGGAGCATCACATTTGTGGGCTCAATTAAATGCTCAAAATGGCCAGAAAAAGAGAACTTTCATCTGAAACTCGACAGTCTATTCTTGTTCTTAGAAATTAAGGCTATTCCATGCGAGAAATTTCTAAGAAATTAAAGATTTCCTACAACGGTGTGTACTACTCCCTTCAGAGGTCAGCACAAACAGGCTCTAACCAGAGTAGAAAAAGAAGTGGGAGGCCGCGTTGCACAACTGAGCAAGAAGATAAGCACATTAGAGTCTCTAGTTTGAGAAACAGACGCCTCACAGGTCTTCTTCATTAAATAGTACTCGCAAAACACCAGTGTCAACATCTACAGTGAAGAGGCGGCTGCAGGATTTTGGGCTTCAGGGCAGAGTGGCAAAGAAAAAGCCATATCTGAGACTGGCCAATAAAAGTAAAAGATTAAGATGGGCAAAAGAACACAGACATTGGACAGAGGAAGACTGGAAAAAAGCATTGTGGACGGATGAATCCAATTTTGAGGTGTTTGAATCACAAGGAACGTTTGTGAGACACAAAATAAATGAAAAGATGCTGGAAGAATGCCTGACGCCATCTGTTAAGCATGGTGGAAGTAATGTGATAGCCTGGGGTTGCTTTGGTGCTGGTAAGGTGGGAGATTTGTACAGGGTAAAAGGGATTCTGAATAAGGAAGGCTATCACTCAATTTTGCAGGCCATGCCATACCCAGTGGAAAGCGCTTGATTGGAGCCAATTTCATCCTACAACAGGACAATGACCCTAAACACACCTCCAAATTGTGCAAGAACTAGTTACAGCAGAAGCAGGCAGCTGGTATTCTATCATAGGTAATGGAATGGCCAGCGCAGTCACCAGATCTGAACCCCATTGAGCTGTTGTGGGAGCAGCTTGACCATATGGTATGCCAGAAGTGCCCATCCAACCAATCCAACTTGTGGGAGCTGCTTCTAGAAGCGTGGGGTGCAATTTCTCCAGCTTACCTCAACAGATTAACAGCTAGAATGCCAAAGGTGTGCAATGCTGTAATTGCTGCAAAAGGTTGATTCTTTGACAAAAGCAAAGTTTGATGTAAAAACAATGTTATTTCAAATACAAATCATTATTTCTAACCTTATCAATGTCTTGACTCTATTTTCTATTCATTTCACAACGTATGGTGGTGAATAAGTGTGACTTTTCATGGAAAACACAAAATTGTTTAGGTGACCCCAAACTTTTGAACGGTAGTGTATAAATCTTAACCGTTAGTAACCAAGCCAATCTGTCTGCCTACTTTTCTTCATATGTATGTATGTATGTATGTATGAATGGTACCATTTTGTGGTTCATATAACTTGCTGATTACATTTTATTGTTTGGGGGGGTGGGGAGAGAATGAAAAAATTTTACTTTTGTCTTTGATTTTGTTTTATACATATGCTATTCCCTATGCTATAAAATAATAGTATACATTTCTTGTATTGTACAAAATAAATACTTAAAGATAATAAATAAAAAAGGGCAACCTCAGACGCACAGAATTTCTTGAAATGCCTGCATTGCTCTTGCTCATAAATTTGGCATGGATGAAATTGAGTACAGATCTACCAGTCTTCATAAATTCTTACCATTATGTCATCTGTATATTAGAGACTTTTCTTTCTAAGTTTACAATTCAGCAGATATTTATATTCAGTTTTTGGGAAGGCTGCACATATGGTGGACTCTTTTGTAGTTAAATAGGAAACCAAACTAAGACCAAAGGAAAACAAATAAGTAAACATCACCCAGGGTTTACCATTGATGTAATACACAATGACTGACAGTTTTTCCTGTATAAGTATGTATGCTATGAGAACTGTCAATCACTGAGTATGGAGAAGCAGGGCTTTTTCTATAAATCCTAGCAGCATTTACACAGCTTTTTACATACAATTTGTAAATGTAAATTACAAAAACTACATACCTCCAAGTGTCATGTTTAGTGTCACTCATAATCCTATCCTGGGGACCTTATAAAACCTTTTTTTTTTGTTTTGTTTTGTTTTGTTTTGTCTTGGATTAGAGCAAGATACTGAAATGTGTTACTTTTCCAAATCTGTTTCTACTCTCTGGTTGTAAATGTTTTATTTCAGTTTCTTTATTTTTATTCAAACACGATTGTATTGACAGCTTTGTAGCAAAATATATAGCAAATGACAATATTGACAGTAATAATACAGAAAATCATCTGCCTTTATTAAAATAGAGCAGTATATGTTATAAAAGAGGTCAGTATAGGGGCAAGTGCACTATAATGCATTGCTATCAAGGTGTTCTGTCATACCAAGAATTGTGCCCAGACACAGCTGTAAAATCTTCAATACGGAAAAATTAACAACTGTAACTAAACAACAGAATGTCATTCCATATGCACAAGTTGTGAACACTCTAATAGGAAACATACAGAGAACATCATGTACATTTCTATACAATGGCAGATAACAAAGAAGACAAAAAAATATATAACCATTGACAGAACAGTACATAAGACTACGGATATCAGTGCACACATTAGGAAACGTTAGGGCTATGTTTACACACTGTAAAATAAGGGTAAAATACAACTGTAATTAAGGTAAAAATGTGTTTAAGGTAAAAATAAGGACACATTTTTGATTTAATAATGGGCTCAATTGAAGTCAATGGGAAATTGAGAAACAGTGCAAACCATATAGAATAATGGCCATAATTAAATTTCACCATTTGAACATTAAACATGTTCATCATATACGACCTGCTTTAGAAGAATACTGAATTTTTTTTGTTTGTTTTTTCATCTGTTCACACAGTTTTATTTCAAAATTACCATCATATTTAGCTTTTTAGTATGTGAACCTAGCCTAAAAGTTAAAACATCTATTAGTTCAATACCTTTCCTCCAACTTCAACAACAAACAATATAGAACAAAGATTTTACCAGCAGAAATAGTATTGCTGCTACTGAAATCAGGAGAGCTTCTGGGATGGAATCTTAATCCAGGACTAGTTAAACCCCTTCACAACCGAGGAGGTAACTGTAAGTCCTGGGTTAGGTAGGGGTGTTCAGAGGGGGGCCTCCCAGCGACCCCGCTCTTAACCAACGCAATCCCAGCTGCTATTAATAGCCCGGGACTGCGGCAGTTAGTGGATGCAGTCCAATCACTGTGCCCGCTAATGAACCATTTAGATGCAGCTGTCAAAGCTGACAGCTGCATCTAAATACCTATTTGTCCCCATCATTGGTGGTCTAGTGGGCGGATCGCCCCCCGGCAATACGGGCCTCAGCCTCGGAATGACGCTGATCCCAGCTCGGTATTCTATTGATCTGGTCTGCAGCACACCAGACCAATAGAGCACCGATCCGATGAATCAGTGCTTTATTATATACAAAGCATTGATCTCAATGGGAGATCAATCCTGTGTATATAGAAGTCACCCAGGGGACTTCATATTACTGAGTAAAAAAAAGTTTTTAGTTTTTTCATTAATAAAAATCCCCTCCTCTAATAAAAATTTAAATCACCCCCCTTTTCCCATTTTATAAAAATAATATTTGGTATTGCCGCGTGCGTAGTCGCCCGAGCTATTAAATTATACCATTCGTGATCTGACACAGTAAATGGTGTAAGCTCAAAAACCCGCCAAAATGCAAAATTGCTGATTTTTTTTTTGTCACATCAAATCCAGAAAAATTGTAAAACAAAAAAAGTCGAATATATGCAAACAAGTTACCAATAGAAAGTATAGACCATGACGCAAAAAATGACTTTTCTCACAGTCCTATAGACCAAAGGATAAAAGCGTTATAAGGATGATAATAATAGCAATTTTCAGGAGCATTTTTAAAAAGGTTGTAATTTTTTTTAAAAGTCATCAAATAAAATAAAAGTTAAACAACTTACCTATTGTTGTAATCGTACTGACTTTAGGAACATAGATAACATGCCAGTTTTACCACAGGGCAAACGATGTAAACACAAAACCCCCTCAAATTAAAAAAAATGCTTTTTATTTTCAGTTTTACTGCGCAAATATTTTTTCCGGTTTTGCAACATATTTAATGGAAAAATTAAGTCTGCCATTGCAAAAACCAGATAGTGGCACAAAAAATAAGGGTTTGTGTGGGTCTGTAGGTAAAAAAATGGAAGTGCTACAGCCTTTTAACCCCTTTAGGACAGAGCCTGAAATGGCCTTAAGGACAGAGACAAATTTTATGAATATGACCAGTGTCACTTTATTCATTAATAACTTCGGGATTCTTTTACCTATCCAGCCGATTCTGAGATTGTTTTCTTGTAACATATGCAAATTTACATTTCTGGTAAAATGGAGTCGATACTCTTTATGAAAAATACCAAAATAACATGAAAACTTTTGAAAAAATGCATTTTTCCAACTTTGAAACCTTTCTGCTTATACAGAAAATGGTTATGCCACATAAATTATATATTAAATAGCATTAGCAACAGGTCTACTTTATGTTGGTAGCTTTTATTAAACTATATTTCATTTTTTTAGAAAATAGAAAGCTTAAAACATTAGCAGCAATTTTCCGAATTTTCAGTAAAATTTCAAAATCAGATCTTTTTCGGGACCTGTTCAGGTTTAGGCCAGGTTCAGACTATGTAAGTGTGCGGCTGTATTTGCGGCTGTAATTGTGCGGCGGTATTTTTGGTGGTTCATGCGTACGCTGGAAAGTATAGGATATACGGCTGCACAGTGCACACTATGTATGAATCTACGGCCCGATCGTAAACGGACCCGTAAAAATTGAACAAGACCATTGTTTGCGGCTGGAAACGCGGCCGTGGATTGACAGGCGGAGTACTTCAAAAATAGCCGGCAATGATGCCGAATGCCGATGCCTCTAATAGTTAATATATTAAATTAATAAAACACATTTTCTTTGTAATAAAGTCCCTTTCGTTGTTCAATAATTTAATTCTAATGAATCCATCATTTTGCAATTAAATATACTGTTAAAATAAATATATATATAAATAAATGTATATTTATATATATATTTATTTTTTGACAGTATATTTAATTGCACAATGATGGATTCGTTAGAATTAAATTATTGAACAACAAAACTGAATTTATTTCATCGAAAATGTGTTTTATTAATTAAATATTAATTAGTACAGGAAGCTTCATAAGCCGTTAATTCATATTGCCAGCAAAAGAGCATTCTGTACTAATCATCACTTTACTTTAATGAAAACATCAAATGTTTCTTCTAATTATGTTATCACAATAGCATTATTAGAAGAAACTTTTAGAATTATATGTGCGCTCAGCTGATTGGCTGATCGGCTGAGCGCACATATAAAGAGCCGGTCCTCAGTACAGTGACTTCATTGTGCTGCGGACCAGCGAAGAGGACACATCGGGGTGAGTATAGAGCTCTCCCCACCCCCTCCCCAGCACTGCACCCCTCCCAGCACCCCTCCAACCCTGGTGTTAGCAGGCTGTTGTCGTTTGGTTTTTAACCCGGCTGGTTATAAAAATAGGGGGGACCCTATGCGTGTTTTTTTTTTAAATAAATAAATAATAAAAAAAAAACGCATAGGGTCCCCCTATTTTTATAACCAGCCGGGTTAAAAACCAAACGACAGCAGCCTGGTAACACTAGGGTGGGAAGAGCCATTGGTTTAGACCCTCCCCAGCCTAAATCTTACCAGCCTGCTGCTGCCCGGTCCAGGAGCGCCAATTTTGACGCTCCGGGACCACTGCCAACCGGCTCTTCCCAGTACCCCTGGTGGCATTGGGTACTGGGGTAATAATGGGGGGGTTAGTGTTAGCCATTTTATACCGGCTAACACTAGGCCCCAACTTATTAATGGATTCCGTCTTCCACTACTAAGTCTATAAAGTAAAGAAATAAAGACAAGACACAAGTTAAAAAAATTTTTTATTCAAATAAAAACATCCCCACACCCCTCATTGACCATTTTATTTAAAAAAAAAAAAAACGCTGGTCATCGACGTAGTCCACGGAATCCGACGTAATCCCCAGGATCCCGATATCTGAAAAACAAAAAGGGAGAAACACACAAAAAACACACAAACAGGAGCACAACACCCATCATTGTGAGCGGTGTTGTGCTCCTTACAGTATGCAGCATCTTTACAGATTGCTGCTTACAGTCTGGCCCCCAAGGGGTTAAGGGAGGATGTATTGCATCCCCCTTAACCCCTTGAGGGCCAGACTGATGTCAGACTGCACCCATCCCAGCAATGAAGGGGTTAACTGACCCCCCTTCCTTGCTGGGAGGGGTGCAGTGCTCGGGAGGGGGTAGGAAGAGCTGTATACTCACCTCGATGTGTCCTCTTCGCTGGTCCGCAGCACAATGAAGTCACTGTGCTGTGGACTCGCTAATTATATGTGCGCTCAGCCGATCAGCCAATTAGCTGAGCGCACATATAATTCTAAATGTTTCTTCTAATAATGCTATTGTGATAACATAATTAGAAGAAACATTTGATGTTTCCATAAAAGTAAAGTGATGATTAGTACAGAATACTCTTTTGCCGGCAATATGAATTAACGGCTTATGGAGCTTCCTGTACTAATTAATATTTAATTAATCAAACACATTTTCGTTGAAATAAAATCAGTTTCGTTGTTCAATAATTTAATTCTAACAAATCCATCATTTTGCAATTAAATATACTGTCAAAAAATAAATATATATATAAATATACATTTATTTATATATATATATTTATTTTAACAGTATATTTAATTGCAAAATGATGGATTAGTTTAAATTTAATTATTGAACAACGAAAGGGACTTTATTACAACGAAAATGTGTTTTATTATTTTAATAGATTAACCATGCTTTCCCAGATGCATCCAGAGGTGTTTGCATCACTTTCTTAACCCCTTAACGACATGGGCGTAAACTTACGCCCTCGCGCCCTGGTACTTGGCGCATCAGGGCGTAAATTTACGCCCCTATGTTTCCCCGATCGCTGCGCGTTCGCACACAGCGATCGGGGAAGATGGCCTGCTATAAATCATAGCAGGCCATCATAGCTTCTCGGCACAGGGGGTGGTTAACACCCCCCGTGCTTACGATCGCCGCTATAGGCTGATCAATTCAGATCAGCCAATAGCGGCGATCGGAACCTTTCCGGGTCATCGGTGACCCGATGACCCCGAAAAAAATGGCGGTCGGTGCTGTCCGAGGACGGCACCGACCGCCATTACTGTAAAAAGTAATGGTGGTCACCGTGCCACCGGCCCGATCGCAGTGAACGGCCGGCCGGCCGTTCACGGCGATCGGGACGGTGGCACGGCGATTAGAGTCCCACAAAATAAAAAATACCTGCCCTGGACCACTCAGCTAGGTAGCTGAGGGGTCCAGAGCAGGTATTTGTACATTACTCACCTGTCCCGGGGTCCTGATGGGCGTCTTCCGGGTTCGCGGCGTCCTCCGTCATTCCGTTCGGTCTTCGGGTCTTTCCGGCGGTCCCCGTCGTCTTCTTTCGGCTATTTTCGGCTCCAGCCTCGTCATTTTCCGGAATTTGCGCTCTGCTGCCCTCTAGAGGCTGATATGTGTAATACACTTATCAGCAGCTACAGGGATGTTCAGAATGTAGAAAAAGTTGTTTTTTTTTTCCAAATTTTTTTTTTCTATTTTCCGCACCCTATCGCCGCTGAGTGTTGATCAGCATCGCACGAAAGTGCGCTGCTAATCAGCAACTCCTCCTTTTTGGCGTAGGGTGTTTTTTTATTATATTCTACTGCCACGGTCTGCTGATAAGTGCCGCACATAAGTGCGGCATTTATCAGCAACTCCTTTGTTGGCGTCGTTTTTTTTTTATACTTAATGTAAAAAAAAAACACGTAAAAAACACTACATTACACCACACTACATTGAATAAAGTTTGACACTACACCATTACATACCCCATATACCAATCCCCATATAAAGATGGCCCCCAGGGTGTTTTCAGCATCAGACGCATACTTTATTATTGCCTCCGACACCGAAAAAAGGATGAATGGGGGGATTCTTCTTTCCTTCATTCATCCTCATCCTCCTCATCATCCGGTGACATGTCTGGGGGGTAGCGTAGCGTACGCTGCCTCCCAGACACGTCTTTTCCGCCAGTACCGTCCCAATAAGAGATCACGGTATGGTGTGAAATTCTACAAACTCTGTGAGAGTACCTCAGGGTACACTTACAGATTTAGGGTACGTGCACACTGCGGAATGGCAAAGGATAACCCTTTGTGCATTCCGCAGCTGGCACCCGCCGGCGGACTGATGCGGGCGCATGTCTCTACCCGTGTCATAGACTCCATTCTATGCACGGGCGGATTCCGTCGTCCATCCAAAGAATGAATACGTTGGACGGAGAGCGGAATCCGCCCGTGCATAGAATGGAGTCTATGACACGGATGGAGACGTGCGCCTGCATCAGTCCGCCGGCGGGTGCCAACTGCAGAATGCACGAAGGATTATCTGTCGCGATTCCGCAGTGTGCACGTACCCTTAGAGTGTATGTAGGAAGGGACACCCGAATCCAGCCCCCAGATGCTGCCCCCCCCCCCCCCCCCATCCTTGGAACAAGTGGGAATATCGTCCGGGAACTGATCTTCCCACTGCTGGATAAAGGTTACCACCCGTACGGGGATAACTTTTATACAAGCACCCCCTCTTCTGGTCCGTCACTGCCCGAGCTACTGTAGCTTGCGGCACAATCCGAAAATATCAGAAGCAGTAATAGCGCCCTAATAATTAGTAGCCATGGAGCGGACCCAGCGCTTCTGGATATGAAGGACCCCGTATCGCACCAGGACAACATTTTCCAGGTGACGTCCCCCACACTGGAGAAAGGGAGACCCCAGAAGGAGTGCAGAGTGTGGGGTAACAGGGGGATCAGGAAGGACACCATTTTCCAGTGTGACACCTGTCCTGATCGCCCCGGCCTCTGCATATTGGATCGCTTCAAGGCGCACCACACGTCATTGGAGTTCTACATTATCTAAATTCTGTCCCTTATTCCTATTTCAGGGGTCACGTTGATCCAGGGATTAGTCTGATTGCCATTATGGAGTCGGGAAGGAATTTTTCCCCTGTGATAAAGCTACTGTCGTCTGCCTCACAAGGGTTTTTTGCCTTCCTCTGGATCAACACAGATAGAATTCGATAGACACCTGTCATTTCCAACCTTATAAACTAATAATTGGCCTAATACCCCCAAATAAATTAGAATTGTCCCTTTTTCCCCAGCTAAGTAGGTATGGCCGCCATTCCCATTAGAGGATGCCATGATGCAATTACAAAGGCTCTGTGCGGCCAGGACAGTAGAAACCCCCCACAAGTGACCCTATTCTGGAAACTACACCCCATAAGGAATCTAACAAGGGGGGCAGCGGGGATATGGCCCCCTGGTGACGGCCACATTTGGGACGTGAAAATGAAAAAAAATGGTATTTTTTATTTTCTCGGCACATTCTACGTAAGTGACTGTCACCAGTGGGGTCCATATCCTCACTGCACGCCTTGTTAGATTCCTTATGGGGTTTAGTTTCCAGAATGGGGTCACTTGTCGGGGGTTTCTACTGACCTGGCAGCACAGGAGCTTTGTAATTGCGACATGGTCTCCATCCTCCATTCCAGCCTCTAAATGGCGCTCTGTACCTTTGGTGGCTTGCCCTGTGCCCATATGGCACATTATGCCCACATGTGGGGTATTTTCGTACTCAGGGGAAACTACCCTACACGTTTTGTGTTCATTTTCTTTTTTAACCCCTTGTGGAAATGGAAAAAATCAAGGCTAGACCAACATTTAGTGTAATTTTTGTAAAATTTTTACTCTAAATCATTAATCTTGTCATGATTTTTTCATTTTCACAAGGGGCTAAAAGATAAAAAAAAACAATAAATGTGTAGAGCAATTTCCCCTGAGAACGGAAATACCCCACATGTGGACATAAAGCGCCATGCGGGTGCAGGGTAAGCCTCCAAAGGGAAGGAGTGCCATTTGGTTTTTGAAGGCTGGATTTGGATGGAATGGATTTCGAGGGGCCATGTTGCATTCAAAAGGCCTCTGTGTTGCCAAGACAGTTGAAACCCCCCACAAGTGACCTCATTATGGAAACTACACCCCTCAAGGAATGTAACAAGGGGTGTAGTGAGCATATGAACCCCACTGGTGACGGGCACAAATGTGGAACAATGTGGCGTAAAAATGAAATATTACATTTTTTACACTATAATGTTGGTTTAGCCTTGAATTTATCATTTTCAAAAGGGGTTAAAAGAGAAAAAAACACACAATATGTGTAGAGCAATTTCCCCCGAGTCCGTAAATACCCCACATGTGGACATAAAGCACAATGTGGGCGCAGGGCAAGCCTCCGAAGGGAAGGAGCGCCATTTGGATTTTGGAGGTTGGATTTGGCTAGAATGGATGATGAACGCCCTGTCGCATTTACAGAGCCCTCGTGCTGCCAAAACACTGGAAACCCCCCACAAGTGACCCCATTCTGGAAACTGCACCCCTCAAGAAATCTAACAAGGGGTGCAGTGAGGATATGGAACCCTTGATGACGGGCACATTTGTGCCATGAATGTGAAAAATTGAAATTTTTTACTTTTACGTCACATTGTTCCACATTTGTGCCCGTCACCAGTGGGGTCCATATGCTCACTGTGCCCCTTGTTAGATTCCTTGAGGGGTGTAGTTTCCAGAATGGGGTCAATCGTGGGGGGTTTCCAGTGTCTTGGCAGCACGAGGGCTCTGTAAATGCGACATGGCCCTTGAAATCCTTTCCAGTGAAATTCAGCTTCCAAAAGCCAATTGGCGCTCCTTCCCTTTGGAGGCTCATCCTGCGCCCCCTTGGCAATTTATCGCCACATGTGGGGTATTTCCGTACTCGGGAGAAACTGCGCTACACATTTTTTGTCTTTTTTTCCCTCTTATCCCTTTAAGAAAATGAAAAATTGAAGGCTAGAACAACGTTTTAGTGTAAAAAATAAATTTTTCTTTTTTCACGCCATATTGTTCGGAAAATCTGTGAAGCACCTGTGGGGTCCAAATGCTCACCGCACCCCTTGTTACATTCCTTGAGGGGTGTAGTTTTCTAAATGGTGTCCCTTTAGGGGTCTTTTTCAGGTTTTGGCACCCCAGAGCCTCTGCCAACCTGAAGGGGTACAGTCAAAAATGACCAAATATAACGGAGGCATTGAAATTCACTAGGCTCCATTATATCTGAGGCTTGTGGTTGCGTCAAATAGCGCAATAGGGCCACATATTGGGTATTTCTATAAACTGCAGAAACGGGGCAATAATTATTGGGGTGCATTTGTCTGGTAATAGGTTTATAATTATGAAAAATATTGGATTACAATAAAATCTCTGCACAGAAAATTAAAATTTTCAAATTTCTTACACACTTGGCTTTTATTTCTGTGACTCCCCTAAAGGGTTAAAACACTTTCTGGATATGCTTTTGCAGAGTGTGGGGGGTGTAGTTTCTGAAATGGGGTGCTTTGTGGGGCTTTCTAACATACAGGCCCCTCAAACACACTTTAAACCTGAACAGGTCCCTAAAAATATCTGATTTTGAAATTTTACTGAAAATTAGGAAATTTGCTGCTAATGTTTTAAGCTTCCTATTGTCTAAAAAAAATTAAAGATCGTTTAATAAATGCCGCCAACATAAAGTAGACATGTTGCTAATGCTATTTAATATATAATTTATGTGGTATAACCACTTTCTGTATACGCAAAAAAGTTTCAAAGTTGGAAAAATGCAGTTTTTCACATTTTTTTCACATTATTTGGGGTTTTTTCATAAAGATTCGTTATGAGTATCGACTCCAATTTACCAGAAATGTAAAGTACAATATGTCACGAGAAAACAATCTCAGAATCAGCCGGATAGGTAAAAGCATCCCGAAGTTATTAATGAACAAGTGACACTGGTCATATTCATAAAATTTGTCTCTGTCATTAAGGCCATTTCAGGCTCTGTCCTTAAGGGGTTAAGATTTTATTTGTTATTTTTAGTTGAACCAGATTTCCAAGTAAATGACCGTATGTTTTGAGCCGCATGTCTATTTTTCCCACGGCCGTAGTTTCATCCGCACATTTACAGCCGCATAAAAAATACAGCCGCACAGTTACATAGTGTGAACCTAGCCCCAAAGTGTATTTGAGAGGACTTTATGTTAGAAAACCCCAAAAAGCACCCCATTTCAGAAACTGCAACCCCCAAACTCTGCAAAAGCACATCCAGAAAGTTTTTTTTTTTTTTTAATTATTTTTTATTGTTTTCAAGTAGCAATGACATCACCATTGGCAAAATAGTTTGTGTCGAGGTGAAGAAGGCTGCAATATAACATCAGTAAGATGTCATAGGCACATTAACAAAATTGGAATGGAAAAGGAATCATAAACAGTTAACGTAACATACATATACATAAACATATAGACATGCTCATACAGGTGGTGAATTGAGATGGAACGCACCATACTGCGTAGTCACAGAGGAATCGTTCCAGGTGAAGAGCATGTGGGTTTGTAACTAACTATAACTAGTATCTATGGTTACTCAGAGTACATGCAGTGGAAGGTTCAGCATAAGATGAGTAACCCGCAAACTATCGTAATCGTGGGGGGGGGGGGGAGGGGGGGAAGTAGGGGGGGTGTGAGAGTGAGAGAGTAAAGTAGGGGGTAAGTGGGAGGGTTTGAGTGAAGGATAGTAGATCTAATAAGAGGAGAGGATAGAGCATTGAGGGAAGGTAAGGGGATAGGGAGGGGGGGGGTGAAGAAGAGGCAAGAGTGGGGAGTGAAGTAGGGTAGTTGTAGAAAATGCCTAATGGAGCAGGAGGTGGAGATAGTCTCAAGTGCTGAAGTGTAAGTAGGAGGGAAGCAAAAGCACACCCTTCTACAGTGTAGTAGGTGGAGATGGGGACGTAGGAGGGGAAGCTGTGGAGGGCAGCCATGCAAGGTAGTGGCGTGATGTCAACCATGGTCTCCAGATTTTTAGGAATGAGTCATGGGACCTATTGGCCCAGCTAGAAAGTTCTTCAAAGCGACAGATCTGATTTACCTTCTCAACCCACTCCTTAACGGAGGGAGGGGAGGTCTGTTTCCACTTTAGCGGGATAAGTGATTTGGCTGCTGCTAGTAAGTGCGACATCAAATTGCGCTTGTTAGGTGTATATGTGGGGGATGGCTTACCCAGTAGCACAAGATCTGCTGATAATGTTGATTTAATTGATAGGATTGTGTTTATGGTGGTTTCTATTTGTTTCCAGTAGGGGACAATTTGTGGACAAGTCCACCATATATGTGACAGGGAGCCCTTGTGGGATTGGCATCTCCAGCATCTGTCCGTTGGCGAAAGTCTGTATGCATACAGCCACTCTGGGGTTTTGTACCACCTAGAGAGAAGTTTATAGTGGTTTTCCTGCAGCAGCACGCAGCGTGAGTATCCATGTGAGAATTGGAGGATTGTTCTGATATCTGAGTCAGTTAGAGTTATTTTGAGTTCCCTTTCCCATGAGTGTAGGAATCCCGGTTTGATGTTATGTGAACGCTCTATAAGAAGCCTATAGAGGGAAGAGATGGATCTCGCTTTTATAGATGGGTTTGTGCATATCTTCTCAAATTCTGTTAACTCTCTTGAGAGAGAATTTGTTGAGAGCAATTTGGAGAGGGTTTGTGTGATGTGTGCTTTGTGGAGGAAGGTCAAGTTGCATGGCCCCAAGGCGTCCCATAATACTTCCTTTTTCAGTTCCTGGTTCGGCGAAATCAGGTCAGCTAGAGGTGTGTGTTCCAGTTTATGCCAGATAGTAGCATATGCGTGCTGGGAGATGTCAAGGAGTCCAGGGGTCAAGGAGGCAGGCATAATGGGCGAGGGGGATGGGGATAAGTGGGGTTGTAACTTTTTCCATACGGCACATGTACCTACTAGTGTGTGAGGGGTGGAAGCGACTGAGGGCGATGTTCGTTTAGGTAGCCATAGGTCTTCCAGGGATAATCCCATTGGAATCGGTCTAGGAGATCTTGACGATGTGGAGATAGACGTAGGGGGATCTATATTGTTATTTGAAAGTGGGAAGACTATGTTAATCCAGTTGTTTAGATGGGTGGCTTGGTAATAGATTGTCAGGTCAGGGAGGCCTATACCGCCTTTATGGGTCTGTTGTGTCAGGAGAGAGTGGGCTGTGCGGGGTCTCTTTCCTTTCCAGAGATATCTAGAGAAAAGGCTCTTGAGTGACTGTAGGAAAGTGGTAGGTAGTTTTATAGGTACCATTTGTATAAGATAGAGCAATTTAGGGAGTATATATGTTTTAAGGAGGTTTTTCCGTGATGGCTGTGATTTCAGTCAGAAGGGGGATGTAGTTTAACTGATAGAGATCGGAGAGAGTCGGGGAGATTTTGACGCCTAGATATTTTATTGTATGATTGGTCCAGGGGAAATGGGATATGGCTTGTATTTGGGCTTTGAGGGATGGAGTTGTGTATATATTCATTAGTTCTGATTTTGAGAAATTTACTTTGAAATTAGAGACATAACGGAAATCATTTAGTGTTTGTTCTATCCTGGGGAGGGACCGCAGGGGGTTAGTGACAAGAAACAGGAGGTCGTCGGCGAAGGCTAATACTTTCCTTTCTGTATTTTGTATCTGTATACCTGTAATAAGGGGGTCCTGTCGGATCTTTTGTAAGAGGGTTTCTACTACTAAAATAAAGAGGGTAGGTGAGAGAGGGCAGCCTTGTCTTGTGCCATTTGATATAGTAAAGACTGGGGATAGAAAATCATTTATTTTAAGTCTTGCATGAGGTTGGTTATATAGTGTGAAAATGGCAGTGATCAGTGAAGGTGGGAACATGAATTTTTCTAGGGTGGATTTCATAAATAGCCAATCAACTCTGTCAAATGCCTTCTCGGCGTCTATGCCGAGAAGGACAGAGGACAGTTTCTTAGAGTGGGATAGGTATAATGCTTGGAAGAGTTTTGCAGTATTATTCCTCCCTTCTCTCCCAAAGACAAACCCTGCTTGGTCGTCTCGTATCAGGGAGGGTAGTATTAATTTGAGTCGGGAGGCGATTAGTTTGGCCCAGATTTTGAGATCTAGATTTAGGAGGGATATTGGCCTATAGCTGCCGCAGGCTGTGGGATCTTTTCCTTCTTTCCAAATTAAGGAGACGTGGGCTTCTTGTGTTTGTTTTGGCCAATTTGAGCCTTGTAGAAGAGCATTACATGTGGCAGTCAGGTGAGGTGTCAGAATGTTAAGGAATTTTTTATAATATATAAGTGAGAGACCATCTGGTCCGGGGCTTTTTCCAGGAGGAAAGCTCTTAATAATCTCCGTGATTTCCGTCTGAGTGATTGTAGAGAGTAACTGCTCTGTCATATGGGGGGTTATCTTGGGTAAGTGCACGTCAGAGAGGAATTTGTCTATAAGGGGTTTTCTGTCAGAGGGGGGCGGTAAATTTTCTGACTGGGACAGATTATATAGATCCGAATAGAAACGTTGAAAAGCGGCTGCTATATTAGGGGTTGAGGTGTGCGTGACTCCTGATTCGTCTTTAATGGAGTGGATATGTGCCTTGTCTCTGGCTTTCTTAATTAGTGACGACATGATTCTGCCACCTTTGTTACCATGTGCATATAGTGTATGTCTATGGTGCAGGTAGGCTTTGGCGGATCTAGCGTATAGGAGATTTTTTAGACGTTCCCTCAGGGATCTAAGCTCTTCTAACATTGAATTCATACGGGAGCGTTTGTGCAGTTTTTCGATTGCGGAGATTTGACCTAGAGTGGAGTCTATTTTTTTCTGTGACTCTTTTTTGAGTCTGGAGCCTATAGCTATTAGGATGCCTCTCACAAAGGCTTTGTGGGTCTCCCAGACTACAGGATAGGGGGTTTCAGGTGATACGTTGGTGGAGAAGTACTCCTCCAATTTCTTGGAGATCTCCTCTCTAGTAGAGGTAGAATCTAGAATTGATTCATTTAATCTCCATCTCCATTCCCTGGGTGGGAGATGGGAGAGAGATAACGAGACAGATACGGGAGCATGGTCAGATATCGTGATGGGTCCGATGGTTGCCTTTTCCAGGGAAGGAATTAGGCATCTGCTAGCCAGGATATAATCTAATCTCTGATAGGAATTATGTACTCTCGAGTGGAAGGTGTAGTCTAGAGTCGTGGGGTGGCGGAGTCTCCATAAGTCCATGAGACCCAGTTCCTGGATCTTGGACTGTAATTTACCAAGGGCAGTGAAGGGGATGGCTGAGTGTTTGGATGAGGCATCCAGCAGTGGGTTGAAGGTGACATTAAAGTCGCCTCCAAGAATTATAGGGCTCTGTGCGAATAGCTTCAGATCATCTAAGACTCTCAAGAGCCATGCAACCTGACCACTGTTTGGGGCATAAATATTTGCCAGTGTGTACGTGTGAGAAGTTATATTTACCCTTAAGAAGAGTACTCTACCCTCTGAGTCTGTGTGCTGCTGCAGGACCTTGTGCGGAATAGACTTGTGTAAGGCGATGGATACGCCTTTGGATGCGGAAGTAGAGTGACAGGAGTGATGCCAGGTGGAAAAGTGCCTCTCCGGAAGTCTAGGGACTTTCCCCTGTTTGAAATGAGTCTCCTGCAGGAAAAGAACAGAAGATCTGAGTTTACGTAATACAGATAAGACATGATGGCGCTTGTTAGGGCTATTAAAGCCTTTAACATTGAATGAAGATATGACAAAATCATCCATGGCTGCGTTGGTTGTGGTTGACATACTCCACCTCCTGCTCTCGGGGAGAGAAAAGAGAGAAAGAGGGGGGTAGGTGGGAGATCAGGTGTGTGGGAAGAGGGGGGGGGGGTGTGATAGGTGGAGGGTGGCGAGTGGAGAGGGTAGAGGGGGGAAGGTCAAGGAAGAGTGAGAAAAGGGAAGAAGAAGGGAGATGGGGAGGGAGGGGGGAACAATACCTATGTACAATTAATCCTCGGTGACTTTCCCTAGACTGGGACCGTATCCGAAGTCTCAGTGGGGGTCACAAAGGATGTAACAGGAACAGTAAGTAGCTTATATCGAGCACTCAATCCTGTGCGGGGGGGTAGGATAATATGGAGTAATAACAAAGAAAAATACAGAAAAAGAACCAAACCACTTATAGTGTGCAAGGAGAACTGCCATTTGGCCAGTCAGCAGGGAAGGGGGGAGGGGGGTGGATAGGTAGGGGTTAGAGGAGGGGGAGGGGGGGTCAGGTGGAGGGGTGGGGGGGGGAATGAGGAAAAGGGTAGGGGGGGGGGGAAGGGGGGGGGGGGAGGGGGGGGGGGGGGTGGGGGAAGGGAGAAGTGTGGGGGGGGGGGAGGCAAGAAGTTTATCATGTAAAAGTCAAATAACCGGAAACCAAAATTACAAATATGCGTGGTCCACACTCAGAAGCAGTATAGAAGCTGGTTGGGTAGGCGAGAGTTGCATATGTATAGAGGAGGAGAAAAGGAAGGGAAAGAGAGAGAGAGAAACAAAAAAGGAGGAGGGGGTTATGACTTTGTGCATTTCTGTGGTTCCGTCCATTTGTTCCTCCTGACTTGGGCAACAGGTTGCATAATAAAGTCACGTGTAGTAAGTGTGCCCATGAGTAGGGTGCAGTAGCACAGTTCAGGTTGCAGTTTAAGTAGGATATTTGGTCTGCACTCCAATCCAGGGTGCCCATAGTCAATGGGTCTAGTTGATAGGTCCGACATGTGGGCGCCTAAAAGGTATCACATATTAAGGAGAGATTAAGTAAAACAGATGGAGGTGTCTGTTATCTCACGTCATTCTTCATCCAGAGTGGGCGTTATGCTTTGAGGGTGTCTTCTTTTGTTTGGAGGACCTCTGTTTAGGAGTTGTGACCCACGGGGAGAAGGCTGGAAGGGTAGGCAGCGGTTCTCCGGGTTCAAAAGGTAGCCATGATGGGACATCCACGGGTTGTAGCCCGAGCAGGGGCCATGCTGTTTCCAGGTCTCGTGGTGTGTGAATAACAATGCGTTTGCCATTTTTCATCACTGCTACTCCAAATGGGTATAGCCACGCATACTGTAAGTTATTATTCCGGAGTATTTCTAAGAATGGCCTCATGACACGTCTCTTCGCCAGGGTAGAAGGTGCAATGTCTTGGTATAAGGCAATATCGCTGTCTGCATATTTGAGCGGTCGTTTTTCTCGTGCGGCCTCTAAAATGGCGGCGGTGTCCACGAAGGATAGGAGGCCACAGATGACATCTCTAGGAGGGTCATTGAGCTTTGGCTTCGGCCTGATTGCTCTGTGGATCCTCTCTATTACAATGGACTTTGCTCTGTCCGAGCCTAGAAGGTCAGCGAATATGTCTTTGGCAATTTTAGGTAGAGTGTCGTTAGCCCAGGTTTCTGGGAGTCCCTTTAGGCGGACATTCTTGCGTCTACCTCTATTTTCCTGGTCTTCTAGCAAAGTTAGTGTTCTGTTGATCTGCTCGGTGTGCATGTGGAGATTAGAGGCTACAGCTGCGGCATGTGTGGAGATGTCTGAAACAGCATTTTCAAGTGTCTCTACTCTATTCCCCACTGCCTGTACTTCAGCTTTTATGTCAGCTAGTTCTGCTAAGACAGGTTTGAGAGCCTGGGTGAGCGTCTTTTTCATAAAGGTTCTTAGAAAAGACGTTGTGAGGGGCTCACCTTGATCGCTGTCTGCTACACTCTCGCGGTCTGAGTCATCCGCCGTTCCTCTCTGTGAGGACGCGCCAGGCGCCATCTTAGGTGATAGGGCGGGCGAGCGCGAGGTCTTCTTTTTTAGGAAATTAGTAAGGTTTCCTTGTTTTTTGTTCTTGCCTGGGGTGCTGTAGGGCTCTCGGAAGAGATCTCTGCCAACTCTGTTCATAATGGGTGCTGTAGAGAGGTTCTGTGAGGCAGTTCTCCTGCACTAGCAGACGGAGCGAGGCTTACATGCGTCTGCTCTGGTGCGCGGTCAGGCTCCGCCCCCCATCCAGAAAGTTTTTTTAACCCTTTAGGGGAGTCACAGAAATAAAAGCTAAGTCTGTAAGAAATTAGAAAATTTTTATTTTCTGTGCAGATGTTTTATTGTAATCCAATATCTTTCATAATGATAAACCTATTAGCAGAAAAATGCACCCCAATATTGATTGCCCCGTATCTGCAGTTTATAGATATACCCCATATGTGGCCCTATTGCGCTATTTGACGCAACCACAAGCCTCAGATATAAGGGAGCACCTAGTGAATTTCAACGCCTCTGTTATATTTGGTCATTTTTGACTGTACCACTTCAGGTTGGCAGAGGCCAACCTGACACCCCTAAAGTGACACCATTTAGAAAACTACACCCCTCAAGGAATGTAACAAGGGGTGCGGTGAGTATCTGGACCCCACAGGTGCTTCACAGATTTTCAGAACAATGTGGTGTAAAAAAAGGAAAAATTCTATTTTTTACACTAAAATGAAAACCCCTGAAATAGGATTAAGGGACAAAATTTAGAAAATGTAGAACTCTGATGACGTGTGGTACGCCTTGAAGCGATCCAGTATGCAGAGGCCGGGGTGATCAGGACAGGTGTCACACTGGAAAATGGTGTCCTTCCTGATCCCCCTGTTACGCCACACTCTGCACTTCTTCTGGGGTCTCCTGTTTTCCAGTGTGGGGGACGTCACCTGGAAAATGTTTTCGTGGTGCGATACGGGGTCCTTCATATCCAGAAGAGCCTGGTCCGCTCCATGGCTGCTAAATATTAGGGCTTTATTACAGCTTCTGATATTTTCGGATCGTGCCGCAAGCTACAGTAGCTCGGGCAACGAGGGACCGGAAGAGGGGGTGCTGGTATAAGAGTTATCCCCTTACGGGTGGTGACCTTTATCCAGCAGTGGGAAGATCAGTTCCCGAACGATCTCCCCACTAACTCCGAGGATGGGGGTGGCATCTGGGGGCATCTGGGGGCTGGATTTGGGTGTCCCTTCCTTCATACACTCTAAGGGTACGTGCACACTGCGTAATGGCGAAGGATAACCCTTTGTGCATTCCGCAGCTGGCACCCACCAGCGGACTGATGGAGGCGCACGTCTCCTCTCGTGTCACACTCCACTCTATGCACGGGCAGATTCCGCCCTCTGTCCAAAGAATGAACGTGTTCATTCTTTGGACGGACAACGGAATCCGCCCGTGCATAGAATGGAATCTATGACACAGGCGGAGACGCGCGCCTCCATCAGTCCGCCGGTGGGTGCCAGCTGCGGAATGCACAAAGGGTTATCCTTCGCCATTCCGCAGTGTGCACGTATCTGTAAGTGTACCCTGAGGTACTCTCACAGAGTTTGTAGAATTTCACGCCATACCATGATCTCTTATTGGGACGGTTCTGGCTACGCTACCCCCAGACACGTCACTGGATGATGAGGACGATGAGGATGAATGGAGGAACGAAGTATCCCCCCATTCATCCTCACTGGCTGTTTCGGTGTTGGAGGCAATAATAACGTATGCCTCTGACACCGAGAACACCTTGGGGCCATCTTTATACGGGGATTGGTATATGGGGTATGTAAATGTGTAATATAGTGTAGTGTAAAACTTTTAGTATAGTGTTTTTTACGTGTTTTTTTGACAGTAAGAAAAATTATCCCTACGCCAAGAAAGGAGCTGCTGATAAATGCCGCACTTATGTGGGGCACTTATCAGCAGACAGTGGCGGTAGGATATAGGGGGGGGGGGGGAAATGCCCCTATGCCAAAAAGGAGGAGTTGCTGATCAGCGGCGCACTTATGTGCGATGCTGATCAGCACTCAGCGGCGTTAGGGCGCAAAAAAATATAAATAAATTTTGGGAAAATAAATAAATAAATCTTTTTAACCCAAAGCAACTGATCATTGAATGATATTCACTGATCAGCCGCTAGGGGGCAGTAGAGCGACGCTGCCGGAGATTGTCGAGGCCCGCCGAACCCGAGGACCCGAGCGTTTCCGACCGAACCAGGAAGTGACCCGAAGAAGACGCGAGGACGGCGCGGACAGCAGATCGTTGCTCCGGATGCCCAGATCAGGTGAGTATGGTACACCTGCACCACACACACCTGTTCTGCACCCCTCAGCTACCTAGCTGAAGGGAGCAGAACCTGGCAAAACTGTGTTTTTACAGTACGATCACCATGATGGGCCGGCCGGTACTGGCCAGCCTATTATGGTGATCGTGGGGGTGGCATCGGCCCCATCTTTCCCCAGGACACTAATGGCGATTGGTGCTATCTCGGACAGCACCAATCGCCATTGCTTTCCGGGTCACCGATGACCTGGAAAGCTGAATTTAGCTGCTATATGCTGATTATAGCAGGCCATCTTCCCCGACCACTGTGTGTGAACACACAGCGATCGGGGAAACATCGGGCGTAAGTATACGCCCATTTGCGTTAAAGCCCACTCTGCGGGGGCGTATACTTACGCCCGATATCGTTAAGGGGTTAAACACAAGGAGGAAAAAACAAAGGCTGAGAGGGCTGATTGTTGTCTTTCTACATGTTATAAAATCATTGGCTGCTAACTGTGCATCTCTCTGTGTAATAGTAGGTGCAAGGTCCTGGGCAATTAAAAACCACTGACCACGATGCTGTCCCATCTCGGTCAATGATGGGTTGACCCGCCTGTCACTTCACAGATGGAAGTTTTAGCGGCTGCTGCAGTGAATAGGGATAGTGAATTTACTATTAGTTTATTTTATTTTTTTTTACTATATAAAGCAAAGGCTACAAGGAAATCGTCAATGTCTGTGCAGACCTTGCTAGATGATAGTCGACCGTGTATCAGGCCGTCTTATACAGTCCTAAGTATGAAATGACTAGAGATAAGTGAACATTACAGTAATTTTGGGTTTGCGAATCCTTGAACTGCCAAACTCCTGGTAGCTTGAGAAGATGGATGTATCCCTAAAAAACATGGATACAGTCTTTTGATTAGTATTTTTTTGACCAAAATACAGGGTTGAAAACACAGAAACTATGCAAATCTTTTGATTATAATTTTGACACTTCTGATTTTGGCTACAAATACTGACCAAAATACTGACAGAAAATAAAATGTTTGAACATATCCACACGTCTCTATGTTTTCCAGGCAGTCCTTGGGCTGCATCCATCTTCTCCAGCCACCAGGATTAATGCCAATAGTTTGGGTTTGCGTGAACCCAAACATACTGTAAGTAATCAGTTACAGATGTTATTCATTTGGATGTTATAATTTGGAGCACATTATTACAATGGAGTACATTATTAGGCTATGTTCACACAACAAAAAAGCGCCCGTTTTTGTGTTTAAGATTTTTTTTATTGCATCATTTTAAGTGGGTTGACTAAAATGCATTGAAGTCTACGGAATAATGGATGTCTTTTTCACACATTGTTGAACATGTCCACCTCAAAAGACGTCCGTCATTCAATACAATGTGTGAAAAAGACGCCAGTTTTTCCATAGACTTCAATGCATTTTATTTAAAGTGTCACTGTCACCTCCTTTTTACATTTTGACTGCTCTCCACAGGTGTAAAGGGTAAATGTTACATCCGTGACATCATTGCCACGTAGGCCCCGCCCCCTCAGCAGCCATTGGAAGGGCCAGCCTAAATAATAAGTAATGAAAGCTGTAACATTTACCCTTTACACCTGTGGAGAGCAGTCAAAATGCAAATAGGAGGTGACAGTGTCACTTTAAGTCCCTTAAAAATGATGAAATAACCGACGTCTTTTTAAACACAAAAAGGAGACACCTTTAACCTTTTTTGGACGTTGTGTGAACATAGCCTTACATTGACAATATGCTACAATCCAAGTTGTAGATGAACTTTAATCCTATACTAAATGGGAACTTAGATCACAAGAGATATATTCATATTGCAAGGAGTACAAAACACTTCAAGGCTTTGTTCCTACAGAGTATGGCTATGTTTACACAGCGTCAAAAATAATGAAAAGGCGGGCGATTTTGATATATTTTTTTTAAAAGTCAGTTTTTGCAGCGGTTTGACTGCAATGGCAATGCATTGAAGTCAATGGGAAGACGGACGTCCAATGCACACATTGCATTGAATAACGGACATTTTTACCATCATTATTTTTGGACGTCTTTTGCGAACAGCGGACGATTTTATTAGTTGTTCACACCCAGTTTTTCTTTTGTTACCGTTCTTCCTCCGTTTTTACTATTAAATTCAATGGACTTTTCAATTAAGCCGCACCCAAAGGCCAATTAGTAACTCCAAACTAAAATAATGTACCAACAGCCGTCATTGCACTAAGGGGAGGCCAGGCTTCTAAATGACATCCGTTATTTTAGACTCAAAATGACGGATGTAATTTTAAACAGAGCTGAAGAAACGTTGTGTGAACATAGCCTAGTTTTGGTCAGTGTTTTTGTCAGTAATTTGCGACCAAAACCCGCATTGGATTGAAAAAACACAAAAATAATGGCCGTTATTTGGCCATCCACTTAATTTCAACAGTGAGTGAACATAGCCTTTCTGTGTTTTCAATCAACTCTTGGTTTTGGTTGCAAAATTCTGACCAAAATACTGTATGGGAACATAGCCTAAAGTCACAAAGTGTTAAAAAGAAACAACAAAGGAGTTTGCATTTCTCCCTTTGTTTGTGTGGGTTTCCTCCACATACTCTGTTTTTCTCCTACACTACAAAATATAGATAAGTGAATTATTATTAAGAGCCGAAATGGGGACAGGGACCGTTTTTTTCTATGGTGATGGCAGAATGTAAACAGCTGCTAAGTTGCAGCTATATAAATAAAGGAATTTTATTCATAATTTAATGTGAGGACTGTATGGCTATGTTCACACAACGTTTTTTCATCTCCGTTTAAAATGACATCCGTCATTTTGAGTCTAAAATAACGGACGTTATTTAGCAGCCTGACCTCCCCTAAATGCACTGACGGGTGTTTGTACATTATTCTAGTTTGGGGCTACTAATTACCCTTTGGATGTGGCTTAATTGAAAAGTCCATTGAATTTAATAGTAAAAACAGAGAAAGAACGGTGACAAAAGAAAAACTCTGTGTGTGTTCATTATTTTGACGCCCACAGCAAAAACATCCGTTATTCAATACGCTGTGTGCATTGGACGTCTGTCTTCCCATTGACTTCAGTGCATGGCATTGCAGTCAGTAAAATCTCGGCAAAAACGGATGTTATTTTAAATATGAAAATCATCCGCCCCTTTAATATTTTTGACGTTGTGTGAACATAGCCTATGAGTGTATAATTTCTGTACCAAATTTAAAGATATACTTGGCATTTGGCCAACAAAACATACAAATTCATAAGTCTGAGAAAAGAACTTTTTTTTTTTAAATAGATGCACCCCGCTGTTCTTGCAGATGCATCATAAAATGTATTCTAAATATGTGCTGCAAGAAGTCAAACTAGCCTTAATGTGCCAAATTATTACACTTGTTTCAATCTATTTTTGATCTATTGCAGCATCTAAACATTTTCCGAGTATATTGAAACATTTGACAAAAATAATATCTGTTGACATAAATTATAATTAAGGAATATTCAGTGTCTAGAAATATGTATATTAAAGGAACAATTCATTGAAATCTATAGTATGGCGAATCTAAATTGCAATGATAGGTCATTTCATTTGATTTACCATGTGTAACAAGTCACGAATATACATCTTTAACTCATCTATATCTACTGTCAGACCATTTATATTTTGTATCAACTGCTGTAATCAGAAGATTTGCTTCATGCTCCCTGCAGAGTGTCATTAGCACAGAATGCTTCACAGCTGTGGGGAAAGATAAGGGAAATCGCAATCCAAGCACAGAAATATTTCTAGATCATTGACATAAAAATGATATAGTGGAACATATGCTAGGAAGTTTTTCTCCTTTAATGCATGTATGGGAGGATTATTGGGTCCCCCTTTAAGGATAATCAAAACGTAAAGGTTAAACAGTAAATCTAATTCTTTTCAAAACAATGAAGCGTGATAATTACAAAACACACAAATTGTTGCAAGAAGCTGGGTGGTTCCAGAACACACTTGCTGGTGTTAAATATTCTGCAAAATGTAAATGGTCACTGTCATTTCAAACAAGCAACAAATTTTTATCACTTAAAAGAAACCTGTCATTTCTTTCATGTTGCCTAAATTACCCTGATGGTTTCTCCCTGACAGGCAGAGATCTATCAATCTGGGCTGGTGAGGCAGAAAAAAACACAGGAACAACCCCAATGCCTAAATAGTTTAGGCAGCATGAACGTGATAACAGGTTCTCCTTACAGTTTCCCAAAAATTATTCCTTACCTCAGAAAATATATCTTAAGCCTTGGACACAAGCTTTCTCACTCTCCTAAAGACTGCTGTCCACTTACTGTTCATTATGGAAATTCTAGCATTAGCAACAAGTGGATTAACTAAAAACACAGGAATAGAGCCCCCACCACCACCACCATGACCACCACCATACCATTTATCGATTATTGTTAACACTCAGCACAGTGCCAGCTCTATGTCATGGGATAGTAGAGATGAAAAGGTGCTTTCCAGTGATTGGCCAAAGAAGTAAGGAAAGGAAGTCGAAAATTCATTCATGTAACCAAACCATTCTGGTTTTTAGAATTTTAAAAAAATTACACATATGCTTTAACTTTTCAGTATACTTTTTTATTGTTTTACTAGAAAGCAAAAAAGGAGAAAATAGGTGTAGCACACTATTCCTAGAATATGCCGAGGTTAACTAATTTATGCCTGCCCAAGTCACAAATACAGTTGTATGGTTGATAAAGAAATAGATAAATAAACGCCTAAGGCAGATGCATAATGTAGTGTTGTAATTTTGGGTGGTGGTGGTGTAAATAAATGGGACTAAGAGGATATGAAAAGAAAGAAGGCATATGGTGAAAAACCTGTAATATAGTGTCACAGTATGATTTCTACAACCATATATAGATTATTAGAGGGGTACAGTCATAACATAAACAGCATTTATTATGGTCATAAATAAATGAAATAAAATAAATGGAATAAAATAAATGAAAACAGAAAAAAAAAATTATATATATATATATATATATATATATATATATATATATATATATATATTATTATTATTATTATTATTATTATTATTTTTATTTTTATATTTTTTTTAATCCATAGTCTTTACTTGATTTTTGGCTCACAGAGGCATATGATGTTGCAAGTACAATGGTGATAGTGGTGTACACTGTATTGCTTATTTACCTATTAAAGTGGCAAGTGCTGAAGTTGCATTGTGTAATTGCTCATTATACCAGGGGATAAGTACACATGGACTGGTGCTGAGAGCACCTTTCACCCTTCTTCTGCATCCCGATCGGTTGCATTGTATTCTGTGCTGTGCTCTCTCCCACGATCTTACACATGTTATTTTCCCGAACAGCCAAATTTCCAACGTGGATTGAGTAGCCTTTATCTGGATATCACTGTTTCTCTGATGCATTCGGCTTAGATGGCGTAACTGTGCGCTAATAGCTTAGCTGGAGATGTTGCTGGTTTTCTGCTGTAGTAGTCAAATAACTGGAGGGCAAAGGACCGCTAGCAGAATGAGGTACAGTATAAGGAGCAGGACGCCAAGAAACATAGATCACACTGGCTTGATCACTGTGGCTTGCTGCTAAATATCTGTGAGCAAGAGTTAAAGAGAAGTTGCTTGTGATTCTGGAAATTCAGAGTGGCAGAGTATAACGTGTTTTTTGTAGATTGCCATTGTTTTACTAAAGCTGAAATACTGTAGAATACTATACAAGCCCTTTGAAAACCAGGTTTCACCTAATGAGCCCATTAACTATTGTCTACTGGTCCAACGAAGTCAAGCGAATGGAGCTGAATTTTATTACCACACTCAACCTGGGGACAGGTGTGGTACAGTATTTTTTTTAAAGTAGTTGTTGGCCCTTTGACAGTGATGTTGCTATCAACCTTTTAAATGTGACTGTGGTGTTGGTCCTTCGGGACCAATTATTTAAGAAAAAATACAACTCAACTCAAATTCAGTAACGACCCTTGAGCAATGAATGAGGTAATGCCCGTTTTAAAGCAAATTAATTCAGTAATGGCCCGTTTTAAAGCAAATTTGATACCAACCCTTTAATAGCAACTTTGCTACCAGCCATTTAAGCAACTTCAGTACTGGTCCTTTAAGAGCCTCTTTGGTACTGGCCCTTTAAAAGGAAATTCAATGGTGGCCTTCTAAGAATGAATTCAGTACTGGTCATTTAACAATGTGCGGCATGGGCCTTTTAAGAGCAAATTTGGTACTGGTCCTTTAAAAGTAAAGAGTAAATTCAATATTGGTCCGTTAAGAGTGAATGCGGTACCAGCTCTTTAAGAACTAATTCGGTACTGGCCCTTTAAGAGCAACCTTGATAATGGCCCCTTAACATAGACATATACAGTAGGTCTATAATGGTAAAGAAGAATGCTCGGTTACCATGACAGTCTTGTGGAAGGCTATGCTCACACAACGTCAAAAATAGAGAAAAGGCAGTCGGTTTTGTTATTTAAAATAACATCCATTTTGCTGCAATTTAACCAACTACAATGGCAATGCATTGAACACAATGGAAAGATTGGTGTCCAATGCACACAATGTATTGAATAATGGACGTGTTTACCGTGGACGTCAAAATAATGAACATGATCATTATTTTCAGTCCCGGATCTTCCTGCACGGTTGTACCTCCAGCTGGTATAACCTTCCTTTCAAACTAGAATAATGTACCAGCAGCTGTCATTATACTAAGGGAAGGCTAGGCAACTAAATGACGTCCGTTATTTTAGACTCAAATTAACAGACATAATTTTAAACAGAGCTCAAAAGACAGTGTGTGAACATAGCCGAAATCTGTATGTAAGTTAGGCAAAATCTTAAGGACATGCCATATTCTATCGTCCAATAGGGGACATGTGATGTGTCAGACATTAAGTAAGGGACCTGTGAGTTTCTATTGGCTGCTACATTTCAGCTATTTGCAAATGTGCTGTGATTGGCTGGTTACTGAAGATTCAGCCATTAATTTCTGCGGGGAATTTTTGGCCTTTAAAAAAACATCTGTACACAGACTGGCTTGTGCTTTAGCAACTGCAGAAAATCGGGAGAAACTGGAAGGAAGAAGAAGGACAAAGGAAAATGGAAGAAGTTCATATGTAAATCATCCAATGATACGTACAGTCAGGGGTGATTCTAGCCTCTCTGCTGCCCGAGGCGAACTATAGAATGACGCCCCCCCCCCGTCAATCCGCCCACATTATAATCCACTACTGCCCCCCCCACTGCTGTCCCCAATAAACATAATGTTTGGTCCCTTTCTGCACAGAGGATGTCAGGAGAGGAGGGGGCTGACTTTATAGGAGAGGTCCCAGCAGCACAGAGGATGTCAGGAGAGGAGGGGGCTAATCCTATAGGAGAGGTCCCAGCAGCACAGAGGATGTCAGGAGAGGAGGGGGCTAATCCTATAGGAGAGGTCCCAGCAGCACAGAGGATGTCAGGAGATGAGGGTGCTAATCCTATAGTAGAGGTCCCAGCAGCACAGAGGATGTCAGGAGAGGAGGGTGCTAATCCTATAGGAGAAGTCCCAGCAGCACAGAGGATGTCAGGAGAGGAGGGTGCTGATCTTTTAGGAGAGGTCACAGCAGCACAGAGGATGTCAGGAGAGGAGGGTGCTGATCTTTTAGGAGATGGTCCCCCTCTTCCCCCCTTATAGATGGTCCCCCTCTTCCCCCCCTTATAGATGGTCCCCCTCTTCCCCCCCTTATAGATGGTCCCCCTCTCCCCCCCCCCTTATAGATGGTCCCCCTCTCCCCCCTCCCTTATAGATGGTCCCCCTCTCCCCCCTCCCTTATAGATGGTCCCCCTCTCCCCCCTCCCTTATAGATGGTCCCCCTCTCCCCCCTCCCTTATAGATGGTCCCCCTCTCCCCCCTCCCTTATAGATGGTCCCCCTCTTTCCCCTCCCTTATAGATGGTCCCCCTCCCCCCCCCTTATAGATGGTCCCCCTCTTCCCTCTCTCCCCCCCCTTATAGATGGTCCCCCTCTCCCCCCCCCCCCCTTATAGATGGTCCCCCTCTTCCCTCTCTCCCCCCCTTATAGATGGTCCCCCCTCTCCCCCCCCTTATAGATGGTCCCCCTCTTCCCCCCCCTTATAGATGGTCCCCTCTCCCTTATAGATGGTCCCCCTCTCCCCCCTCCCTTATAGATGCCCCCTTATAGATGGTCCCCCTCTTTCCCCCTCCCTTATAGATGGTCCCCCTCTTCCCCCCATTATAGATGGTCCCCCTCTTCCCCCCCCCTTATAGACAGTCCCCCTCCCGCCCCTCCCTTATAGATGGTCCCCCCCTTATAGATGGTCGCCCTCTTTCCCCCCTCCCTTATAGATGGCCCCCCCCTTATAGATGGTCCCCCTCTTTCCCCCCTCCCTTATAGATGGTCCCCTTCCCCCCCCTATAGATGGTCCCCCTCTTCCCTCTCCCCCTCCCTTATAGATGGTTCCCCTCTCCCCCCTCCCTTATAGATGGTCCCCCTCTTTCCCCTCCCTTATAGATGGTCCCCCTCTCCCCCCCCCCTTATAGATGGTCCCCCTCTTCCCTCTCTCCCCCCCCTTATAGATGGTCCCCCTCTTCCCCCCCTACCTTATAGATGGTCCCCCTCTCCCCCCCTTATAGATGGTCCCCCTCTTCCCCCCTTATAGATGGTCCCCCTCTCCCCCCTCCCTTATAGATGGTCCCCCTCTTTCCCCTCCCTTATAGATGGTCCCCCTCTTCCCCCCCCTTATAGATGGTCCCCCTCTTCCCTCTCTCCCCCCTTATAGATGGTCCCCCTCTCCCCCCCTTATAGATGGTCCCCCTCTTCCCTCTCTCCTTCCCTTATAGATGGTCCCCCTCTCCCCCCCCTTATAGATGGTCCCCCTCTGCCCCCCCCTCATAGATGGTCCCCCTCTCCCCCTCCCTTATAGATGGTCCCCTCTCCCTTATAGATGGTCCCCCTCCCCCCCTTATACATGGTCCCCCTCTCCCCCCTCCCTTATAGATGCCCCCTTATAGATGGTCCCCCTCTTTCCCCCTCCCTTATAGATGGTCCCCCTCTTCCCCCCCCTTATAGATGGTCCCCCTCTTCCCCCCCCTTATAGATGGTCCCCCTCTTTCCCCCCTCCCTTATAGATGGTCCCCCCCTTATAGATGGTCCCCCTCTTTCCCCCCTCCCTTATAGATGGTCCCCTTCCCCCCCCCTATAGATGGTCCCCCTCTTCCCTCTCCCCCTACCTTATAGATGGTCCCCCTCTTTCCCCCCTACCTTATAGATGGTCCCCCTCTCCCCCCCCCCCTGCACAGCAGATAAAACAAAAACAACAAACAGCACACAACTCACCTGCCATCCGTTCCCCCGTCGAGCCTCTCTGGTCTTGTCCTGGCTGATGTGCGGCTGCCCGGGGTGTCCCGTCCTGTCCCCGGCAGCGCGGCGCATCAGAGGGCTCCCCGTGCGCCTGTGGCTGTGACTTCCGGCGCACGGGGATCTCTCTGATGCGCGCGCTGCCGGAGACAGGATGGGACACCTCCGGCAGCCGCACATCAGCCGGGGGACTAAGGCTGCATTCCCACGTTCCGTGATCCTGACGGATCACGGACGTGGAATGCATTTACCGGAGTCCCCCCGCGCCCGGACAGCATCTGTAATGAGATGCTGTGAGCGGGGGAGACTGTATTCATAAGCGCCGCGCGGCTGATTCATTACAGCGCGGCGCTTATGAATACAGTCTCCCCTGCTCACAGCATCTCATTACAGATGCTGTCCGGGCACGGGGGGACTCCGGTACATGGTACGATCAGTGGCGGATTATAATGTGGGCGGCCGCCCGAACCGCTCATATTATAATCTGCCACTGAATGCCGCCCCCATGAAGACAGCTGGTGGCGCCGCCTGAGTCAGACGACTCAGGTCGCCTCATGATTGCGGCGCCCCTGCGTACAGTCTAGAAGATGCCCTATACAAATCCTATATCAGAGAGAGTGAGCAAAAACCACAAATGTTACTAGAACTACACAGACACAAAATATGAAAAAATCTGGATACCATTTGGAGAAACAGAAAGATATTAATACAGTTCTAAAACAAAAAGTAACACTTGTATTTAGGATCAATTACATGGGCACCCTTTACACGCTAGAGCAGACTGACTGTAGATCTCTGAACTCCTAAGTCACTGACTCGGTTGCCCTTCCATCTGTAACACAAACCTCAGTTTTACAGCCTTGACTGATTTTAATGATGTTTTACCCCATGTACGATATCTTGGTGTAACATCTTTTAAATGTTTTGCTCATTTATTTGTAAACTTGCCTAAAGATTAGACCCTTATGCTCCAAACGCTTGCAAATATAATGCTTCTGGTAGCTAATAAACTTATGACTCTAATATGAGTTATGACGATAATATTTTTGTCTTGATAGAAAAGTGTTTGGGATGATAAATATCTTTATTGTAAAAAAAAAAAAACACACCATCCAAACACCCCTCACTGGTAACTTGCAGTAACAACACCATAGTTTAATTTCAACAGTGCTTCAAATACAGTAGTTCTTGTTCAGCTTCACATACACCAGGTCAATGTTAAAAGTTGTCACCTTGTCACAGGTTAAATTCACCTTGCAATACACAAAAAAAACAGTAAACAAGGGAAGGCTTAGGCTTGGTGCACTGTAGGCATCATACTTGGCTTTTGATTACTAGTTTATCTGAATGGGTTCAATTTGTTTGGGTTTCTTCTAAAAATCCCTAGGGCCATCTCTTACCCTATTGGTTCCATTGGTTCACTTACTTGCAGGAAGGTAATAAATAAGCCATCAGTTTGGGGTAATTTGCTTTCTCTCACAGTCTCTCAGAGGGGGGCTCGGTTCACACGTTGTAAGAGTGCGGCTGTATTTGCGGCTGTAATTGTGCGGCGGTATTTTTGGTGGTTCGTGTGTATGCTTGGAAGTATAGGATATGCGGCTGCACAGTGCACACTATGTATGAATCTACGGCCCTATCGTAAACGGACCCGTAAAAAATGAACAAGACCATTGTTTGCGGCTGAATATGCGGCCGTGGATTGACAGGCGGTCCGTACGGAGTACTTCAAAAATAGCCGGCAATGATGCCGAATGCCGATGCCTCTAATAGTTAATATATTAAATTAATCAAACACATTTTCTTTGTAATCAAGACACTTTCGTTGATCAATAATTTATTTCTAACGAATCCATCATTTTGCAATTAAATATACTGTTAAAAAAAATAGATATATAAATAAATGTATATTTATCTATATATTTATTTTTTGACAGTATATTGAATTGCACAATGATGGATTCGTTAGAAATAAATTATTGACCAACGAAACTGTATTTATTTCAACGAAAATGTGTTTTTTTAATTAAATATTAATTAGTACAGGAAGCTCTATAAGCCGTTAATTCATATGCCGGCAATAGAGCATTCTGTACTAATCATCACTTTACTTTAATGAAAACATCAAATGTTTCTTCTAATTATGTTATGACAATAGCATTATTAGAAGAAACATTTAGAATTATATGTGCGCTCAGCTGATTGGCTGTTCGGCTGAGCGCACATATAATAAGCCGGTCCGCAGCACAGTGACTTCATTGTGCTGCGGACCAGCGAAGAGGACACATCGGGACATCGGATGGTGAGTATAGAGCTCTCCCCACCCCCTCCCCGGCACTGCACCCCTCCCAGCAAGGAAGGGGGGTCACTTAACCCCTTCCTTGCTGGGATGGGTGCAGTCTGACATCAGTCTGGCCCCCAGGGGGTTAAGGGAGGATGTATTGCATCCCCCTTAACCCCCTGGGGGCCAGACTGTAAGCAGCGATCTGTAAAGATGCTGCATACTGTAAGGAGCACAACACCGCTCACAATGATGGGTGATGTGCTCCTGTTTGTGTGTTTTTGTGTGTTTCTCCCTTTTTGTTTTTCAGATATCGGTATCCTGGGGATTACGTCGGATTCCATGGACTACGTCGATGACCAGCGTTTTTTTAATGTTTTTTTTAATAAAATGGTCAATGAGGGGTGTGGGGGTGTTTTTATTTGAATAAAAAAATTTGTAAACTTGTGTCTTGTCTTTATTTCTTTACTTTATAGACTTAGTAGTGGAAGCCGTCTAATAGACGGAATCCATTACTAAGTCGGGGCCTAGTGTTAGCCGGTATAAAATGGCTAACACTAACCCCCCATTATTACCCCAGTACCCAATGCCACCAGGGGTACTGGGAAGAGCCGGGTGCCAGTGGTCCCGGAGCGTCAAAATTGGCGCTCCTGGACCGGGCGGCAGCAGGCTGGTAAGATTTAGGCTGGGGAGGGCCTAAACCAATGGCTCTTCCCACCCTGGTGTTACCAGGCTGCTGTCGCTTGGTTTTTAACCCGGCTGGTTCTAAAAATAGGGGGGACCCTATGCGTTTTTTTTTTTAAATAAATAAATAATTAAAAAAAAACGCATAGGGTCCCCCCTATTTTTATAACCAGCCGGGTTAAAAACCAAACGACAGCAGCCTGGTAACACCAGGGTGGGAAGAGCCATTGGTTTAGGCCCTCCCCAGCCTAAATCTTACCAGCCTGCTGCCGCCCGGTCCAGGAGCCCCAATTTTGACGCTCCGGGACCACTGGCACCCGGCTCTTCCCAGTACCCCTGGTGGCATTGGGTACTGGGGTAATAATAGGGGGTTAGTGTTAGCCATTTTATACCGGCTAACACTAGGCCCCGACTTAGTAATGGATTCCGTCTATTAGACGGCTTCCACTACTAAGTCTATAAAGTAAAGAAATAAAGACAAGACACAAGTTTACAAATTTTTTTATTCAAATAAAAACACCCCCACACCCCTCATTGACCATTTTATTAAAAAAAACATTAAAAAAACGCTGGTCATCGACGTAGTCCACGGAATCCGACGTAATCCCCAGGATACCGATATCTGAAAAACAAAAAGGGAGAAACACACAAAAAACACACAAACAGGAGCACAACACCCATCATTGTGAGCGGTGTTGTGCACCTTACAGTATGCAGCATCTTTACAGATCGCTGCTTACAGTCTGACCCCTAAGGGGTTAAGGGAGGATGTATTGCATCCCCCTTAACCCCCTGGGGGCCAGACTGATGTCAGACTGCACCCATCCCAGCAAGGAAGGGGTTAAGTGACCCCCCCTTCCTTGCTGGGAGGGGTGCAGTGCCGGGGAGGGGGTGGGGAGAGCTCTATACTCACCCCGATGTTGTCTCTTCGCTGGTCCGCAGCACAATGAAGTCACTGTGCTGCGGACCCGCTAATTATATGTGCGCTCAGCCGATCAGCCAATCAGCTGAGCGCACATATAATTCTAAATGTTTCTTCTAATAATGCTATTGTCATAACATAATTAGAAGAAACATTTGATGTTTTCATTAAAGTTAAGTGATGATTAGTACAGAATGCTCTATTGCCGGCATATGAATTACCGGCTTATGGAGTTTCCTGTACTAATTAATATTTAATTAAGAAAACACATTTTCGTTTAAATAAATTCAGATTCGTTGGTCAATAATTTAATTCTAACGAATCCATCATTGTGCAATTAAATATACTGTCAAAAAATAAATATATATATAAATATACATTTATTTATATATATATTTATTTTAACAGTATATTTAATTGCAAAATGATGGAATCGTTTACATTTAATTATTGAACAATAAAAGGGACTTTATTAGACAGAAAATGTGTTTTATTAATTCAATATATTAACCATGAGACACATCGGCTATAGTGCAGAGGATCGCAAACCCCGGTAATTGCGATTCATGTAAACTGTGTTCCCTGCTTTCCCAGATGCATCCAGAGGTGTTTCCATCACTTTCTTAACATTTTATTTGTTATTTTTAGTTGAACCAGATTTCCAAGTAAATGACCGTATGTTTTGAGCCGCATGTCTATTTTTTCCCACGGCCGGAGTTTCACCCGCACATTTACAGCCGCATAAAAAATACAGCTGCACAGTTACAGCGTGTGAACCCAGCCTAAAGCTGCATTCATACGTTCCTGTAACGCACTCTCCCCCTGCCCGGGCAGCAATGGTAAATCCACTACCACCGAATGGAAGAAAGACTCAAACAAAGCTTACTGTCAAGTAGACATTAAAAGTAAAGCCAGGTTAATATGTTTTCTGCAAACTACAGGAAGGGAGGTAGACAAGTTTTATCACAATTTTAGAAAGCATTGTAAATCTGCACTGTATTTATTGCGTTTTAAAAAGGTGGCAAAATGTCACCAGAACCGCAATGAAACCACAATGTGGTGACAAGCCCTGAGACTTTCAGAGGTGAATAATTAATAGCTATAATTATGACATTTTATGTCACATAGAATAAATAAAAACTGCCTGGGCTTTTATACTTAGTTAAAACTAGAAGCATATTAAAAAAAGAGACAAGTAAAATCTGCAATATAGTGTAATTCCCTTAGCCTTATGATCAGATCCTTGCCTTAGCGTAAAGAAAAAAAAAAAAAACAGCATCAGGAAACTGCACCAAAAGTGCACATGTGAAAGAACCCCAAGTCATTAACTAAATCAGCAATCTATAAATGCTAATTACCACCAATGGTCTCCAGAGGAAAAGTTTCCTCATCTGAGCCTAAGACAATGCAGGTTGCAGCAAAAATCTCACGTACTGTAAAAGCCTCTGGGTAACACGTTGTGCACTGCAGTATGACGGCAGGACAGGATAGGAATGTATCACACACTGAGCAGCTCTCGGTGCTTTTCATTGTTTGAGCATGGGCTCTCAGGGAAAACAGAACATAATAGTGGCACAGCTGGAGATGATTGTTCCATGGCACACTTGGCACCGTTAAGCACAATATTATTTAGCTGACTGCTGAGTCCTGGACGCTATCTATATTCTTTTCTGTTTTATTTATATTTTACTACTTGATACCTTTCTCACAAGTATTTATATTATAGCAATGTCATTTGTGTACTTTTAGGTAAATGCAATAAAAAATGGGGGTATATTCGGTATCAGCGCAGCCCAAAGGATATCCAAAGATTGCCAAATGGAGTAAAACAAGTGATTTATTCTTAAAAGCACAGCTATTGACACGTTTCGGAAACTATTAGGTTTCCTTTCTCAAAATAAGGTGCACCTTATTTTGAGAAAGGAAACCTAATAGTTTCCGAAACGCGTCAATAGCTGTGCTTTCAAGAATAAATCACTTGTTTTACTCCATTTGGGAATCTTTGGATATCCTTTGGGCAGAGCTGATACCGAATATACCCCCATTTTTTATTGCATTTACCTATACTTGTCCTTATGGGCCCCCTTTCTCTTGGGAGTATCCCGTCCTGGGTATTATCAGCTACAGCAGCCAACATCCTAGCCACTGGAAATCTCCGACCCTCTACAAGACCACTTACCATCGGTACCCCCACGGACTGTAAGGGGAGACACGTATAAAGCCCAAGGGGCATAAAGGTGAGCAGTCTATTATCCTCCATCTTATCCTGTTTATTTGTCAGTATTACACGAGGCGCCGGGCCCTCTCTCTTTTTTTCTTATTTCTTTCATTTGTGTACTTTACAAAGAAGCATAGAAACAGATGTACTCAAACTGTCTTCTTTTTGTTCCCACGGTTCCCACTGTTCCCACTCCAATTGCATTGCAGCACTGTTACGCTACAGCATAACCATAGTAAAAATACTACAGTACTATGACACCACTGAATAGTGTTTCTTTTTTGTTTGTTTTTTAAAGGGAATGAGACAGTATAAACCCTTTTGATTTCCTTGAAGAGAAAAGAGAAATTATTGAAAGAAAAGAAGCATGGTATCTAGGAAGATCCACAATCACTTCTTGTGATTCGGAGCTGAATTCAACTGAGTTCCTGTTGGCAACCAGGAGTCAAGTAAATGCTGTGTTCACACAGTGCAGCTTATTGCCTTAAGACCCCTCTTTAACAGCTGGAAAAATAGTTCCAATATGTGTCACACCCTGGGTCCTCTTTAAGCCCCATTCCTAGTACGTTTTAGACACCTTTCTGCTGGATCTAACAGTGCCAACAACATTTGGGTTGCCATGATAATGAATCATCACTGGTGACCAAAAAACTGAAAACTGATCTCCAACTATGTCTGATACATTTATCTACAATCCTACCCCCCCCCCCCCCCAATATTAAGCAAATCCAAGGATGGAACAGCGGAACCTCCCAGGGATGCACAGTCTCTGTCAGGTAAGCCCACACCTGATACTCAATAGCAGGAAAAAAGTAGTGTGGAGACAGCATCCATCCGGTCAAAAAAATTTTTCACTTTATTTTAAGCCATTGCATATAAAAATACCGTATATGCAAGCGTAACGTATGCTAGCGATTCTGAGATGTTTTTTCGTCACATATGCCACTTTATATTAGTGGCAAAATTTGGTCATTACTTTGTGTGTTTTTTGTGAAAAACATCAAAACATCATGAAAAATTTGAAAATTTTGCATTTTATGAACTTCTGAAATTCTCTGCTTCTAAAAAAGGAAGTCATAGCACATAAATTAGTTACTAAATCACATTACCAATATGTCCTCTTTATTCTGGCATAATTTGGGAAACATATTTTACTTTTTTAGGCTGTTATGGGGCTTAGAAATTTATTAGCAAATTATCACATTTTGTGAAAGTTTCCAAAACTGATTTTTTTTAGGGACCAGTTCTTTTTTTAAGTTGATTTAGGAGGCTTGTATACTGGAAACCCCCATAAGTGACCCCATTTTGGAAACTCGACACCTTAAAGAATTAATATAGGGGTATAATGAGCATTTTAACCCTACAGGGGCTGGAGGAAAGTATTCACAATTAGGCCTTAAAAAAATCGAAAATTTAAATTTTCCAATAATATATATGTTTAGATTAAAGTTTCTCCTTTCCAAAAGGAACATGAGAGAATCTGCACCCCAAAATTTGTAACACAGGTTCTCTTGAGTACAACGGTACTCCATATGTGGGCGTAAACCACTGTATGGGCACACAGCCGGGCTCAGAAGGGAAGGAGCGTCAATTAGCTTTTTTAATGCAGATTTTTCTGAAAAAGTTTCTGAGCGCCAGGTGGGTTTGCAGTGCCCATGTAGTGTCAGCAGAATAGAATCCCCCCAAAAGTCACCCCATTTTCGAAAGTACACTCCTCAAAGAATTCATCTTGGGGTGTGGTGACCATTTTGACCTCACAGGTATTAGAGGAAAGTATTTAAAATTAGACAGTAAAAATGAAAAACTCGAATTTTTCCAATAATATGTTCGTTTAGTTTAAAATTTCTCAATTTCACAAGGAACATGAGAGAATCCGCACCCCAAAATTTGTAACGCAGGTTCTCCTAAGTACAACAGTACCCGATATGGGGGCATAAACCATTGTATGGGCACACAGGAGGGCTCAGAAGGAAGGGAGCGCCAATTAGCATTTTCAGTTCAGATTTTGCTGAAGAAGTTTCTGAGCCCCAGGTGCATTTGCAGTGCCCCTGTAGTGTCCGCAGAAGAGAACCCCCCCAAAAGTCACCCCATTTTGGAAAGTGCACCCCTCAAAGAATTTATCTTGGGGTGTGGTGACCATTTTGACCCCACAGGTATTAGAGGAAAGTATTCAAAATAAGACAGTAAAATTGAAAAACTTGAATTTTTCCAATAATATGTTTGTTTAGTTTGAAATTTCTCAATTTCACGAGGAACAGGAGAGAAGCTGCATGCCCAAATCTGTAAGGCAGGTTCCCCTGAGTAGAACGGTACCCCATATGTGGGCATAAACCACTGTATGGGCACCCAGCCGGGCTCAGAAGGGAAGGAGTGCCAATTAGCATTTTCAGTGCAGATTTTTCCGAAGAAGTTTCTGAGCGCCAGGTGCGTTTGCAGTGCCCCTGTAGTGTCAGCAGAAGAGAAACCCCCCAAAAGTCACCCCATTTAGGAAAGTACACCGTTCAAAGAATTCATCTTGGGGTGCAGTGAGCGGTTTGACCCCACAGGTATTAGAGGAAAGTATTCAAAATAAGACAGTAAAAATGAAAAACTCGAATTTTTCCAATATATGTTCGTTTAGTTTAAAATTTCTCAATTTCACGAGGAATGGGAGAAAAAATGTACCTCAAAATCTGTAACGCAGGTTCTCCTGAGTACAACGGTACCCCATATGTGGGCATAAACCACTGTATGGGCACACAGCAGGGCTCAGAAGGAAGGGAGCGCCAATTTGCTGGAGCAAAACCGCAGCTAGTAATGGTTATTAGAATAGCGCAGTTACTAAAATACAATAAAAAAAAAGAGATTACAGGTAATGTGGGGTGGTTACGGATAATCTGGGGTGGTTATGGGCAACCTGCGGTGGTTACGGGCAACCTGCGGTGGTTACGGGCAACGTGGGGTGGTAACGGGCATCGTGGGGTGGTAACGGGCAACGTGGGGTGGTTACGGATAAACTGAAGTGCTTATAGGTAATCTGGGATGGGAACCTGTAACGTGCGGTGGTCGGGGGCAACGTGCGGTGGTCGGAGGCAACGTGTGGTGGTCGGGGGCAACGTGTGGTGGTCGGGGGCAACGTGCGGTGGTCGGGGGCAACGTGCGGCGGTTATGGGCAACGTGCGGTGGTTATAGGCAATGTGTGGTGGTTATAGGCAACCTGCGGTGGTTATAGGCAACGTGCGGTGGTCAGAGGCAATCTGGTGGGAATTACATGTGATTACGGGCAACCTGGGGGGGTTACAGACAATCTGCGGTGGTTATGGGCAACATGGGGTGGTTACAGACAATCTGCGGTGGTTACGGGCAACATGGGGTGGTTACAGACAATCTGGGGTGGTTACGGATAAACTGAAGTGCTTATAGGTAATCAGGGGTGGGTACATGTAATTTTGGGTGGTTCCGGCAATCTGGTGTGGTTACGGGCAATCTGGAGGGGGTCACTGGCAATGTGTGTGAGTTAGAGGCAACGTGCAGTGGTTACGTGCAATATGGGGGGGTTACGGGCAATCGGAGCTGATTACGGACCATCTGGAGGGGCTCACTGGCAATTTGGGGTGGTTACAGGCAACGTGCGGTGGTTATGGGCAATGTGCGGTGGTTATGGGCAACGTGCGGTGGTTATGGGCAACGTGCGGTGGTTATTGGCAATGTGTGGTGGTTATAGGCAATGTGTGGTGGTTATGGGCAACGTGCGGTGGTTAGTGGCAACGTGCGGTGGTTAGTAACAACGTGCGGTGGTTAGTGGCAACGTGCGGTGGTTATGGGCGGCGTGCGGTGGTTATGGGCAACGTGTGGTGGTTATGGGCAACGTGCGGTGGTTATGGGCAACGTGCGGTTATTACGTGCAATCTGGAGCGGATACGGGCAATCTGGGGCGGATATGGGCAACCTGCGGTGGTTACGGGTAATTTGGGGGGGCTAGGGGTAATCTGGGAGTAAACTGCAATTATTACTATAATAAAAAGTGTGTGTTTTATTTTTTTGTATGTTTTTCACTTTTTGTACTTTTTTTTTTAAACAATTGTAATTTTTTATTGATTTTCCATAAAAGAAAGACGTAGAACCATACAAACTGGGGAAGGTACATATGAAGGCAGCAGAACATTGTTGTAATGAATAATACAAATGGCAGAGATGTAACGGAACCCTTAAACAGGAGCAGACAGGAGGTCAAGAATAACAAGTCGCAAAGAAAACAGCTACCAGATCCTGGTCAGGGTTTGGAAAAACAATGTCTGTTTGGGTAGGGTCCATAGACCATACTGGACTAGTAACTGAACAACACAGAACAGGACACAGACTTAGGACGAGGAAGGGGCAGGAGATGTAGGGGGGGGGGGGAAGGGAAAGGGGAAGACAAGGACAAGGAAAGACGTACACGAGAACAGACGACAAAGGATAGGAATCTAGGATGTACCGTAGGCGGGTGCCAACGGGGAGCAATACAGATCCCAAGGAGCCCAAATAGAGTCAAAGGCCTCCAGCCTGTTATTCAGGGATGCCGTAAGGCGCTCAAGAGAGCGTAACTCCCTGACTCTAGCTTTGAAATGCTGAATGGAAGGGGGGGCCGATTGCTTCCAGCATTTGGCAATTAGGGACTTAGCTGCAGTCAGGAGGACCAATAGCAATTTGGCTTGTTTTTTCCGGATAGTTTTAGGGAAAAGGTTGAGGAGACAAAGGCCTGGGTCCCTAGGGATTTTGACACTGAGGATAGCAGAGGATATCTCACACACCTCCCGCCAGAAGGGTCGGACAAGCTCGCATTCCCAGAAGATATGGAATTGGGAACCTAACACTCTAGCACATCTCCAGCATAGTGGGGATACCGAGGCATTGAACTTATGGAGTACCTCCGGTGTGTGGTACCAGAACATCAGGACTTTGTAATGGGATTCTTTGTAGGTAGTACATATGGAGGAGGTGGCAGCTCTGTCCCATATAACAGTCCAGCATTCTGGAGGCAATGTCCTCCCCAACAGTGTTTCCCATTTAGTCATATATGAGTGCTGCACCTGGGCTCCCTCAACTGGGGAACCAAGGATGCGGTAAATGTCAGAGATAAGGCCCGAGGTCGAAGTCCCCATTCTAACTAGTTGCTCAAAAGCCGAAGGTTTAGAAACTGTGAGGGCTCCCAGACGCGACACCATAAAGTGTCGGAGCTGGAGGTACATAAAGTGTTCTGAGGATGGGAGAGCATATTTATCAGCTAATTTATCATAAGGAAGGAGTGTACGAGTTAAGGGATCAACTATGTCGGCAAATTGGAAGAGTGTCTTAGATCCCCAGAGTTTGACAGTATGGGATTGGAGACCAGGAGGAAAATTCGGGAAAAGTAGGAAAGAGTTCAGGGGGGAGGCAGAGGAGGTGAGCCCAAACCTGGCAGAACATGAGGACCATATGTGGAGGGTAAAACGGATAGGTCCCAAGAGCGAGAGATGTGAGAAGCTAGGCGGTGAGGAGTGCCACAGGAAAGAGTTAAGATGGAAGGGAGCTAACCATATTTTTTCAATTTCAGCCCACTTCTTGTATGCCAGATATTTGGACCATGCCGTTATTTGGCGTAGGTGAGTCGCCCAGTAATAGTGAAGGAAGTTAGGGACCGCCAGCCCTCCTCGAGATTTGCTACTCATCATAACCGAGTTGGGGATGCGGTGCCCCTTGGACACCCAGATAAACTTGAAGACTGCTCTTTGGATACTACGCAGCTCTGAGAGGGGGATACGGACCGGGAGTGTCTCAAAGTAGTACAAAAGTTTAGGTAAAATGGTCATTTTTACCGCCGCCACTCGGCCTAGGAGCGAAATATAGTGGGGGGACCATTCGGCCAGAAGGTCCCGTATATCCCGGAAGAGGGCTGGGTAGTTAGCTGAGTATAGGGACGGGTAGGAGGGAGTAAGGCGGATACCTAAATATTTTATGGAGGTTGAGGTCCACTTAAATTTGAAGTTGGAACTAAGCTGGGCGATCAAGGGGTCAGGCAGATTTAGGGGCATAGCTTCGGATTTAGAGGTATTGACTTTGTACCCAGAGAGGCGACCATATGTACCAAGTAGGGAATGTAGGTTCGGGAGGGAAGTGAGCGGGTCTGACAGGGTAAGGAGGACATCGTCGGTAAATAACATGATTTTAAACTCTTTGCCTCTGACCGACACACCTCTGATGTCTGGACAATTTTGAATCGCCGCCGCCAGGGGTTCAATGCAGAGAACAAAAAGTAGGGGTGATAGGGGGCAACCCTGGCGAGTGCCATTCGAAAGAGAAAAGGTCTCAGACAGCATATGGGGAAATTTGAGTGCCGCTGTGGGATTGGAGTATAAGGCCCTGACCGCCGTAAGGAAAGGCCCAGAGAAGCCAAAGCATTGCAATGCCTCAAACATGAAAGGCCATCCAAGGCGGTCAAAGGCCTTTTCAGCGTCTAGGCTCAACACAAGGGCACTCTCTTCTTGTTGATTAACTACATCAATGAGGTCAATAGCCCTCCTCATGTTGTCCCCACCCTGTCTTCCCGGTACAAATCCCACCTCGTCCGCATTGACTAGGGAAGGGAGCCAATACCCCAACCGAGTAGCCAGCAATTTAGTAAATATCTTAAAGTCTGAGTTTAAGAGGGCAATTGGCCAGTAATTGGAACAATCCAGGGGGTCCTTGCCAGGTTTGGGTATAAGAGTGATGAAAGAGTGGGACATGGAGGGGGGGGGACAGGAGAACCCTGGAGAAAAGAGTTATAGAGAGAAAGAAGTTTAGGGGACAGTTCGGAGGAAAAGGTTTTGTAATAGAGGTAGGAAAATCCATCCGGCCCAGGCGCCCGCCCCGTCGGGAGGGCTTTAATAACCTCCGCAAGTTCCTCCACGGTAATCGGCGCATTCAATTCCTCGAGCGCACTAGCGGTCAGAGAAGGCAGATTACACTCGCTGAGGAAATCAGAAAGGCATCGGGTACGGGCCTCCGGGTCCGATGGTAAAGTTGAGGGGAGGGAGTAAAGTTTAGAATAGTATTGGAGAAAAATAGAGATGTCCTTAGGGTGATAGTGTAGAGTCCCTGCTGAATCTCTGAGAGCCTGCGGAGACTGCGCGGCAGCCCGGTCATTGAGCATCCTCGCCAGGAGGGTGTGGGCCTTGTTGCCCTTTTCATAGAAGCGTTGCTTGGAGTAGAGGAGAAGCTTCTCCACCTTTTGCAACGAAAGGTCTTTGAGTTTTTCGCGGGCCGCTACAAGCCTCCGCAGGACACCCAGAGAGGGACGGCGGGCCAGACGTTGTTCCAGGGAAACTATGGTAGTTTTGGCATTCTGAATGGCTAGCATGGAGTCTCTTTTCTGGCGGGATCTTACCGCTAGACCCCGGACAACTGCTTTATGGGCTTCCCATAAAACCCCTTCGGAGGTGACAGAGCCCTCGTTTTCCGAGAAATAGTTAGAGATACTAGTCTTGATAGAGTCTCTGGTAATCTGATTTTTCAAAAGGGTATCATTCATACGCCAGTAACAGTGTCGCGTAGGGGACAGAACGGCCTTGAGATGGACTATCACAGGGCCGTGATCAGACCAGGAAATGGGGTCAAGGGTCGCGCTCTGTAACAGTCGTACTGTAGGTATGTTGCCAAAGAGGTAATCGATGCGAGAATGGAGTTTATGGGGATGGGAAAAGAAAGTATACCCCTGCTCCATAGGGTGGTCAAGCCGCCAAAAGTCATACAGCTTATGAGCACGTATGAGCTTGCGGAACTCCGCTGATAGTTTAGCCTGTTCTGTGGGGGTAGGCCGGCCGTCCACCGAATGCCTATCCATCGTCTCAGAGAACGGCAAATTGAAATCCCCTCCAAGGATCCGTGGAGCCGGAGGGTATTTCGCCAATCGATTGAGGACCCTACGGAGGAAGGGTATCTGGGAGCGGTTAGGGGCATAAACGTTGCAGAAAATAAATTGGCGGCCTTGTAGGGTGCCGTCCACAATAACAAACCTCCCTCCTGGGTCAGCATAGGAAGAGGAAATCTGTATAGGGCACATGCGAGAGAATAGGATAGCTACTCCCGCCGTCTTATTACCTCTAGAGGCCGAAGCAACAATGGGGAAAGAGTGACGGGCAAATCTAAAAGATGCCTCCTGGTCGAAGTGCGTCTCCTGAAGGAAGGCAACATCCGCATGTAGGTTGCGAAGTTCCCTCAGGAGAAGACGCCTTTTGGTATTAGAATTAAGGCCTTTTACATTGAGAGATATGCACTTAGCCATTAGGGAGGGGGAAGATGGCACTAACGATTATGTGGGTACTCACTCTGCCATAGCGGTTAGGAGGGATCAGTCTCCGGAGCAGCACCGGCCAACGCAGAATCCTAGGAGGAAAAGGGAGAAGGGGGAGGGGGGGAAACAAGAGGGGAAACACATAGAGACATAAAAACAACAAAAAACAGAAAAAAATTCCAGTAGAAGGAAGGGCACATGGCCCAAAGTGCAAGCCTTGTCAGCCTGCTACGAGGCAAAAAATGTGCCAAAACAGCGCTATGGCTGTCAACTGGCGGCCCCACGGGGGAGGAGGGAGCCACCTAAGGGGAACAAAGAACATAGGAACACTCCGAAGAGGAGGGCCAAATAAAACCACACAGCTACATATAGCAAATAAGTAACAAAAAGAAGGGACCCAGAACATTAGCAACAACGTAAATCTCTACAATAGAACCTGGAAGGGGGGGGGGGGGGCCCTCCTTCAACCAGTAGGACCAGGGGGAGAGCGAGAACTCTCGGATCTGGGACGGCGTCTCTTCTGGCTAGCCGAGTGCCAGATGGATGGTGGGGGAGGAGGTGGGGGAGCCACCGTCCAGTCAGAGATTTTGGGGACTGGAAGGTCCAGGGTGTCACAAAATATAGGTAAATCAGCTAGACTTCGGAGAACAGCAGAGCGTCCATCCCGTCTTGCAGTAAGGCCAAACGGAAAGTTCCATCTGTAGGAAGCATCATGGTCCTTGAGGGTAGTCAGCAGAGGCCGCAGGAGCCGTCGCTTTTGGAGGGTAATCCAGGAGAGATCCGGGAAGAGCTGTATTTGGGCACCATAGAAATCCAGTTCTCTAAGGGAACGTGCTTTGGCCATGATGCTTTCTTTTAAGGTATAGTCATGCAAGCAGCAGATGACATCCCTAGGTGGGCCGGATGTAGGCTTGGGTCGTAGGGCCCGGTGAGCCCTATCAAATTTGATTTTGTGGGTAGATGGCTCACCTAGAAGCATATTGAAGAGGCCTTCTAGGGTGGATTCTAGATCATTGTCCTGTGTCGCCTCTGGAAGCCCCCTGACCCTGATGTTATTGCGCCTGCCTCTGTTGTCGAGATCCTCAATGTGGCGCTGCATGTCGTCCAAGGCAGAAGCTTGAGAGGAAACGGTGGATTGCAGGCTAGAAATGTATGTCCGAGTAGAGTCATGATCATCCTCTAAGGTTTCAACCCTTAGTGCAATATGTTGGATGTCCTTCCGGACCGCAGCGATTTCAACCCTGAACGCATCTTTTACTTCAGAGATAAGGGTTTGCAGGTCACTCTTTGTAGGCAATTGCGAGAGCATATCCCGAACACCCTGGGGGGAGGAAGGCCCCAGTAGGGAAGCTTCAGAGTCCGAGTCAGAGTGCCTGCCCCCAGAGTTACGTGGGACCCCAGATCGGGCAACAGATTGAGAGGTTCTGGGCAGGGTGGCATCTTGATTGCTACTGCCAGCCTTAGTTTTGTCCTTTTTAGGCGGTTTTGGGGTCGCCATCATGTATGTGGAAATGCGCTGCTGGCCCTTTAAGAGTCCGTGGGATTTGGCTGCAGGGTCACTGGAAGGGGAAGGGAGGTGGTGGGGGTCTAGGGCACCAGGACGGAGAGTGCTGGAATTGGGGTGAGGCAAGGACAGTGTCTGGCTGCTGGCAGGTAGCAGGGAAGGGGTTAACTCACCCACGAGGCCGGAGGCGCGCTCCGGAAGGCAAGATGGCGCCGCGGCCCCCTCAGGCTGCACAGAGAAGTCGGCGGGAAGGCTCGGCTCCAGGGCCCGGGCGCACAAGACCCGCGGCAGCGGACCGGAGGGCAGGTCGTCAGGCGGAAGATGCGGGTCACCAGCTCTCCGGCACGCAGATGTCTCCTGGGCCTCCGGAGCAGCGGGAGAAGATGGCCGCGACCGTAGCGTGCAGGCAGCAGCGCCCCGTGTAAGGTACGGGTACGCCGATGGAACCCCGGAAACCGGACCCGCTGGAGGCGGCCGTCGTCTGGGGGTCCCCTTCTTACCCCTCCACATATGCTGGGGTGCAGGAGCAGGTAAGGCAGGTCTGGGTCCCTGCAAAGTAGCTGTGTGGCAGAGGAGCTCCCTCACACTGCGGCCATTCTCCTCAGAGGCTCCCACTTTTTGTACTTTATACATTAATTTTCACTGTATTACTATGATTACTGTGATATTTTCTATCACAGTAATCATAGTTTAGTGACAGAGACCAAATTGGTCTCTGTCACTTTAAATTTTCTGAGATTACTGATTCTGGAGCGCATGCGCACTTCAGAATCGGCCTGGACGTCGAGGAGGACGGACCTCCGTGGATCAGGTAACGTATGTGGGGAAGGGGGGGTGACTGGGGGACGGGGGGGACTGGGGGTTTGTGGGGGCGACTTGGGGGGGGGCACGGTGACACTTTTTATCCCCTGTCACCAATGATTTATGGTGACAGGGGATATAAAGTGCTGATTAGCACTGGGAACAGGCGATCGGCGGTATATAGTATATACCGCCGATCGCCTGTTCCGGGACCACACGGGGTGGTCCCCGATCACTGCCCCATGCTCTCCGCTACCTCCGGTGGCGGAGAGCATGGGGCTTTGATCACTAATTCATTTCCATCCCTGCGAACAAACATCATTTGTTCGCAGGGATGGGGGCGGCCATCTTGGATCTGATGGCCGCCCGGGTAGGGTGATCGGGGGGCTGATCTGGGGTCTGAGGGGACATTTTTCATCTCCCCCCACCGTGGATTCACGGTGGGGGGAGATGAAAGCTATCGGCGGCGCCGGTAATGCCCTGTACCGGCGGATCGCCGTTAAAACGGTAGTAGCGGCGATCCACCGGTATCGGGGGACGAAGGGAGGGGGCCAGGGGACACACATTGAGTGGCGGTGGGGGGAGGCAGCGTTCTGCAGCCTCCCCCCGCCGCCGATCGGCGGGGGACACTGAATCTCCCCATAGACGCTGCGGTCGCATTGACCGCGGCGTTTATGGGGTTAACTGCCCGGGGGGGAGCGCGGCTCCCCTCCGGGCAGTGGCAGCAGGAGGATGCTGTGTGACATAGCCTCCTCCTGCTGCCCGATCTCACCTAGGAAAAGAGGGGGGAGGCAGGGAAGCCATGACGTCCAGGGACGTCATGATGCGTTCTGCCACTGCTTTTCATGACGTCCCTGGACGTCATATTGGGGGAAGGGGTTAACCCTTAGAGGACCGGGCCAATTTCAATCTTTGCTTTCTTGTTTTCAGTACACTGCGAAACCAGAAAAAAATGTAATGTGTGGTGAAATTGAAAACAAACAAAAAAAAAACATTTCTTTTATTTGGGGGGTATTTGCTTTTACGCCGTTTGCCCAGGGGTAAAAGTGACTTGTTATTATGTTCCTCAAGTGGTTACGATTACAACGATATGTAACATGTATAACTTTTATTTTATGTGATGGCTTGTAAAAAATTCAAACCATTGTTAACAAATATATGTTCCTTAAAAGCGCTCTATTCGCCGACTTATAACGCTTTTATCCTTTGGTCTATGGGGCTGTGTGAGGTGTTCCGCCATGATGTGTTCTTTCCATCGGTACCTTGATTGCGCATATGCGACTTTTTAATCGCTTTTTATTACAATTTTTCTGGATTTGATGCGACCAGAATTGCACAATTTGCACTTCGGGATTTTTTGCGCTTGCGCCATTTACTGTGCAAGATCAGGAATGTGATAAATTAATAGTTCAGGCGATTACACACGCGGCGATACCAAACATGTTTATTTTTATTATTTTAAAAGGGGGGTGATTTCAACTTTTATTAGGGGAGGGGCTTTTTATAATTACAATTTTTAAAAAAAAAAATTTTTACACTTATACTAGAAGCCCCCTGGGGGACTTCTAGTATAAGTACCCTGATCTCTCATTGAGATCTATGCAGTATAGATATACTGCATAGATCAATGAGATAGGCACTCGATTACTTCTGGCTGTTGCAGCCAAAAGCAATCGAGTGCCGAGCTGGGATCAGCAACATTACGGCTCAGACTTTGGCTGGTGCCGGATGTGTGGATCGCTCCTCCAGGGCAATGTCCCGGGGGGGGGAGGGCGATCCACCCCACTAGAAACAAGGAATGGCTGACAGGAAGCAATCAGATGAAGCTGTCAACTTTGACAGCTGATTCTGAATACTTAATTAGCTGGCACGGTGATCGGACTTTGCCCGCTAGTAGCTGCGGTCCCTGGCTACATGCTGCACCCGGGACCACGGTGGTTCAGAGTGGGGCCGCCGCGTGGCTGCACTCTGAACACCCGTAGACAATCCTGGATGCACCTGGAAGAATCTTGGCTTTTTAAAAGTGGGTTTCCTAAATATAGATGAACAGATAGATAGATAGATAGATAGATAGATAGATAGATAGATAGGAGATAGATAGATAGATAGATAGATAGATAGATAGATAGATAGATAGATACCACAAGATGCTTGAGAAAAGTCTTGATCGTGAGACTGAAACGTTGCATTGCCTGTCCCATGGATTGAATAAACCACTTTGAATTTTTGGAGTGCCACAGTATTTCTCTTTGGTAGATAGAAAAATAGATAGATTGATAGATAGATAGATTTATAGAAAGATAGATAGTGCTTTGAATCTATAGATAAATTTAAATTATTCAGAAAATAAATTGTACTATAAGTATTGCACATGTATGTGAAGTTGACAAGTGTGTGAAGACCTTGACATTTATTATTTTATTTTTAGTACACAGGAACTCTAATTTCTGAAAAACAAAGGAGATGACAAGAAAAATACTGTTCTGTCCAAGTGTGACAGTGTTAGCTACAGGTCAGTGCAAAACAGTTTGCTGGTAACTGGTCTGTATTAATCACTTGCTATGGATCATTGGATCAGTTCACCTCAGTACTCAAATACAATTTAAACCACTAACCTCTGTGTTCATTCAATGATCATCTAATAGAATGAAAAGATATTTGATATTTTAGAACATTCCTTGGACTCAAAACTCTTACAAGCATAAATGTAATTGTGATGAGAAACAAAATATCTACATCATTCAACAAAGTCGCAAACGCATTTAATACCGCAAGTCATATTTACAAATTTCCTAAATGTTAATTAGTAACTTGATCATCATAACCATCATACCCAGAGAAACAGACGTTTAAAGAAACAGACGGCACTTATCAATCTTCAAACCTTCAATTATGTATTCCATGGGGTATAACTATATACCATACAGGTTAAAACGCTGGGGTATCACAAGTAGGTAACAGCTGTTTTGCACTGGTAAATCATCAGGCCTACCCTTCCTCTAAAAGGAGTTATTATATACACTCCCCACACTGATTGAAAAGACCATCATTTAAATTCAATATGCATTACACAAACCAAAAACAATATAAAATCACACAATAGTTATTAGACTTTGTCCCCACAATGTTTTTTTAGCAGTTTAAAATGACGTCTGTCATTTTGAGTCTAAAATAATGGACTTTTTTTTAGCTGTCTGGCCTTCTCTTGGTGCAATGATGGCTGTTGGTACAATATTCTAGCTTGGCGTTACTAATTGGCCTTAGGATGTGGCTTAATTGAAAAGTCCATTTAATTTAATAGTGAAAACGGAGAAAGAACGGTGACAAAAGAAAAACTTGTGTGAACAACTAATAAAAATGTCTGCTGTTTGCAGTCTGTAATAACTTCTGTTATTCAATACATTCTGTGCATTGGATGTCCGTCTTTCCATTGACTTCAATACATTGCCGTTGCAATTAGTTAAATCGCAGTAAAAACTGATGTTATTTTAAATTGCAAAAACAGCCTCCTTTTCTTTATTTTCGATGTTGTGTGAACATAGCCTTATAGAAACACAATGAAATCTAATTTACCATTTGTTTTTATAATCCAATAAACCCTCACTCTTAGTAGTGTGTTATGTCTGTTTTATGTGTTTTCTAAATCTAAGATATAGTGGTCTAATGGTTTTACCAATTTATAACCAACAAACAAAAGATAATATATGCAATAAAAGCAGTTCTATAACTAATGAACTGATGCAACAGACAATATGTACCTCCAATCTGGACTGACTTCTCCTAGTATAAAAGTAACACACCAGGTGAGGTTGCCAAATTTTCAGGTACCTACTAAGCTATCTTAGTCATTTAAATGCAATACATTTCTTGAATTTACCTTTAACTAGCGAGTCTCTTAAGCTCTTACTCTGCTTAAATGTATCCATTGGTTTCTTTTTGCTAATTCCCCAAGCTCTGGTACTTCTCCAATTAAATTCCAATTATTTATAATGGCATTTCTTATTACTCTGGTCATTGGACTGTATTTAAAGGAGAATGAAAACCTATTACCTTCTTGTTTTCTTTTTAATTTTTCCACTTCTCCTGACAGCAACACTTTCCTATCTTTTCTGTATGCTTTGGTTTAAGCGTGATTCAATATCCCATTAGGAAAACCTCTACACAAGAGTCTCTCTTTCAGACCAGACCTTTGTTGAAAACAAAACAAACCATATCATCATCACAATTCAGACTTCTAAAAAGCAAAAATTCTCTATAGGGCATCACCTTTTTGTATGGTTAAGGTGAGAGCTATCATAATATATCAATGTATTGAATGCTATTGGTTTTCTATACCCTGAAGTTATCACTTCATCTTCCTTTATGGTCACTATTGATATTACTACAACAATTTTGCTACTCTAAACTTAACTCTTCAAATGTACTGGACCAAACTAAAAGTACATCATCCGCAAATCTCCAATAAACCCTGATGTATTTTAGAAATGGGTTCTGAAGCGAGTATATATACCATTTTTCAAAAAAACATGTTAGCTAGTGTATATGAGATAGGAGTTACTATAAAATTTTGTAAGAACCAATTTTTATCTACTGAATAAGCATTATGTGTCACAATAAACAATAACGCTTAACATACAAAATCAGTAAGTTCTTCACTCTTTCCTACATTGGTTATCAGATCTATTTACTCTTTGCTTCAGCAGGATTCTTATGTATAAGTTTTCAATGTCAATAGACGCCATTAGTGACCATCTTGCCATGTCAAACCATCTTAATAGCAGCCCCCTACTAGTGCAGGTTCTTCAATTAACAATGGTCTCAATAGCAAATCAATATATTTAGACAGTGGCTCCATTAAGGAACCCACTACCATGGCAATTGGACGTCGTGGGGAGGAATCAATATTTGGAGTATCAAAAGTTTGGAATTTTTTTCCCACCATTTTGCAGCTTTTACTGACAATATTTTTCTCTCTACATCATTGAATAGGAAGACTTTGTAATTTCGACGTGATTTATAGTTCTTTATAATATTCTCATCAGAGAACTGACGCAGCCCTTGTTTTTTATAATATTGCGTAGCCATAATGATGAAATTACTGCCTTTATAGTCTTTTTTATTATTTTGTCATCTTATGATCTATGAATATTCAAAAGAAGAGCCTGTGGAGCCTCATTTTAGAGTCTCAAAACACAGGACAAGCCGGATATCCCTCTGGGAAGGACCCAGTCAAGTGATGGTTCTTGTAGGGAAATCACCAAAACCACCATATTAAGTAGCCCTATAAGTCAATTTAATGACTAGGAAAAAACTAAGTCCAGGTATCCATCCACAGACAGCTGTTTTGGGGTGTTGCCCCTCATCAGAGATCAGTATGAGAGCTTTCTGATCCCAGCAGGTGTCTGTCTGTCAATCAACTACAGACGCTTACATTGATTTCATTGGCATAGCTCCTGAGATATAACTGGTACATCATGGTGTCATGGATAAAGCAGTGCACTATGTTCAGTTACTGTACATCATAGGGCTTTTTTGGATTAACCAGAAAAGTTAAGTCTGCTTCTGAAGTCTGGGAAGCACAACTGTCACTTATTACTATATTTTGTGTCATTGGTGGAGAGCAGAAAATCTTTGGAGATTTATTTTTTTGTCGATTCATAAAATTTCTTATGTAACTTCAGAAGTGCTTGCACCTGTACAGCACACCAAATAGTTGGGTCGGGTGAGGAAAATGTGACCAAGTAAATTTAGTAAGTGGAAGGGATGAAACATATCTGAAGTAAATTGTAGAGATTTAGGATTTTAATTAATCTGAATATGTTGTGGAATTTGCACCAAATCCCTAAGGTCATCACTCCTCATTGGAAGAAAAGTTCAACCAGAAATACATCGTAAGCTACAGAGATATAAATAGTTATAGGCCAGCACTGTAGGTTATTGTATATGGTATTACCGTATATTTTGCTATGTAGTAAGTAATTTATCTTTTAGCATGTGCTTGCTATAGGCATACTGTATTTTGTGGCTGTAATGAAAGTTCTTGAAAAATAATCTCACTAATTTAAAATCTGCACTATCCTCAATTCTTTGTCTCAGTCTTAATGTCTTCTTGGTTTTTAATGGAAAGATTTTAGTTGTATTGTCAAACAAAGACATTACTTGTGAAATTACAGTAAATGCATCTGCATAAACATAACATTAAAAGTCAAGCATTTGCATATACTAGCAAATACCCCTATAAATTCAAGTCATGGCACGCGTTTAACTTTATAATATAAACATATAAAAACATGTTTAATGGACATATGCTAAATGATAGTCTAGTGGCTAAGTGCCATTCTTACAGTGCATCAGCTCATTTCTTGTTGTAGAATTGAGGATTGAACAGTTACGCTCTTCATGGTATGGGCTGAGAACAATCAATATGCCTCAAACAATATTTTGCATGCCTCTAAAACATAACAAAAAGGTTGGTTAATGTGCCACCTGATCAACCAGGCATGGGCTCATTGTGGCTCAGCCTGTCAGTGATGCTTATTCATAATTAGAAAATGTTCCCAGCACTGCCCGGGTATAAAGTGCCAGTGTTTTAATTAGATTTGTTCCAAGGTCGCCCAGATGGCAAATTTATGCCCTTGTTTTTTTGTGTTTAAGGGGAAATCGCCAGGAGCCCTATATATCCCTTTATACGCTATATACCACGACAGTTCTGTTTATGTAAATTGTAGGTTAGAAATAAACTAAAAACTTTAAACATTCTAAATACCTAATAGCCAAACTGAGATGTCATCATGTGATCAGACTGTATATAGAGCCTGGTTATATACAACATTGGCAGTTTTATATACAGAGCCTGGTTATATACAACATTGACAGTGTCATATACAGCCTGGTTATATGCAACATTGGCAGTGTAATATACAGCATGGTTATATGCAACATTGGCAGTGTTATACAATATACAGCCTGGTATACAACATTAACAGTGTTATACTGAGCCTGGTTATATATAACATTGGCAGTGTTATATACAGTCTGGTTATATACAACATTGGCAGTGTTATATACAGCCTGGTTATGTACAACATTGGTAGTGTTATACAAGGTCTGGTTATGTACAACATTGGTAGTGTTATACAAAGCCTGGTTATATACAACATTGGTAGTGTTATGCTGAGCCTGGTTATGTACATTATCAGTGTTATATACAGCCTGGTTATATACATTAGCAGTGTTATATACAGCCTGGTTATGTACAACATTGGTAGTGTTATGCTGAGCCTGGTTATATACAACATTGATAGTGTTAGTGGAGGTCCTGTATACCTGTAGGGTATAGTTCTGGGGTCCTGTATACCTGTAGTGTGTAGTTTGGGGGGGTCCTCCCCCTTATAATAATAATAAGTGCATACACAATCCTGCATCATCATAATCTGGCCCTCTTAGGCACTACCTTTCATCCTTGGTGAGGTCAACACAGAAGAGGTTTAAAAGTTTCTAATACTGTATACCCCCCCCCCCCCCCCGCAGGTAGCCCCCGAACTGTATACATCCCCCCCTTGCAGGTACTCCTATACTGTATACACTCCCTCCCTGCAGGTAGCCCCTATACTGTATATACTCCCCCCGCAGGTAGCCCCCATACTGTATACACCCCCCACCCCTGCGGGTAGCCCCCATACTGTATACACTCCCATCTGCAGGTATCCCCCATACTGTATACAATGCCCCCCTTGCAGATAGCCCCCATACTGTATACACTCCCCCCTTCAGGTAGCCTACATGCTGTACCAACTCCCCTCTGCATGTAGCCCCCATGCTGTATACATTCCCCAACCCATCACCCGGCAGGTAAGCCCCTTACTGTTTACACTGTTTATACCCTGTACACTGTTAGGGTGCCTTCAAACCTACCGGATCCGCAGCAGATTCCACACTGCAAATTTGCAGTGAAATCTGCTGCGGATCCAGTGTCATTCAATCCTATGACAATACATACTCTCAGCGGGATTGACATCCCGCTGCAAGTATGTAAGTTAACCCCCTCGGCAGCTGGAGCGTAACTTACACTGACAGAGGCACCCATCAACCCGCCCGCACAGACCGCTATTAGATTGTGCAGGCTCCCCTCCAGTGTGTTCAGCGCTGTGCTGCTGCTGCCGGGCACTGCTCTCTCCTCACGGCTCTGGATCTCCCCCCCCCCCCCCCCCCCCCGAAGCAAGCTGGAGTGGTGTGTGCAGCGTTCAGAGACGTGAGGAGAGAGCTGTGCCTGGCAGCAGCACAGCGCCGAACACGCTGGAGGGGAGCCTGCATGATCTAACAGCGGTCTATGCGGGCGGGATGATGGGTGCCTCTGTCAGTGTAAGTTACACTCCAGCCGTCGAGGGGGTTATTTTACGTACTCACAGCGGGATGTCAATCCGGCTGTGAGTATGTAGTGTCAAAGGGTTGAATGACAGTGGATCAACAGTTGATTTTGCTGCAAACTTGCAGCGTGAAATCCGCCACTTACTGTATTTATTTCTGTGGATCTGTTGTGAGGCAGCTGCCCTAGCAACCAATCAGATTCCAGCTCCCTGTGAAAATAAAAGTAGTAATCCTATTGGTTGCTAAGGCTTCCAACTGCCGTTTCTGCAGGAAGCTGCAGCACTAATTATATCACCTGTGTGTGCAGTGTGAAGATTTTCCCATTTATCTCTATGGGGCGCTCTTTCCACTCCCCTCCTGTACATCTGGTGGGGACGGGACCTTCGCTCTAACCTTCCCGGGCACCGAATGTATCTATGTGCCGAATTTGGGGTCAAACGGTTCAGGCATTTGGAAGTCTATACGGAACAGACGGACAGACAGACAGACTTTCATTTTTATAATATAGATTATAGCTTCGATATGTACAGCACTTTAAGCCATATAGGCATAGATTTCCATTCATTCAGATGTTAAAGCGGAATGTACCTCTAGGTACATGGCTTGTTTTTTTAAATGAACAGAATGGCATGGTCCTTTTTTGAAAAGCCACCCTGCGCACAGCGTTGGTCTAATACTAAGCACCGGCCGGAGATAAAGTTCTAGGGGTGGGCCCTCCCCAGGGGCCCTCCTCCCTGTGACGTGGCTTCATTAGAATCAATGGAGCAGCTTCACACAGGAGAGGTGAAATTGTCACACTGAGGGCTGGCAGGCCTGGCTCCAGTGCTTCATGCCTGGTGGGTGCCCAGGAATAGACAGATGCAGTGCGCAGGAACCAGGTGGCGGTTCAAAAAAAAAAAGACCGCAGCACTGGCATCCCTGTGCCACTACCGGTCTGCTCATGTAAAAAATAAAAAAAATTATGTATCTAGTGTGACATTCGCTTTAATAAAAGTTTTAAGAGTTTAGTATCTAAAGAATTATTGCACAATAAAAACACAGGATATTATGCAGAAGAAGCTATGGATGTCTTAAGTGTTGAACAATGTGTTGTGTTGCGATATCCTAATGCACCAGGAATCAATATAATGCCAGTAATTGAGGAGCAATGTTAAGGCCCTATTACACTACATGATTATCGGCCTAACTTGGCCGATTACCGACTTATTCAGTGTAAGACTATGTTCACACAATGTATATTTTCGTAAAACCAAGGCCGTTGTGCAACGGCCATGATTAATACAAAAATATACATTGCCTTCTCATCTTTAGAATCCAGACTGGAGCGTATACACATAGTATACTCTCTGGCCGGGATCCCTAGCGGCACCACAAAACATTGACATGTCAGTTTTCTGCAGCCACTATTCAGTGAATAGCAGCTGCAGAAAACCATGTCAGTGCACACAATGGAGCGAGCAGCTACTGACGCACACTCCATAGTATGCAGTGGGGACTTCTCACTGCATCCCTGCGCGCCTGCATCAGAACTCTGCAGGGCTAAAGATTATACGGCTGGTACAGCAGTACAGGCTGGGATGATCTTTTCAGAGACCGGCCGTTCCGTGACCTGGCCAGGTTACGGAACAGCCGGTCCCTTACGTGGTCTGAACATAGCCTAATATTGTATGTTGAATGGCAACAATCAGCAGACATGGACTATGTAAGCTGATTGCTGTCTTTTCACACGTTAAAGAGTCACTGTCATATTTTTTTTTTTTTTCAGAAATCAATAGCCCAGGCGATTTTAAGAAACTTGGGTAAAATTGTAAAAATGCATTTTTCGGCTAATAAACCCAATTACAAAGTTTCTTAAAATCGCCTGGACTATTAATTTCTACAAAAGAAAATTCACGACAGCGATACTTTAAAGAGGAACTCCAGGTAGAGGTAAAAAAAAAATAAAATGAAACTTCTGCAGAATCAAATAGCATTACTTACCTATCTATCCCAGTTTTGAAACAAAACATCTATTTGTTTTGGGGGGGGGTTATTCGGTTTTGTGTTTCTGTAATTCCTGGTTGAGCAGTTTTACTCAGTACTACAATTTCCAGAATGCATTGCTTTCCTTCAGCTGTTCATTACAGTCCCCCACCCTGCCCATTCCCCTCCCAAATCTGTTGCAGAACATGTAGGCTGTGTTCACAAATTGAAGTTTCATTGTGTTACTGAATTATTTGCAGTACTTTATCACTTCATTGTGGTCCCACCCACACAGCACACTGTAAACTCTACATCTAACACTGATATTGGAATAAAGTAAAGAACTTTTTGAATTTTTTTTTTTTTCCCATTCCCACGCACATATTATGATCAAGCATCTTTTATTTTTAAGGTTGAGCCTCATAATAAAGAGTTTATCCAATATTATCTTACATGGGATATACTGTTTATGCCTCATTTCTTTGACCAGGTGGGATTGGCAGTGCCGGCTCTGATCCTCTGTGCCGTTTAGCATCATGTAATTGTGTTACTGCATCATTTTTGTGAAGACGCTGCAGTACTGCAATGAGACTCCAACATGTGTGAACATAGCCCTAATTTCACTGCAGACTTTTGCACAATTAGCAAAGTTTTAGCACCTGCTTTTGGCCGGTCAGAGATGCTTGATCACCCAGGGGATTGGGGGTTCAGCCAAGCCTCCTGTGACATGACGCCCTGCCCTCTGTCTGCATCATCAGCCTGTGATCAGCAAACACACACAATGTGAGACAGAGGCATGGAATCTTTGTCTCCTAAGGTGGGAGAGCAGAGGGAGCAGGATACAGTATGAATTGGCACAGAGGCCATTTTTCTCCACTTCCTGGATCACCTAACAATGTGGTAGAACCGTACAAATATGGTAATACGTTATATAGACACATTTATATAACTTCTAATGTACTTTTAATAGAAAACAAGTTTTCCTTATGTAGACTTCCCCTTTAAAAGATCTGCGATAGTCTACAGTGCATCACTCCATGCAATAGCAGTAGCTTTCAATCTACCATACAATGTAGTCAGGGGCGTAGCTAGGGGTTCAGCCTAGGGGGGCGAGCAAGTCTAAGTGGGCCCCCAACCGATTATGTTACCCAAAGGGAACCTCACTTGACAACAATGCTTTCTAAATAATAAAGGGTATATTCTGCTCCATTACTCAGAGTGAATTAAGATTAAGAGCAGTGTTAGAGGCTTCTACATTTACATATATAGACACATAAAATGAAACAGTGACTTACAAGGGGTGTCTTCTCATCGGAGTCGCTCACTATCCCAATGTCATGGATGTATGGGCAGTAGAGGTTCACCTTAGGGCTCGATTCACACGTTGTAACAGTGCGGCTGTATTTGCGGCTGTAATTGTGCGGCGGTATTTTTGGTGGTTCGTGTGTATGCTTGGAAGTATAGGATATACGGCTGCACAGTGCACACTATGTATGAATCTACGGCCCTATCGTAAACGGACCCGTAAAAAATGAACAAGACCATTGTTTGCGGCTGAATATGCGGCCGTGGATTGACAGGCGGTCCGTACGGAGTACTTCAAAAATAGCCGGCAATGATGCCGAATGCCGATGCCTCTAATAGTTAATATATAAAATTAATCAAACACATTTTCTTTGTAATCAAGACACTTTCGTTGATCAATAATTTATTTCTAACGAATCCATCATTTTGCAATTAAATATACTGTTAAAAAAAATAGATATATAAATAAATGTATATTTATCTATATATTTATTTTTTGACAGTATATTGAATTGCACAATGATGGATTCGTTAGAAATAAATTATTGACCAACGAAACTGTATTTATTTCAACGAAAATGTGTTTTTTTAATTAAATATTAATTAGTACAGGAAGCTCTATAAGCCGTTAATTCATATGCCGGCAATAGAGCATTCTGTACTAATCATCACTTTACTTTAATGAAAACATCAAATGTTTCTTCTAATTATGTTGTGACAATAACATTATTAGAAGAAACATTTAGAATTATATGTGCGCTCAGCTGATTGGCTGTTCGGCTGAGCGCACATATAATAAGCCGGTCCGCAGCACACTGACTTCATTGTGCTGCGGACCAGCGAAGAGGACGCATCGGGGTGAGTATAGAGCTCTCCCCACCCCCTCCCCGGCACTGCACCCCTCCCAGCAAGGAAGGGGGGGTCACTTAACCCCTTCCTTGCTGGGATGGGTGCAGTCTGACATCAGTCTGGCCCCCAGGGGGTTAAGGGGGATGCAATACATCCTCCCTTAACCCCTTGGGGGTCAGACTGTAAGCAGCGATCTGTAAAGATGCTGCATACTGTAAGGAGCACAACACCGCTCACAATGATGGGTGTTGTGCTCCTGTTTGTGTGTTTTTGTGTGTTTCTCCCTTTTTGTTTTTCAGATATCGGTATCCTGGGGATTACGTCGGATTCCGTGGACTACGTCGATGACCAGCGTTTTTTTAATGTTTTTTTTAATAAAATGGTCAATGAGGGGTGTGGGGGTGTTTTTATTTGAATAAAAAAATTTGTAAACTTGTGTCTTGTCTTTATTTCTTTACTTTATAGACTTAGTAGTGGAAGCCGTCTAATAGACGGAATCCATTACTAAGTCGGGGCCTAGTGTTAGCCGGTATAAAATGGCTAACACTAACCCCCTATTATTACCCCAGTACCCAATGCCACCAGGGGTACTGGGAAGAGCCGGGTGCCAGTGGTCCCGGAGCGTCAAAATTGGCGCTCCTGGACCGGGCGGCAGCAGGCTGGTAAGATTTAGGCTGGGGAGGGCCTAAACCAATGGCTCTTCTCACCCTGGTGTTACCAGGCTGCTGTCGTTTGGTTTTTAACCCGGCTGGTTCTAAAAATAGGGGGGACCCTATGCGTTTTTTTTTTAAATAAATAAATAATTAAAAAAAAACGCATAGGGTCCCCCCTATTTTTATAACCAGCCGGGTTAAAAACCAAACGACAGCAGCCTGGTAACACCAGGGTGGGAAGAGCCATTGGTTTAGGCCCTCCCCAGCCTAAATCTTACCAGCCTGCTGCCGCCCGGTCCAGGAGCGCCAATTTTGACGCTCCGGGACCACTGGCACCCGGCTCTTCCCAGTACCCCTGGTGGCATTGGGTACTGGGGTAATAATAGGGGGTTAGTGTTAGCCATTTTATACCGGCTAACACTAGGCCCCGACTTAGTAATGGATTCCGTCTATTAGACGGCTTCCACTACTAAGTCTATAAAGTAAAGAAATAAAGACAAGACACAAGTTTACAAATTTTTTTATTCAAATAAAAACACCCCCACACCCCTCATTGACCATTTTATTAAAAAAAACATTAAAAAAACGCTGGTCATCGACATAGTCCACGGAATCCGACGTAATCCCCAGGATACCGATATCTGAAAAACAAAAAGGGAGAAACACACAAAAAACACACAAACAGGAGCACAACACCCATCATTGTGAGCGGTGTTGTGCTCCTTACAGTATGCAGCATCTTTACAGATCGCTGCTTACAGTCTGACCCCCAAGGGGTTAAGGGAGGATGTATTGCATCCCCCTTAACCCCCTGGGGGCCAGACTGATGTCAGACTGCACCCATCCCAGCAAGGAAGGGGTTAAGTGACCCCCCCTTCCTTGCTGGGAGGGGTGCAGTGCCGGGGAGGGGGTGGGGAGAGCTCTATACTCACCCCGATGTGTCCTCTTCGCTGGTCCGCAGCACAATGAAGTCAGTGTGCTGCGGACCGGCTCATTATATGTGCGCTCAGCCGATCAGCCAATCAGCTGAGCGCACATATAATTCTAAATGTTTCTTCTAATAATGCTATTGTCATAACATAATTAGAAGAAACATTTGATGTTTTCATTAAAGTTAAGTGATGATTAGTACAGAATGCTCTATTGCCGGCATATGAATTACCGGCTTATGGAGTTTCCTGTACTAATTAATATTTAATTAAGAAAACAAATTTTCGTTTAAATAAATTCAGTTTCGTTGGTCAATAATTTAATTCTAACGAATCCATCATTGTGCAATTAAATATACTGTCAAAAAATAAATATATATATAAATATACATTTATTTATATATATATTTATTTTAACAGTATATTTAATTGCAAAATGATGGAATCGTTTACATTTAATTATTGAACAATAAAAGGGACTTTATTAGACAGAAAATGTGTTTTATTAATTCAATATATTAACCATGAGACACATCGGCTATAGTGCAGAGGATCGCAAACCCCGGTAATAGCAATTCATGTAAACTGTGTTCCCTGCTTTCCCAGATGCATCCAGAGGTGTTTCCATCACTTTCTTAACATTTTATTTGTTATTTTTAGTTGAACCAGATTTCCAAGTAAATGACCGTATGTTTTGAGCCGCATGTCTATTTTTTCCCACGGCCGGAGTTTCACCCGCACATTTACAGCCGCATAAAAAATACAGCCGCACAGTTACAGCGTGTGAACCCGGCCTAGATCTGTAGTTAAAACAAAAAAAACATTATTTTCCCTATACACTGACCCATAAACCGTACAGGTATATACCAATGGTACAAAGGCACTGCACATCATATAAGTGACTACAGTGTAGATAAATACAGTGACTTACAAGGGGTGTCTTCTCATCGGAGTCGCTCACTATCCCAATGTCATGGATGTATGGGCAGTATAACAGGTTGACCTGAGATCTGTAGTTAAAATCGTAAAAAAAAAAGTTAAACCCATTATGCAAAGACTATTATTTTCCCTATACACTGACCCATATACCATAGAGGTAGATAATTTGCATTCTGCCTAAGACAGGTGCATCACTCACAGGGAGGTACCGCAGGGTCAATCACTAGCTAACTCAGGCAGCCACTACAATAGAGCTCAGGCTGCTGCACCCTGCTCTCTGTGATCCGAATCACAGCTTTCTGATTTAAATATACTTGTCCCTTATCCTGTAAGAGACTGGGGGGTCGGACCTCTGCCCCCATTCCCCCCAGGATCTCCAGATAAGCCCCCAGCTCCTCTATGAAGCTGCCAGAGAGAACTGGGCCAAGTAGGGTTAAATCAGAAAACCCCTGGGATGAGAAAACTCAGTGGATAGTGCACTATATATGACTGGAGGCCGCTTCAGCTTGGTTGTGAGTCCAGCTCAACCTGTTTCCACATGTCCCACACTGTTTTCCACATGTCCAGCTCCCCCTGTTTCCACATGTCCAGCTCCCCCTGTTTTCCACATGTCGAGCCCCCCCTATTTTGCACATGTCCAGCTCCCCCTGTTTCTACATGTCCAGCTCCCCCTGTTTCCACATGTCATGCTCCCCCTGTTTTCCACATGTCCAGCTCCCCCTGTTTTCCACATGTCCAGCTCCCCCTGTTTTCCACATGTCCAGCTCTCCCTGTTTTCCACATGTCCAGCTCCCCCTGTTTTCCACATGTCCAGCTCACCCTGTTTTCCACATGTCTAGCTCACCCTGTTTTCCACATGTCCAGCTCACCCTGTTTTCCACATGTCCAGCTCACCCTGTTTCCACATGTCCAGCTCCCCCTGTTTCTACATGTCCAGCTCCCCCTGTTTACCAGCTCCCCCTGTTTCTACATGTCCAGCTCCCCCTGTTTCTACATGTCCAGCTCCCCCTGTTTACCAGCTCCCCCTGTTTCTACATGTCCAGGTCCCCCTGTTTACCAGCTCCCCCTGTTTCTACATGTCCAGGTCCCCTTGTTTACCAGCTCCCCTGTTTACCAGCTTCCCCTGTTTTTACATGTCCAGGTCCCCCTGTTTACCAGCTCCCTCTGTTTACCAGCTCCCTCTGTTTACCAGCTCCCCCTGTTTCTACATGTCCAGGTCCCCCTGTTTACCAGCTCCCTCTGTTTACCAGCTTCCCCTGTTTACCAGCTCCCTCTGTTTACCAGCTCCCTCTGTTTACCAGCTCCCTCTGTTTACCAGCTCCCTCTGTTTACCAGCTTCCCCTGTTTACCAGCTCCCTCTGTTTACCAGCTTCCCCTGTTTTTACATGTCCAGGTCCCCCTGTTTACCAGCTCCCCTGTTTACCAGCTTCCCCTGTTTTTACATGTCCAGGTCCCCCTGTTTACCAGCTCCCTCTGTTTACCAGCTCCCTCTGTTTACCAGCTTCCCCTGTTTTTACATGTCCAGGTCCCCCTGTTTACCAGCTCCCTCTGTTTACCAGCTCCCTCTGTTTACCAGCTTCCCCTGTTTCTACATGTCCAGCTCCCCCTGTTTCTACATGTCCAGCTCCCCCTGTTTCTACATGTCCAGCTCCCCCTGTTTCTACATGTCCAGCTCCCCCTGTTTTCCACATGTCCAGCTCCCCCTGTTTCCCACATGTCCAGCTCCCCCTGTTTCCACATGTCCAGCTCCCCCTGTTTCTACATGTCCAGCTCCCCCTGTTTCTACATGTCCAGCTCCCCCTGTTTACCAGCTCCCCCTGTTTCTACATGTCCAGCTCCTCCTGTTTCTACATGTCCAGCTTCCCCCGGTTTACCAGCTCCCCCTGTTTACCAGCTCCCCCTGTTTCTACATGTCCAGCTCCCCCTGTTTACCAGCTCCCTCTGTTTACCAGCTTGGTTGTCTGTCCCTGTGTGCAGCAGCAGACTGCTGCCAGCAGTCATAGGCGGCCGTCCGGCACTGACCTGGTGCGAGCGGGAGACGGAACAGCACGGCGCCGGCGGTGATTGACAGGTGGGCGGGCCAGAGCGGCGCACGTAATGGCAGCGGTGCGCTGAGGCAGTACGCAACGCAACTCACTGCACTGGACTCACCCATCCGATCCAGGCGATGGTGGGCGGCGGAGGGCAGCGGCGTCACATTATGATGGGGGCAGCAGCAGCAGCAGACTCATAGGCGGCCGTCCTGGTGCGAGCACGGGAGTCCGGTGATTGACAGGTGGGCGGCGCACGTACCAGCAGCGGTGCGCTGAGGCCGTACGCAACCTCAGTGCACCCGATCAGGTTAAGATGGCGGCGGGGGGCGGGGTGATCATTGTGGCAGCACTCACCCATGCGATGGCGGGTGGCGGCGGCGGGCAGCGGCAAAAAGCTCTAGAGATCACAGTGGGCCCCTGCCAGAGTGGGCCCGGGGGCGGCCGCCCCCTCTGCCCCCATCAATTTTAGCTACTGAATGTAGTACAAAACCCCAGAAATATTATGCATTGGGTAACATTGGGAGAAAAATGCAATTTCACAAATTTTAAGGGGTTTCTGTGTTTACGTAACACACTTTAAGGTAAAAACTGAAATGTTTTCTTAATTCTATAGGTCAGTCTGAATAAAATGATAGCCAAGTTTACAAAGCTTTTTTAATGTTTTACAATCTCTTTACAGTTGTAATAACTATGATTAAAATGGCCCTATTGTGACTAGTATCTTTTATTTTTTCACCAATGGGTGACATTTTTTGCGCCATGATCTACATAAATATCATAATAATTAAAACTGGATTTAATTATTATGATATTTATGTAGATTGGACATTTTGATCCAAGTTTTTACGCCTTTTTTCATTTACGCCAGTTAACCATGCTGAAACAATATTGTTATATTTTAATTCAGTCAGACAATTACACGTGCTACACTATATATTTATTTAAATAATATGAAAAGGGTGTGATTTAAACTTATATTGGGGGAAGGGCTTTGCCATATTTTTAAACCTTTTTTTTTCCTTTTTCACACTTTTTCATTCTCTCTGAGGATAATTAAATGCAATGCATTGCATAGCATTGATCAGTATTATCAACGCTCTTCTCATAGAGCCTGCCTGAGGCCGACTTTATGTAAAAATTGCAGATCATACCGCACATAGGTAAGTATTCTTCCTCCAGCTGTCAGGAAAAATGATTGGGAAACCCTCAATGACACTGTTGGGGCCCTTATTGGTAAGTAACAGGAGCTGCTCCTGTCACATAATTACTGTGATTGCGCTGTTTAAGGGGTTAATGGCGGACGGCAGGGCAATCACTGCTGCCTTCCCTTAATGGACAGGGCATGGCTGCTGAAAGCAGCCAGCCAGTCCTTGCCTGCTGTAAAGTGAGATCAGCTCCTGAGCTTACTTCATACCTCTGTAAAAAATAATAGCATAGAGGTACGTCATGTGTAACAGGTGCGCATTCTGTACCCGTACATCATGGGTTGCCTTGGGGAGAGAACATGCACACGCAAACATTTTTAAAATTACAATGCTTATTTAATGTGAACCAATCACCACCCTGATGAAGTGTGAACTGGCCCTAGTACCTTATAGCTGCCAGGTACAGTTCTCTGATACTGAGCCCAGCAGTCTAAGGCTTTTTATAAAGCAATTAAAGCATATATGAGTGTTTTGATTCTATCATTATGGACCTTGGTACGCGGAGAGAGAAAAAAGAACTTCATATTCATCTTGGTAGGTCTGATCTGCAATGTGCATGACCAAGTTTTCTTTTCTCTGTCCATGTGACTGTAACCTGTGTTTAAAGAATATGCATTATACTAGGACTAAATAATCACATATGTTTAAATTGTCTTACAAAAAATACACATAAATGGCAACTTATTTCGGAGTGTCGAATCTTTCTTTGAATAGCTATATCATAAAGAGCCAGGCAGAATACTGCTATAATCTTCCTATACTTATATTTCAAGCTAATAACGCACAAACAAATGTTCTCTTTTCTCGGAATCAATAGACTATTACTTTATTATTATTATATTATTGATATTTCAGATATTTATGCATTTTGCAGCACTGTCAAAGTGCAAGTACACCTGTTAACACATATGCATTCCATATAAATATATACATACACCGCATATTCAGTAAACAGTGAATCAGACAAAGGAAAGGCACAAAACATTTAACAGCTAAATTATCTAGTAGAACAAACTAGAATCTGACACTCAGAACACAGACATTATTATACAGTGTTGCAGCAGTGAATCACTTTATGGCAATTAAAATGACTTGATACCAAGAAACCAAGAGTACAATGATGAGCTGAAAGCAACAGTGACAACAAAAGCGATACGCAAATAGAAGACATAGAAAGTTATAGAGATAAACAATATAGTGTTGTGGGGAACTTTTGCTCTGAATGCAGAGAGATGAAAAAGAAATAGGGCAGAAAGATAGATTCCAGACGGCAGAAAAGAAAATTATTAGCACAAATACTGTATCTGCTCAGCTTCCTTTCGCCAGGAGGACAGCACAGTCATTTCTTGTGTTCATCTCTTTGCAAAGTGCAGACGGTAAATGCTAGGTGCTTCTGCATTTTATCCAATCTACAATAACAACCTAGCAAGATGTATGCAGTGACTCAACTATCTAAAAAAAAGATGTCCAAAAGGCTTTGCTGCTCCAGCTAGAAAATTGATTGATGAAAAAAAAAAAAATCCTGAAAGCATAGGCAATAAAAGGGTTACAAAATGTAAGGTTTCATCTCCATGGATTTTAGTGGAACTTTACATTTATTTCCACTTCTGTTCACTTCAGTCAATGTGAACTGATGTTTCTCCCCATCACTGACCTTTAAGACCAGAATATGGAATTATATAAACACGAATTCCCCAGGGGTCCATATCCGCAGTGTCCCGGATGATGCGCCTTTCCTTACAAAATGTACGCAGTCTCTTGTAACTGCAGGAACGCATCAGTGCCTCAGGGTTTAGAAAGTGGCAGAATGCCCAGAAGCCAGGAAAGACCATCCACTCAGCAGAAAACATGGGGAAAAAAACAAAGGTTATCTACAAAAGTATCAGTGATTTGACAGAAACTGTTTAATGAGCGCTGAATAGTCCTCACACTGATAAAGAGTTTCATCTCAGCAGAATAATTGCTAAAATGGTTAAAGGCCCCTTCTAGGATCTCGGATAAAGATAGTACTCCTGTGAAGAAGATTGTAATATAATTAGCTCTGTGGAAAGAAAAGGAAACCATTTGTAAATGTAACACTCCAGTTATTTGTGAAGTAAAAAAAAAACTAACACTTCTTAAAATGGATAACTAATGAAGTGAACCCGCTTATCTGGGTTATTTCATTTACTGTACATATAGAAAAGTTCCTCACACAATTAAGTACAGACGGCTGGATCCCGAAATTCTCGGAAAGTAATTAAGCAAGGAAGCAACAAAGAAAGTAGAATGTGTTCAAGAAAATCAGGACGGCCGGCCCAGGGGCTGGGGCTCAGAGATTATTATAAAAGGGACACTCAGGTGTACCATGTATCAAGAATACACAGATATATTCCCTAAATAAGGAACGTTTAAAGGGACAGTATACCATTAAAGGAAATGCAATGTAGAAAAAAAAGGGGGGGGTAGGGTTCCTAGTGCAGTACTGTATTAGTGCAAACACACTCACTAATCTATAAGTAGGAATAACTGAACTGGGTCAAGTCATCTCACATACTAACGGACAAATAGTGGAAAGAAGTACAGAATCCAACCTCCAAGTAGGGTCGCATCTAGATGAACACAGCCTCTATACCATGGGCACAGTGGTGTACAAAGTCCTCTACACTGTACCTGATAATTACAGTACGCTTACATGCCACATAAAGGTAGGATGAAATTCCCAAAGACCCTTTTTTTAATGGAAAACTCCTATTTAGGGTAAAACATTACTCTTAATATCCACTGTCCTGTCCTTTTTTTCTATTATAAGGCTTGAAGCGTCCCTATCCTTATAACTTCCAAAATCTAAATCAACAGTAGATGTGAAATAAAGCAAGTTTGTAATTCACATTTATTATTATTATTATTATTTTAGTTATCATAGAAAGCCCAGCATTTCCCGTGTTCCCATGTTTTCCAGGTCATCTGATCACTCACAGAGAAGGCAGTCATGTGGCAGTTATGTGGTGGACACTTTTTTTCAATCACCACAAGACAAAAAATCTGCCTTCTGGATTTCTGGTAAGTTCAGCTTTGTTTTATAGCATGATAACGACAAAAAAAATAATGGATGTATATTGCAGACATGCTTTATTTCACATCTACTGTTGATTTAGATTTCAAAAAGCTATAATGACAGTGACACTTTAACCCTTAGAGGACAGGGCCAATTTAAATTTTTGCGTTTTCGTTTTTTGTCTCCTTGTGCTTAGGCCATAGCAGTTGCATTTTTTCACCTAGAAACCCACATAAGCCCTTATTTTTTGTGCCACTAATTGTACTTTGCAATGACAGGCTAGGTTCACACAACGGCCGTTAAAAAAATGTCCGTTTTTACCGCTATTTAACTGACAGCAATAGCAATGCATTGAAGTCAATAGGACGACGAATGTCCAATACACACAACGCATTGAAAAACTGCATTTTTTACCACGGAAAAAAACGGACGTTTTTCAATGCGTTGTGTGCATTGGACATCCGTCCTCCCATTGACTTCAATGCATTGCTATTGCTGTCAGTTAATAAAGGCAAAAACGGACGTTTTGTAAAATATAAAAAACGGCCGTTTTTTGGTTGTTGTGTGAACCTAGCCACAGGTTGAATTTTTGCATAAAGTACACTGCGAAACCAGAAAAAAAATTAATGTGTGGTGAAATTGAAAAAAGAAGCGCATTTCTTTTATTTGGGGGGTATTTGCTTTTAGGCCGTTTGCCCTGGGGTAAAACTGACTTGTTATATATGTTCCTCAAGTCGTTATGATTACAACGATATATAACATGTATAACTTTTATTTTATTTGATGGCTTGTAAAAAATTCAAACCATTGTTAATAAATATTCCTTAAAGTCGCTCTATTCCCAGGCTTAGGCTATGTTCACACAACATTTTTCAGCTCCATTTAAAGCCTAAAATAACGGACGTTATTTAGCAGCCTGGCTTCCCCTTAGTGCACTGACGGGTGTTTGTACATTATTCTAGTTTGGGTTACTAATTGGCCTTTAGATGCGGCTTAATTAAAAAGTCCATTGAATTTAATAGTAAAAAACAGACAGAACGGTGACAAAAGGAAAACTGTGTGTGAGCTACAAATAAAAAACGTCCGCTGTCCGAAAATAATAATCATATTAATTATTTTGACGCCGGCGGCAAAAACGTCCGTTATTCAATACGCTGTGTGCATTGGATGTCCATCTTCCCATTGACTTCAGTGCATTGCAGTCAGTTAAATCTTGGCAAAAACGGACGTTATTTTAAATATGAAAATCGTCCGCCTTTTTAATATTTTTGACGTTGTGTGAACATAGCCTTATAACTCTTTTATCCTTTGGTCTATGGGGCTTTATGAGGTGTCATTTTTTGCACCATGATGTGTACTTTCTATCGGTTCCTTGATTGCACATATGCTTTTTGATCGCTTTTTATTACAATTTTTCTGAATTTGAGGCGAGATCAGGAATGAAATAAATTAATAGTTCGGGCGATTACCAAACATGTTTATTTATTTATAATATGGGAAAAGGGGGGGGGGGTGATTCAAACTTTTATTAGGGGAGGGGGCTTTTTATTAAAAAAAACTAGACACCAGGGATGGCTTACAGCAAGTAATCAGATGCAGCTGTCAACTTTAACAGCGCGCGGCCCCTCTCTAAACACCCGTAGACGATCCTGGACGTACCTGTATTCCCAGGGTTGTCTAGGGGTTAAGGCCATGTTCACACATGGCAAGAACAGCAGCCGTTGTTTGATACAGCCATGGCGAACAATGGCCGCTGTCTCACAAGTTCACTGGATTCATTTTATTTCATATGGAATGCGGACACATTCAGGTGTGCCCACACTCCAATTAGCCACAGACCACAGTGTGAAGTATGGCCGAAAGCAGTACTTTTTTGTATGGCTGCTTTTCACTGAATAATGGGCACACAAGATAGACCTGTCATTTATTTTGTGCGGCCGCATAGAACACCGGTCGTAGTGTATACACTTTGACCAATGTTTTGGTCCTTGAGTAGTGTTAGTTAACAAAGGACGTTGTTTTACTAACATATACAGCTTGTTCATGTGACCTAAAGAGGTACTGTCATAAGAAAAAAAGAGAGACAAGTGTGTGGGGTTTGGCTACCTCCTGTTGGCTCGCACTCCACCCATCTTCTCTAGGTGTTTTAACCCCTTAAGGACAGAGCCTGAAATGGCCTTAATGACAGAGACAAATTTTATGAATATGACCAGTGTCACTTTATTCATTAATAACTTCGGGATGCTTTTAACTATCCTGTATAGGAGAAAACCACGGCACTCGATATTGCAAGAATAAGTGAAAGTTTATTTATTTAGCAAATGGATACACGGTATTTTACTCCGACCGTACATAGGAAATTTAAGAGCTTAGACCAATAGCATATGGTGCGACGTTTCGGTCCGCTATGGACCTTCCTCAGGCAATACGGTCTCTTAAGCGTTGTATGCAGGGAGAGAGGTCGGTCACTCCACCGACCTCTCTCCCTGCATACAACGCTTAAGAGACCGTATTGCCTGAGGAAGGTCCATAGCGGACCGAAACGTCGCACCATATGCTATTAGTCTAAGCTCTTAAATTTCCTATGTACGGTCGGAGTAAAATACCGTGTATCCATTTGCTAAATAAATAAACTTTCACTTATTCTTGCAATATCGAGTGCCGTGGTTTTCTCCTATACAGGATTTATGGGTGAAGAACCCAGTTACCACTGAGCACCGGCTTTCACATTTAAGGCAGAGGTGTGCAGCACTGACCATATACAGCTTTTACCTATCCGGCTGATTCTGAGATTGTTTTCTCGTGACATATTGTACTTTACATTTCTGGTAAATTGGAGTCGATACTCATAACAAATCTTTATGAAAAAAAAACAAATAATGTGAAAAAATGTGAAAAACTGCATTTTTCCAACTTTGAAACTTTTTTGCGTATACAGAAAGTGGTTATACCACATAAATTATATATTAAATAGCATTAGCAACATGTCTACTTTATGTTGGCGGCATTTATTAAACGATCTTTCATTTTTTTTTTAGACAATAGGAAGCTTAAAACATTAGCAGCAAATTTCCAAATTTTCAGTAAAATTTCAAAATCAGATATTTTTAGGGACCTGTTCAGGTTTGAAGTGTATTTGAGGGGCCTGTATGTTAGAAAGCCCCACAAAGCACCCCATATCAGAAACTGCACCCCCCACACTCTGCAAAAGCATATCCAGAAAGTGTTTTAACCCTTTAGGGGAGTCACAGAAATAAAAGCTAAGTGTGTAAGAAATTTGAAAATTTTAATTTTCTGTGCAGAGATTTTATTGTAATCCAATATTTTTCATAATTATAAACCTATTACCATAGAAATGCAACCCAATATTGATTGCTCCGTTTCTGCAGTTTATAGAAATACCCCATATGTGGCCCTATTGCGCTATTTGACGCAACCACAAGCCTGAGATACAAAGAAGCGCCTAGTGAATTTCAACGCCTCCGTTATATTTGGTCATTTCTGACTGTACCACTTCAGGTTGGCAGAGGCTCTGGGGTGCCAAAACCTAAAAAACACCCCTAAAGGGACACCATTTAGAAAACTACACCCCTCAAGGAATGTAACAAGGGGTGCGGTGAGCATTTGGACCCCACAGGTGCTTCACAGATTTTCCGAACAATATGGCGTGAAAAAAGAAAAATGTATTTTTTAACACTAAAACGTTGTTCTAGCCTTCAATTTTTAATTTTCTTAAAGGGGATAAAAGAAAAAAAAAACACAAAACATGTAGCGCAGTTTCTCCCGAGTACGGAAATACCCCACATGTGGCGATAAAGTGCCAAGGGGGCGCAGGACGAGCCTCCAAAGGGAAGGAGCGGCAATTGGCTTTTGGAAGCTGAATTTCACTGGAAAGGATTTCAAGGGCCATGTCGCATTTACAGAGCCCTCGTGCTGCCAAGACACTGGAAACCCCCCACAAGTGACCCCATTCTGGAAACTACACCCCTCAAGGAATCTAACAAGGGGCACAGTGAGCATATGGACCCCACTGGTGACGGGCACAAATGTGGAACAATGTGACGTAAAAGTAAAAAATTTCATTTTTCCACTTTCATGGCACAAATGTGCCCGTCATCAAGGGGTCCATATCCTCACTGCACCCCTTGTTAGATTCCTGAGGGGTGTAGTTTCCAGAATGGGGTCACTTGTGGGGGGGTTTCCAGTGTTTTGGCAGCACGAGGGCTCTGTAAATGCAACATGGCGTTCATCATCCATTCTAGGCAAATCCAACCTCCAAAATCCAAATGGCGCTCCTTCCCTTCGGAGGCTTGCCCTGCTCCCAAATGGCGCTTTATGTCCACATGTGGGGTATTTACGGACTCGGAGGAAATTGCTCTACACATATTGTGTGTTTTTTTTCTCTTTTAACCCCTTGTGAAAATGATAAATTCAAGGCTAAACCAACATTATAGTGTAAAAAATGTAATATTTCATTTTCACGCCACATTGTTCCACATTTGTGCCCGTCACCAGTGGGGTCCATATGCTCACTACACCCCTTGTTACATTCCTTGAGGGGTGTAGTTTCCATAATGAGGTCACTTGTGGGGGGTTTCAACTGTCTTGGCAACACAGAGGCCTTTTGAATGCAACATGGCCCCTCGAAATCCATTCCATCCAAATCCAGCCTTCAAAAACGAAATGGCGCTCCTTCCCTTCGGAGGCTTACCCTGCACCCGCATGGCGCTTTATGTCCACATGTGGGGTATTTGCGTACTCAGGGGAAATTGCTCTACACATTTATTGTTTTTTTTATCTTTTAGCCCCTTGTGAAAATGAAAAAATCATGACAAGATTAATGATTTAGAGTAAAAATTTTACAAAAATTACACTAAATGTTGGTCTAGCCTTGATTTTTTCCATTTCTACAAGGGGTTAAAAAAGAAAATGAACACAAAACGTGTAGGGTAGTTTCCCCTAAGTACGAAAATACCCCATATGTGGACATAATGTGCCATATGGGCACAGGGCAAGCCACCAAAGGGACAGAGCGCCGTTTAGAGGCTGGAATGGAGGATGGAGGCCATGTCGCAATTACAAAGCTCCTGTGCTGCCAGGTCAGTAGAAACCCCCCACAAGTGACCCCATTCTGGAAATTACACCCCGTAAGGAATCTAACAAGGGGTGCAGTGAGGATATGGACCCCACTGGTGACAGTCACTTACGTAGAACATATGCCGAGAAAATAAAAAATACCATTTTTTTCATTTTCACGTCCCAAATGTGGCCGTCACCAGTGGGCCATATCCCCGCGGCCCCCTTGTTAGATTCCTTATCGGGTGTAGTTTCCAGAATGGGGTCACTTGTGGGGGGTTTCTACTTTCCTGGCCGCACAGAGGCTTTGTAATTGCATCATGGCATCCTCTAATGGGAATGGCGGCCATACCTACTTAGCTGGGAAAAAGGAACAATTCTAATTTATTTGGTGGTATTAGGGCAATTATTAGTTTATAAGGTTGGAAATGACAGGTGTCCATCAAATTCAACCTGTGTTGACCCAGAGGAAGGCAAAAAACCCTCGTGAGGCAGACGACAGTAGCCTCATCACAGGGGAAAAATTCCTTCCCGACTCCATAATGGCGATCAGAATAATCCCTGGATCAACGTGACCCCTGAAATAGGAATAAGGGACAGAATTTAGATAATGTAGAACTCCAATGACGTGTGGTGCGCCTTGAAGCGATCCAGTATGCAGAGGCCGGGGGGATCAGGACAGGTGTCACACTGGAAAATGGTATCCTTCCTTATCCCCCTGTTACGCCACACTCTGCACTTCTTCTGGGGTCTCCCTTTCTCCAGTGTGGGGGACGTCACCTGGAAAATTTTGTCCTGGTGCGATACGGGGTCCTTTATATCCAGAAGTGCTGGGTCCGCTCCATGGCTGCTAAATATTAGGGCCCTATTACTGCTTCTGATATTTTCGGATCGTGCCGCAAGCTACAGTAGCTCGGGCAGCGAGGGACCGGAAGAGGGGGTGCTGGTATAAAAGTTATCCCCGTACAGGTGGTAACCTTTATCCAGCAGTGGGAAGATCAGTTCCCGGACGATCTTTCCACTTGTTCCGAGGATGGGGGGGGGGGAGGGGGCATCTGGGGGCTGCATTCAGGTGTCCCTTCCTACATACACTCTAAGGGTACGTGCACACTGCGGAATCGCGACAGATAACCCTTCGTGCACTCTGCAGTTGGCACCCGCCGGCTGACTGATGCAGGCGCACGTCTCCGTCCGTGTCATAGACTCCATTCTATGCACGGACGGATTCCGCTCTCCGTCCAACGTATTCATTCTTTGGATGGACGACGGAATCCGCCCGTGCATAGAATGGAGTCTATGACACGGGTAGAGACATGTGCCCGCATCAGTCCGCCGGCGGGTGCCAGCTGCGGAATGCACGAAGGGTTATCCTTCGCCATTCCGCAGTGTGCACGTACCCTAAATCTGTAAGAGTACCCTGAGGTACGCTCACAGAGTTTGGAGAATTTCACACCATACCGTGATCTCTTATTGGGATGGTACTGGCGGAAAAGACGTGTCTGGGGGGCAGCGTACGCTACGCTACCACCAGACACGTCACTGGATGATGAGGATGATGAGGATGAATGGAGGAAAGAAAGATCCCCCCCATTCATCCTCACTGGCTGTTTCGGTGTCGGAGGCAATATCCCTCTGACGCCGAAAACACCCTGGGGGCCATCTTTATACGGGGATTGGTATATGGGGTATGTAGTGGTGTAGTGTCTAACTTTATTCAATGTAGTGTGGTGTAATGTAGTGTTTTTTACGTGTTTTTTTACAGTAAGTATAAAAAAAAAACCTACGCCAACAAAGGAGTTGCTGATAAATGCCGCACTTATGCGCGACACTTATCAGCAGACCGTGGCAGTAGAATATAGAAAAAAAACACCCTACGCCAAAAAGGAGGAGTTGCTGATTAGCAGCGCACTGTGCAATGCTGATCAACACTCAGCGGCGATAGGGTGCGGCGGAAAGTAGAAGAAAAAAAAATTTGGAAAAAGAAAAACTTTTTCTACATTCTGAACATCCCTGTAGCTGCTGATAAGTGTATTACACATATCAGCCGCTAGAGGGCAGCAGAGCGCAAAATCCGGAAAATGATGAGGCTGGAGCCGAAAATAGCCGAAAGAAGACGACGGGGACCGCCGGAAAGATCCGAAGACACGCCGGAAAGACGGAGGACGCCGCAAACCCGGAAGACGCCGATCAGGACCCCGGGACAGGTGAGTAATGTACAAATACCTGCTCTGGACCCCTCAGCTACCTACGTTCACGGCGATCGGGCCGGTGGCACGGTGACCACCATTACTTTTTACAGTAATGGCGGTCGGTGCCGTCCTCGGACAGCACCGACCGCCATTTTTTTCCGGGTCATCGGGTCACCGATGACCCGGAAAGGTTCCGATCGCCGCTATTGGCTGATCTGAATTGATCATCCTATAGCGGCGATCGTAAGCACGGGGGGTGTTAACCACCCCCCGTGCCGAGGAGCTAAGATGGCCTGCTATGATTTATAGCAGGCCATCTTCCCCGATCGCTGTGTGCGAACACGCAGCGATCGGGGAAACATCGGGCGTAAATTTACGCCCTGATGCGCCAAGTACCAGGGCGCGAGGGCGTAAGTTTACGCCCGATGTCGTTAAGGGGTTAAACAGAAATTAGTTGACTAGCAATTGCTAGAGTATTACTATCTTACCAAGGGCACCTTGGCGTGGTAAGATAGCACATTCTGTTTGATCAGAACAGGTATTTATTGTGTGTACTGGAGGAAGTACAAGCAGTAAGTCCTGGCACTTACAGGTTGCTGTTGCACCCTTTTTGTCTGTATCTTATCCATGGCAGCAAACATCTGTATAGTGTGTAAAGTGGTATTTGGCCATGCACTCCACCCATCATGTATGGGTGTATGGGTGTTTTAAGCAGATACTAGATGGATCCTGCATGCCCAGTGTGTAGACTTAGTAGTAGCCTAAGAGAGGCCAGTGTCAGTGTAAGATCATCTCACTGAGGTCACCTGAACCCAGATTCATTCCAAACTCTGCAAAAAGTTTGGTTTGCTGCCAACCCAAACTTTCTGCAAGGTTGGAGAGGTTTAGGAAGATGGTGCCACTCATGTTAATGGTTTAGGAAGATGGTGCCACTCATGTTAATAAATAAATAAATAAACAAACATTTTCTCACCTTTCCATGGTCCCCTCTTGGTGGCTCTCTGGTCCTGTTACAGCGTCTTCTGAAGGCCCGCTCAGCCAGTCACAGGCTGACTAGGACAGGAAAGCACTGCATCCTATGATTGGCTGAGCAGGCTGTCACTTTTGTCGCTAGGCCATGGAGATACACCATCCTGGCTAAGCAGCCTTTTACTGTAGAAGATGATGGGATAGGGCCAAAGGCGAGAAGAAGTACTCTGAGGCTACTGTACATATAGTTACTAGAAATTAGCGAGTACTAAAATGCTTGAATGCTTGTGTATTTTCTAATGCTCAAGTTGTATAAGTTCTAATGCTATAATGTAAGCTTGTGTAAGTTCTAATGCTCTAATGCTCGATTTGAGTAAACAAACCCTTTTAACCCTTTAAAGTGACACTGTCACCCCCTTTTTGCATTCTGACATCTCTACACAGGTGTAAAGGGTAAATTTAGCGGTTTTCATACCTTATTTTATATCATACGTCATGGTGCTTGTTCAAGTAAAAAGTGTCCTTTTATCAACTGCAGATTGTATTAAGTGTGCGTGGCCTTGCGGCATTAGCACCACTTAGCCCCGCCCACAATGGCACAGTTGGCACCGCCCCCTTTGGTTGGCTGGCGTAAAGGGGGTGGGGTCTAGACCTTTCGGCTTAAGTTGTGCTAATGCCACAAGGCCACGCCCGCTTAATACAATCTGCAGTTGATAAAAGGACACTTTTTACTTGAACAAGCACCATGACGTATGATATAAAATAAGGTATGAAAACTGATAAATTTACCCTTTACACCTGTGTAGAGATGTCAGAATGCACAAAAGGGGGTGACAGTGTCACTTTAATGACGGGGCCAGTTTTCATTTTTGCGCTTTCGTTTTTTCCTCCTCATGTTTAAAAGGCCACTGCGCTTGCATATTTTCCCCTACTGACCCACATGAGCCCTTATATTTTATTTCAAGGGCTTTTTACCCCGTTCAGCCTATGGTAAAAGTGACATGTCATCTGTGTTCCTCAAGTCAGTACGATTGCATCAATATGTAACTTGTATAACTTTTATATTATTTGATGGCTTTTAAAAAATTAAAACCTTTAAAAATAAATAAATGTGTTTAAAATTGCTCTATTAACATCCTTATAACGCTTTTAATGTTTGGTCTATGGGGCTGTGTGAGAAGTCATTGTTTGTGCCACAATCTGTTCTTTGTTTCGGTACCTTGTTTGCATTTATGCGACTTTTTGATCACTTTTTCTTAAATTTTTTTCTGGATTTAATGTAAACAAATACGTGCAATTTTGCAATTTGGCGGGTTTTTGCGCTTACGCAGTTAATGCCATCACATCGTGGGGGAACATCCTGCACTAAACACCAGGGACAGGTGGCACCACCACTATTCAAATGAAGCTGTCAGCTTTGACAGCTGCATTAAAATAGTTTATTAGCCGGCAGCAGCATTCGGCCCGCGCCGACTAATACCCTCGGTCCCTGGCTACACATAGCAACCTGGCACGGCGGGCTGCAGAGAGGGCTCATGCCGGGAGCCCTCTCTGATCACCCTTAATGGCCCCATGACGGGTAATAATGGGAGACACAAGCATTTTTTTCAGGGGACTCCTATTTAGCAAAAGGGAGGGTATTTGGTGCACCTGAAAAAATCAGACCGGTTAAAGGAAACACCACAGAAATGGAACAGACACTTCAGGGTGCAGCAGTCATAGATGCATGAAATACTCCCAGGTCCCTGAATTATGCTACTTTTACAATATTGCGTACCCATAACAAGATAAAGTCCAATTTAAAGTGAGGAAAAAGATTAGAAACACTCTTTCCTGTATATTTACCTGTAGAGAAACCAAAAAGGAAAAGAAAAAAAAATCCTCCTATACCCTTTAAAAGTTGAGCAATTTCTCACCTTAGCTTCTGTCATCTCTGATGACAACAGATGCTGTATACAAGGGGGAACTCAAACTACACCCACTGGTAACTGACATTGGGTGTGTGTGAGACATGGTCAGTCTAATCCTGTTAAATTTTGAAGGATAGACTTGTTGACTCATCAAGTCAAAGCAATCAGTGCAAGGGGTGCCAACATTGAAAGGAAAGAGGTAATCCCATAAACCCATTGTTACACATAAAGGAGTGCACACATGCACTCCTGCACGCGCTGTAAAAATTTTGTGCGAGTATGGTGGTGACCCTCCCTATAATTGGGGGAGAGAGGGTCTTATTTGATCCTCTCAAAAATGTTGTGCTCAACACTCTGTTGTGACCCACTTAAAAATTGTGGGGGCAAGAGCCTCTTGTGACCCTCTCTGAGTGAGGTGAGCCAGGAGGCAGTAGTGGAGCATGGCCTTCATCCCAGCTATTTGGGTGTTTTGGGCCGACTCATGATGGTCAATCTGATTGTGGTGGTTCCCCCGCTGATCTTCAAACGGTTAAGTTTGCAAAAAACAAATTGTTTGTCTTCTGCATTTCATCATTCGAACACAATCTCCCTAGATGCCTCCTAAACCATAATTTCAGACTGTGTAGTAGCCAGCCAACTGGTTGCTTTTATCCGCCATCCTTTTCAAAGCCTGCTCATGCTGCTCTGCATTCAGTATTGGTATACTGCTCTTCCTGACAACTAACAGCAAGTACCTGAAGACATGGCCCTGTATACACCCGGGTCACCTGATGCAGCCGACCAATCACTGCTATGTTAACAGACAACATGGCTGCTGCATACAAAGATCTCCAAGCCCCTTCCCTGCATTTTTATATATCTGATTAAAACTGCCAAACATGCCGGGAGTAGTCAATGAATGTTATTTGAGCACCATGTGGTATTCGTTTGAGTATTAAGTACTTTTGAGTTCAGAGATACACCAATGAAACAAGCAAGTTGGCTCATCTCTAACAATTACATAGGGTTATATGTGCAAATAGTGTAACAAAGAGAAGATCCATCCCGTTTCTTAGGCTAGGTTCACACTGCGTTTTCAGCATCCGTTTAACGGATCCGTTTTTTTTTAACGTCCAGAAAAATAGGGTCAGCAACGTTTTTTGGTCCGTTTTGGTCCGCCAAAAAAAACTGATCCGTTTTTTTTAATAATGGAAGTCAATGGAAAAACGGATGCACACAAATGAATCCGTTTTTTGCAATCCGTTTTTCATGCGTTTTTTGCAAAAAACGGATGCGTTAAACGGATGCTGAAAACGCAGTGTGAACCTAGCCTTAGATGCAATTTTTAGTTTACATATTGATACTTTCTTTCTGCAGTAGTTAGCAGGCCCTCAGGAGACCAGCTCTTGAGAAATCATTGCTTGCATTCTTTCCTGTTCATATAAATCACCACATACTATGCTACATACTCTAATTTGTCTTTCTGCGAAAGTTATTTATTCATAACAGTTAGCACCTCATTTTCTGTGTCCTTTATTCTCCATGGGGAGTCAGATCTTATTGGAGACCGATGCTGTTTCTATCAGGCTCTGTTCACGTCATTGCTTCAGACTTGTAAATAATATCCTGATTTCAGTAAAAGAATAATCACTTCATTCAAAGCATATTGGGTTGTGAAGATAAGTGAAAATGGTTGTTTTTCAAGCAATATTGTGACTAATACGAGAGAGTTTATGGGTGTATCTAATACACACAGAAAATTAGGGAACCACCATTTTAAACTTAACTTTTATCAGGTTGTATAATTGTTCTCTTTTTGTGCTGTGTAAGGTTTTTTTTCCTTGCTTTTTTTCTTTTTTCCTTGTCCATTGTTTTTGGGGACAAAAGTTTAGCAAAATTGGCAATTCTGACCTTTTTTTTTTTTTTTTTGTTTACAGGGTTTATTGTGCAGGATCAATAATTGCATATTTTAAAAGCTACAACATTTCCAAGCAATGATGGTACCCCTGGGGAATGATGTGTCTTGTGCTGCAGGCTAGTAGGGAGTAGTAGTGTTTTATGAAATGGCAGAGTAGATTAAGAACAGGTGCTTGAAGTAGAACTATCATCTTAGTGCAGAGTGGAGACAGTCTTTGGTGAAACCTCCTGAACTCCAGACTATGCCGTGATCACTGTACATACAATTCAGATCAATCTTTGGTAAGAGAAACATCTCAAACAGGAATCTGAAAACCTAGCACACAAGAGGAAAAGACAGAGCTAGATGTTCTCACCACTCTGATCAAGAGAGGACTAACTAAAGCTGGGAAGTTGGCAGGTACTTTCCTACACTACTGTTATCCAGATGGATAGAAAGTTCCAGCCACATGGGGCAGGGGAGAATCTAGGTCTGCAGTGATCCAGCTCTACAAAAACATAGCCACTTTTCCCCCTCTCTTGTCTCCAGATTGGGTGGGGTTTAAAACTCAGTTCCATTGAAGTAAATGGAGCTTGATTGCAAACCACACCTGAACTGGAGACAAGAGAGGGGGAAAAGTGGCCATGTTTTTCTAGCGCTGGATAACCCCTTTAACCCCTTAAGGACAGAGCCTGAAATGGCCTTAAGGACAGAGACAAATTTTATGAATATGACCAGTGTTACTTTAGTCATTAATAACTTCGGGATGCTTTTACCTATCCAGCCGATTCTGAGATAGTTTTCTCGTGACATATTGTACTTTACATTTCTGCTAAAATGGAGTCGATACTTTACTATACTATCTTTATGAAAAACACCAAAATAACGTGAAAAATTGTGAAAAAAATGCATTTTTCCAACTTTGAAACCTTTCTGCTTATACAGAAAATGGTTATGCCACATAAATTATATATTAAATAGCATTAGCAACATGTCTACTTTATGTTGGTAGTTTTTATTAAACTATATTTCATTTTTTATAGACAATAGAAAGCTTAAAACATTAGCAGCAATTTTCAAAATTTTCAGTAAAATTTCAAAATCAGATATTTTTAGGGACCTGTTCAGGTTAAGGCTAGGTTCACACTATGTATCTGTGCGGCTGTATTGCGGGCTGTAAATCATTGGCGGTATTTTTCCGGTTCATGCGTACGCTGGAAAGTATACAATATACGGCTGCACAGTGCACACTATGTATGAGCCTACGGCCCGATCGTAAACGGACCCGTAAAAAATGAACAAGACCATTGTTTGCGGCTGGAACTGTGCAAATTCACGGCCGTGGATTGACAGGCGGTCCGTACGGAGTACTTCAAAAATAGCCGGCAATAATGCCGAATGCCGATGCCTCTAATAGTTAATAGATTAAATTTATAAAACACATTTTCTTTGTAATAAAGTCCCTTTCGTTGTTCAATAATTTAATTCTAACGAATCCATCATTGTGCAATTAAAAATACTGTTAAAATAAATATATATATAAATAAATGTATATTTATATATATATTTATTTTTTGACAGTATATTTATTTGCACAATGATGGATTCGTTAGAATTAAATTATTGAACAACGAAACTGATTTTATTACAACAAAAATGTGTTTTATTAATTAAATATTAATTAGTACAGGAAGCTCCATTAAGCCGTTAATTCATATTCTCGGTAAATAGAGCAAACTGTACTAATCAACACTTTACTTTAATTAAAACATCAAATGTTTCTTCTAATTATGTTATCACAATAGCATTATTAGAAGAAACATTTTTAAATTATATGTGCGCTCAGCTGATTGGCTGATCGGCTGAGCGCACATATAAAGAGCCGGTCCGCAGTACAGTGACTTCATTGTGCTGCGGACCAGCGAAGAGGACACATTGGGGTGAGTATAAAGCTCTCCCCACCCCCTCCCCAGCACTGCACCCATCCAAGTAAGGAAGGGGGGGTCACTTAACCCCTTCCTTGCTGGGATTGGTGCAGTCTGACATCAGTGTGGCCCCCAAGGGGTTAAGGGGGATGCAATACATCCTCCCTTAACCCCTTGGGGGCCAGACTGTAAGCAGCGATCTGTAAAGATGCTGCATACTGTAAGGAGCACAACACCGCTCACAATGATGAATGTTGTGCTCCTGTTTATGTGTTTTTTGTGTGTTTCTCCCTTTTTGTTTTTCAGATATCGGTATCCGGTGGATTACGTCGGATTCCGTGGACTACGTCGATGACCAGCGGTTGTTTGGTGTTTTTTTTTTTTTATAAAATGGTCAATAAGGGGTGTGGGGGTGTTTTTATTTGAATAATTTTTTTTTCACTTGTGTGTTGTCTTTATTTCTTTACTTTATACACTTAGTAGTGGAAGCCGTCTAATAGATGGAATTCATTACTATGTCGGGGCCTAGTGTTACCCGGGATAAAATGGCTAACACTAACCCCCCATTATTACCCCAGTACCCAATGCCACCAGGGGTACTGGGAAGAGCCGGGTGCCAGTGGTCCCGGAGCGTCAAAATTGGCGTTCCTGGACTGGGGCGGCAGCAGGCTGGTAAGATTTAGGCTGGGGAGGGCCTAAACTAATGGCTCTTCCCACACTGGTGTTACCAGGCTGCTGTCGCTTGGTTTTTAACCCGGCTGGTTATAAAAATAGAGGGGACCCTATGCGTTTTTTTTTATTATTTATTTAAAAAAAAAAAATGCATAGGGTCCCCCATATTTTTATAACCAGCCGGGATAAAAACCAAGCGACAGCAGCCTGGTAACACCAGGGTGGGAAGAGCCATTGGTTTAGGCCCTCCCCAGCCTAAATCTTACCAGCCTGCTGCCGCCCCAGTCCAGGAGCGCCAATTTTGACGCTCCGGGACCACTGGCACCCTGCTCTTCCCAGTACCCCTGGTGGCATTGGGTACTGGGGTAATAATGGGGGGTTAGTGTTAGCCATTTTATACCGGCTAACATTAGGCCCCGACTTAGTAATGGATTTCGCCTATTAGACGGCTTCCACTACTTAGTCTATAAAGTAAAGAAATAAAGACAACACACAAGTGAAAATTTTTTTTTATTCAAATAAAAACACCCCCACACCCCTCATTGACCATTTTATTAAAAAAAAACACCAAACAACCGCTGGTCATCGACGTAGTCCACCGAATCCGACGTAATCCACAGGATACCGATATCTGAAAAACAAAAAGGGAGAAACACACAAAAAACACACAAACAGGAGCACAACACCCATCATTGTGAGCGGTGTTGTGCACCTAACAGTATGCAGCATCTTTACAGATCGCTGCTTACAGTCTGGCCCCCAAGGGGTTAAGGGAGGATGTATTGCATCCCCCTTAACCCCTTGGGGGCCAGACTGATGTCAGACTGCACCCATCCCAGCAAGGAAAGGGTTAAGTGACCCCTCTTCCTTACTTGGATGGGTGCAGTGCTGGGGAGGGGGTGGGGAGAGCTTTATACTCACCCCGATGTGTCCTCTTCGCTGGTCCGCAGCACAATGAAGTCACTTTACTGCGGACCGGCTCTTTATATGTGCGCTCAGCCGATCAGCCAATCAGCTGAGCGCACATATAATTTAAAATGTTTCTTCTAATAATGCTATTGTGATAACATAATTAGAAGAAACATTTGATGTTTTAATTAAAGTAAAATATTAATTAGTACAGAATGCTCTATTACTGGGAATATGAATTAACGGCTTAGTGGAGCTTCCTGTACTAATTAATATTTAACTAATAAAACACATTTTTGTTGTAATAAAATTAGTTTCGTTGTTCAATAATTTAATTTAAAAGAATGCATCATTGTGCAATTAAATATGCTGTCAAAAAATAAATATATATAAATATACATTTATTTATATATATATATATTTATTTTAACAGTATATTTAATTGTAAAATGATGGATTCGTTTCAATTTAATTATTGAACAACGAAAGGGACTTTATTACAACGAAAATGTGTTTTATTAATTAAATATATTAACCATGAGAGGCATCAGTATTACTGCAGAGGATCGCAAACCCCGGTAATAGCGATTCATGTAAACTGTTTCCCTGCTTTCCCAGATGCATTCCAGAGGTGTTTGCATCACTTTCTAAAGATTTTATTTATTATTTTTAGTTGAACCAGATTTCCAAGTAAATGGCCGTATGTTTTTAGCCGCATGTCTATTTTTTCCCACGGCCGTAGTTTCATCCGCACATTTCCAGCCGCATAAAAAATACAGCCGCACAGATACATAGTGTGAACCTAGCCTTATAAAGTGTATTTGAGGGGACTGTATGTTAGAAAGCCCCACAAAGCACCTCATTACAGAAATGTCACCCCCCCAAACTCTGCAAAAGCACATTCAGAAAGTTTTTTTAAACCTTTAGGGGAGTCACAGAAATAAAAGCTAAGTGTGTAAGAAATTTGAAAATTTTATTTTCTGTGCAGAGATTTTATTGTAATCCAATATCTTTCATAATGATAAACCTATTAGCAGAGAAATGCACCACAATATTGATTTCCTCGTTTCTGCAGTTTATAAACATACCCCATATGTGGCCCTATTGCACTATTTGACGCAACCACAAGCCTCAGATATAAGGGAGCGCCTAGTGAATTTTAATGCCTCCGTTATATTTGGTCATTTTTGACTGTACCACTTCAGGTTGGCAGAGGCTCTGGAGTGCCAAAACCTAAAAAACACCCCTAAAGGGACACCATTTAGAAAACTACACCCCTCAAGGAATGTAACAAGGGGTGCGGTGAGCATCTGGACCCCACAGGTGCTTCACAGATTTTCAGAACAATGTGGTGTAAAAAAGGAAAAATTCTATTTTTTACACTAAAATGTTGTTCTAGCCTTCATTTTTCATTTTTACAAGGGGATAAAAGAAAAAAAAACACCAAACGTGTAGCGCAGTTTCTCCTGAGTACGGAAATGTCCCACATGTGGACATAAAGTGCCAAGCGGGTGCAGGGTAAGCCTCCAAAGGGAGAGAGCGCCAATTGGCCTTTGCAAGCTGGATTTTACTGGAATGGATTTCAAAGGTCATGTCGCATTTAGAGAGCCCTCGTGCTGCCAAAACACTGGAAAACCCCCACAAGTGACCCCATTCTTGAAACTACATCCCTCAAGGAATCTAACAAGGGGTGCAATGAGGATATGGACCCCACTGGTGACGGGCACAAATGTGGAACAATGTGACGTGAAAGTGAAAATTTTCATTTTTTCACTTTCACGGCACAAATGTGCCCGTCATCAAGGGGTCCATTTTCTCACTGCACCCATTGGTAGATTCCTTGAGGGGTGTAGTTTCCAGAATGGGGTCACTTGTGGGGGATTTCCAGTGTTTTGGCAGCACGAGGGCTCTGTAAATGCGACATGGCGTTCATCATCTATTCTGGCCAAATCCAACCTCCAAAATTTAAATGGCACTCCTTCCCTTCGGAGGCTTGCCCTGCGCCCACATGGCACTTTATGTCCACATGTGGGGTATTTACGGACTCGGGGGAAATTGCTCTACACATTTTGTGTCTTTTTTTCTCTTTTAACCTCTTGTGAAAATGAAAAAAATTAAGGCTAAACCAACATTATAGTGTAAAAAATGTAATATTTCATTTTCACGCCATATTGTTCCACATTTGTGCCCGTCACTAGTGGGGTCCATATGCTCAATTCACCACTTGTTACATTCCCTGAAGGGTGTAGTTTCCATAATGGGGTCACTTGTGGGGGGTTCAACTGTCTTGGCAACACAGGGGCCTTTTAAATGCAACATGGCCCCTCGAAATCCAATCCAGCCTCCAAAAGCCAAATGGCGCTCCTTCCTTTTGGAGGCTTACCCTGCACCCGCATGGCGCTTTATGTCCACATGTGGGGTATTTCCGTACTCAGGGGAAATTTCTCTACACATTTATTGTTTTTTTTATCTTTTAAACCCTTGTGAAAATGAAAAAATCAAGACAAGATCAATAATTTAGTGTAAAAATTAAACATTTTTTACACTATATATTAGTCTAGCCTTGATTTTTTTTCCTTTTCCACAAGGGGTTAAAAAACAAAGTGAACACAAAACGTGTAGGGTAATTTCCCCTGAGAATGAAAATTCCCCACATATGGGCATAATGTGCCATATGGGCACAGGGCAAGGCAAGCCACCAAAGGGACAGAGTGCCATTTAGAGACTGGAATGGAGGATGGAGGCCATGTCGCAATTAAAAAGCTCCTGTGCTGCCAGGACAGAGAGAACCCCCCAGAAGTGACCCCATTTTGGAAACTACACCCCATAAGGAATCCAACAAGGCGGTATAGTGAGCATATGGACCCCACTGGTGACGGGCACATATGTGGAACATGTGCCGTAAAAACATTTTCACGCCACAAATGTGCCCGTCACCAGTGGGCCATATCCCCGCTGCCCCCCTCGTTAGATTCCTTAAGGGGTGTAGTTTCCAGAATGGGGTCACTTGTGGGGGGTTTCTACTGTCCTGGCCGCACAGAGGCTTTGTAATTGCATCATGGCATCCTCTAATGGGAATGGCGGCCATATCTATTTAGCTGGGGAAAAGGGACAATTCTAATTTATTTGGGGGCATTAGGACAATTATTAGTTTATAAGGTTTAAAATGACAGGTGTCCATCAAATTCAACCTGTGTTGATCCAGAGGAAGGCAAAAAAAAAACCCTCATGAGGCAGACGACAGTAGCCTCATCACAGGGGAAAAATTCCTTCCCGACTTTATATTGGCGATCAGAATAATCCCCGGATCAACGTGACCTCTGAAATAGGAATAAGGGACAGAATTTAAAAAATGTAGAACTCCAATGACGTGTGGTATGCCTTGAAGCGATCCAGTATGCAGAAGCCCCTGTTACGCCACACTCTGCACTTTTTCTGGGGTCTCCTGTTTTCCAGTGTGGGGGACTTCACCTGGAAAATGTTTTCCTGGTGCGATACGGGGTCCCTCATATCTAGAAACGCTGGGTCCGCTCCATGGCTGCTAAATATTAGGGCTCTATTACTGCTTCTGATATTTTCGGATCGTGATGCAAGCTACTGTACAGTAGCTCGGGCAGCGAGGGACCGGAAGAGGGGATGCTGGTATAAAAGTTATCCCCCTTACGGGTGGTAACCTTTATCCAGCAGTGGGAAGATCAGTTCCCGAACGATCTTCCCACTAACTCCGAGGATGGGGAGGGACATCTGGGGGCTGGATTCGGGTGTCCCTTCCTTCATACACTCTAAGGATAACTCTTTGTGCATTCCGCAGCTGGCACCCACTGGCATTTTTGGTCGCATCAAATCCAGAAAAAATGTAATATAAAGCGATCAAAAAGTCGCATATGCGCAATCAAGGTACCGATAGAAAGAACACATCATGGCGCAAAAAATTACACCTGACACAGCCCCATAGACCAAAGGATAAAAGCGCTATAAGCCTGGGAATAGAGCGATTTTAAGGAACGTATATTTGTTAACAATGGTTTTAATTTTTTACAGGCCATCAGATACAATAAAAGTTATACATGTTACATATCGTTTTAATTGTAATGACTTGAGGAACATATATAACAACTAAGTTTTTCCATAGGACACACGGCGTAAAAATGAAGCCCCCCCAAAGAAAAATAATTGCGTTTTTTTTTTCAATTTCACTGCGCATATAATTTTTTTCTGGTTTCGCAGCATATTTTATGGAAAAATTCAGCCTGTCATTGCGAAGTACAATTAGTAACGCAAAAAATAAGGGCATATGTGGGTCTGTAGGTGTAAAATGCAAGTGCTATGGCCTTTTAAGCACATGGAGGAAAAAACGAAAAAGCAAAAACGAAAGTTAGCACGGTCCTTAAAGGGTTAAAAGGAGCAATAGAAGGGAGACAAGCCTCCTTAAAAGACCATCATAGATTTAAAAACCAATTAAAACATGACACCATGTATCCTTCTTGTGTTGACACAGGATACCCCACAAGAACCAACCCCAAGAACTCAAATGCCCAAGTAGTACCCATAATGACAAAAGAAGATGACAAATAATAAGAGATGAGCCAATGGTCAATGATACATCTTACCTTTTTTATGCATAAAGCATTATTTGTAGAGATGAGCGAACCTCGAGCATGCTCGAGTCCATCTGAACTTAGAGCTTTGGATAAAGCTCTAAGGTTGTCTGGAAAACTTGGATACAGCCAATGACTATATCCATGTTTTCCACAAAGCCTTAGGGCCTTATCCAACTTCAATGCTTTATGCATAAAAAAGGTAAGATGTATCATAGACCATGTGTGAAATGGAGGTACAGGGTAGTGTGGAAAAGCACCCCATGCGTTCCACTATGACTACAGCTTCCTGAGGTGATCGTGTGTACATTCTTTTTATATTAAAAATTATAAAGTAGAGACAACCCACCAACATACCATATCACGGAGCCTGCAGAGTTCTATTTGTGCGCTTCAGTGCCATATTGGATACAACTGCGCATGCACTTATTACGCTAAGTTACTATAAAACACTACAAAAACATAGCACCTGATATAGAGTATTCACCTAAGTGCTTGTATCACATTATGAAAGAGTATTTGTCTACAGTAGTAGTTATTGCGCATGCACCAGTCTGGCCATCACATGATCAATCACAACCTATTCATACTGTATACTGAGCAAATATATGGAAACGACATGACATTCATGATGTGAATATACACTAAAAGGTTTTTAATAAAGTAAATTTACATCCACATTTAAGCGGTAAGAATTTCCCAATGCTTGTTGCTAGTAACATGATACATTCTTAAAGCAATTAATCATTCCCATATTGGAGAGACTTCTAGGTGGTTACATTAAGATAGTGCCTGCTATAGAGTATAGACTTTAATGCTTTTATCTCTTTATGAAAGAGTATTTGTCTACAATAGTAGTTATTGTGCATGAACAAGTCCAGTGATCAAATGACCAATCACATCACATATATACTGTATGCTGTGTACATATATGTCAATCCAGTTGATGAATGATTATAGATACTGTATAGTCCATATATACTAAAAGGTTTGTAACAGAGTAGCTTTACATCTGCATTTGAGCACATATGTTCAAAGCCAAATTACCATCGGGTACATCGCAAAATTTTTACCTTAAGTGATCAGGGTCGGCACAGGGATGCCAATGGCACAGTCCCTTTTTTGGACTGCGCTCAGCGCTGGTCTTTTCCTCAACACTGACAGACTTGCCACCCCCCTCCCCTCTGTTTTACGGCTCTATTTATTCTAATAGACCTGCGTCACAGAAGGGAAGGGGTTTTGTCATATTGTGGGGCGGCGGACCTGCCCCCAGTGCTTCGGGACAGGATGGTGCTCGGTAAAAGACTGGGGCCGAGCGCAAGAACCAGGTAGAATTTAAAAATAAAGGACCGCACCACCGAGATTACCATGCCAGCACCAATCAATTAAGGTTAGAAAAAAAAAAAGCAGTGCTCTACCTGAGCAGTGCTCTACACTTGCTTTAAGTGGTAAGAATTTTCCAATGCTTGTTGCTAGTAACATATATAGTCATGACATGTACTTATAGCCATTAATCATTCCCATACTGGACAGCCTAATAAGAATGGGTATAGAGCCCATGATAACAATATACCAGAATATAGCATAAATATGTATGAAGGCTTAACTTGAAAACACCTGGCAGGGAACAGTTTGTTATTGATCACCTAATTATTATGTCAAGAGTCCCAAAGAATATATATTAATCTGTAGGCATAGGATCTATTTGGACCTTTTACAATGATCTGGACCAACAGTACGTAGATATATAGGCATTTATATCGGTCAGAGAAAACATGAAAAGAGAAGAGTTCCTATTGCAATCCCTGATGGTAGTGGGATACTACATGTCAATTGTAATAATAAACTGTACCACTTAAAAGCCTGATACTAGTGTACAAAAATACATTGTATCCAACTCAAAATAGTCACCATTCCATAAAAGAATATATATATATAAACAAAAATTTAAAGATTCGGATATTGTGACCAAATAGCAAATGAAAATAATAATAATTATATATATATATATATATATATATATATATATATATATATACTGAGTTGAAGCAAAAAACAAACAAAAAAACTTCAAACTTAAAAAAATACAATGAAATTTAAACGTACAAAAAATATGTAAAGAGTAGAAAATGAGAAGAAAGAAATATTAAGAAAAGTAAAAAAAATCCTATAAAAAAATCCTATAAAATTAAAAAGTGGTAAGAATATAGGCCATACAAACTAACATATATTCAGTAACTGTACCCTCTACATGCTGACCAAGCAAAAGGGCCAGAACCCCCCCCCCCCCCCCCCCCCATGGTTAGACATGCATAAGTATGGTCAAGTGTTCCCGACATGCACACCTACCTAAATTAGTTCTTATAGAAGCTTGTGAATAACAATTACTCATTCATTTCAAAAAGTTCCAAAAGCCATATGGATTCAATTCTCAATAGAAAAAAGGGAAATTTTGGCAGCACGTCTATGACTCTGTTCACACTGCAGTTTGCACGCTGCTTGTGGCTTAAGTACAGACAAAAAAACAAAAGGTGCAACATCAACCCACAGGTGCAAGGGCTTACCGTATATACTCCTCCCAGCGTACACAAGGTAAACACCTGCCCTGTAGATATTAAAATATTATTTTTTATTTTTTTTTAAGAAAGGTGAGGATCTTAGCAAACTATTTGATCAAACAGAGTGTACCATGTTGCCACGTTAAGGTGTCTTCGAGACATGGTCCCTACTCTAGCATTTTCACACTAGCAATGGCCTCTCCTGGGCTGAATAAGCCTACAACTGGGCCGATAGGAACCAAATGATCTCTTTTATAGCAGCCTTCGGACATGGGTGGAGTGCAAGCCAACAGGAGGCAGCCAACCCCAACCCCCCCCCCCCACATTCAACAGAAAAAAAAGGGAAATTTTGGCAGCACATCTATGACTCTGTTCACACTGCAGGTTGCATGCTATTTTAATATCTACAGGGCAGGTGTTTACCAGGAATATACGGTAAGCCCTTGCACCTGTGGGTTGCAATTCTCAATAGAGATGAAACTACACCCCCTCCTTGGATAGTGGGATAATTCCTCTAAACAACAGCCACCTTCAATCCACTAGTATTACGATTTTGTCTATCCAAGAAATGGTCAGCTATTGATTAAGGGTGCGTTCACCGGTACAGGATCAGCAGCAGATATCATCAAATCTGCTGCAGATCCTGTATGTGGGAATGCACCCTTAAAGGGGTATCCCCCCCAAGAGCTAAAAACTCACCAAGTCCCCCTGAGTATTTTGAGCCATCTCCCATCTTTCTATCTGCTGCCGTTCCTGAGTTACAACTTTTTCTAAAAGATGGTCTATAATTAAGATAGGAAACTACATGTCCCATCATGTAATGCTTATGCCTGATGATAGCGATGTAGCAGAGCAGAGATGGTGATGGCGATAGTGATGTAGTAGAGCTGAGATGGTGATGGCGATGGCGATGTAGTAGAGCTGAGATGGGGATGGCGATGTAGTAGAGCTGAGATGGTGATGGCAATGTAGTAGAGCTGCGATGGTGATAGCGATATTGCAGAGCTGAGATGGTGATGTAGGTGTAGCAGAGCTGAGATGGTGATGTAGTAGAGCTGAGATGGTGATGGCGATAGTGATGGCGATGTAGCAGAGCTAAGATGGTGATGTAGCAGAGCTGAGATAGTGATGGCGATGTAGCAGAGCTGAGATGGTGATGGCGATGTAGCATAGCTGAGATGTGATGATGAAGATGTAGGTGTAGCAGAGCTGAGATGGTGATGGGGCTGTACTGGATGAGCTGCAGGGGGGCGGATGTCGGGTGGCCAGGTGCTCTATGGAGGGGGGGGAGCCGGGAGATCTTGTGACTGGGGGCGGTGGGGCTGCAGTCACAAGGTGAGGTGGAGGCGGGGAGTTACGGTGGTCGGGCGCTAGTGACCGGGGTGAGCAGCTGCACTTACTAAGTGAGCTATGGGGAGGGAGCGGATGTCAGCTGCAAGGCCAGGAGATCGTGCGCCCACGGGTGCTAGTGACCGGGTAGGCAGCCGCACCTACCGGGTGAACTCCGGGGAGGGGGCGGATGTCAGCTGCGAGGCCAGGAGATCGTGCGCTGGCAGGCGCCAGTGAACGGGTGAGCAGCGGGCGGGTGAGTGAGCCGCTGTATTTACCAGGTGAGCACGGGGGGATGGGGTGGATGGCAGTTGCGAGGTCAGGAGATCGTGTGCCCCTGGGGTCTACTGACCGAGTGAGCCACTGAACTTACCAAGTGAGCTCGGGGGGGGGGCGGATGTCAGCTGCGAGGCTGGGAGATCGCGCACCTGCGGGCTCTACTGAATGGGTGAACGGGTGAGCCGCCGTAGGCTCTACTGAGGGGGGATAGGGGGCACCAGGAGATAACGCTGAGGGGGGGGGCTGCACTAACAGGAGCTCCGGGTGTGGGGATACAGGGTGTAGGGCAGATGAGCTCCAGGGTGATGGAGGGTACACAGTGGGGGGACCCGCGGGGGAGAGGGATTACACTCTGCTGTTGGAGAGGGAGACAGTGCTCAGCAACAGCAGCTGTCAGTGTCCTCCCTAACTTCAGTGGACTGGGTTAGAAGTGCTAACCCAGCCCATTGAAGAGAGGGAGGACACGTGATCCCGACACGGAGGGTGGGGGCCAGGAGCAGGGAGCGTGTCAGGTTGGACTGAGAGTTGATGATTCTATGCATTTGGTGGAGGTGAATGCATCTAGATAACAGTAAAACACAGGGGTATATTTGTATCCTTGTTTCATCATTAGGATTCAGTTTACCCTGAACCTCTTTTGTTTATTCACTTCCTGAGGTGACTGTAGATCCAATAATGAAGAAACTGCTCTGATACCATTGTCATGTCCAATGTTCGAGTATAGGGATTCAACTTCACAGGTGATAATCCACATATCTCCTGATATTTCCACGTCACTTAACTCCTTGAACAAATGAGTATAGAATCATAAATAAAAGGGCAATGTAAGTGCATATGGTTGTAAATGTATGTCTATTATTGATTTTTCTCTGAAATACCTCTGTGGGATCTGATGGTAAAGGGGAGTAAACATTTTTATTATTCAACTGTCTTAGAGCTTCCTTCAAATACATTGTAATGGACCAAATCACAATACCCACCCCACAGTCTGCTTTTATTACAAAAAAAAAATCCTGCATGGTAAGATTAGTACCACCCCTATATACTTATTGCATCCTCCATACATCTGCTAATACCATGTCAAAGAAAGTCTGAAGATGTGGGAACATCTGGAAAGGTCCGGTCAGTTTAACAGGTTGGTGAGAGCAATTTCTCTTACCTATATCTGATGTCTCATTTTCCTCCAAAAGTTAAATCAAATATAGCAAAGCTTGTCTATCCACTGTGGGTGAATTCTTCCATAAGATGTGGTTTTCCATGTAAGAGTTTGTAGACAATTTGAGGATTTTAAGGAAAGAAAGTGAGGCCCTATTATAATTAAGACTTCTCAACATCATTTAATTCATGATCTGAGAATTTATTTATCTGTAAGGTTTTATGAGCAGTTACTGTGGGCACTGTTTCAACACTGGCGGAGTCTGTGGGGGTCTCTTTTTTGGTATTTACATTTGTCTCTCCTTGTTTTTGTGAGGAGACGAGGCACTGCCTGTCCACATATTACCATTATGCTTCCAACAAAATTCCCTTTTTGTCAAAATCCATATGATTTCATGCTAATTTGTGTTTTTTTTTCTCCGAGCAATGTTTCTGTTAAATGTTTCTTTGAAAGGAACCACCTAATGTGGCAGCATTAAATTCCATTAATCTTGCCTTTAATTCTTTTATGCGATTCTTGGTTGCTAGCTACTGTATAAACATCTATCATGCTCAATCAACATGCTCATAATTTTTTGAACACTAAGTCTTATTTTCCAAGCAGCTTGAACATCAGTAGTCACTTTTTAAGAAGGAAAAATCTGAATTTGTAGTCCCCTAGATGCCATATTTTTCTTGGCATATTGCTCTAAATTATGGATATTCCACCAAATCCGGGTTACACTCATATGTGCCTCCAGCAACTCATTGGATACGGTATGAAAATTTACATCCCTTCATCAAGTTCAGGTGAAAAAACTGTAGCCAAATGGCCTCCCTAGTCTCAAAATCCATGTTCACAATAACTGTTCCTATACAACTGCACTTTTGCACTTTGGTGAGTTTATGTGCTTACGTCATTTACCGTGCAAGATCAGGAATGTGATTATTTAATATTTTGGGCGATTTTGCATGCGGCAATACCAAATATGTTTATTTATTTATTTATTTAATTTTATTTATAAAAAGGGGAAAGGGGGGTGATTCAAACTTTTATTATTAGGGGAAAGGATTTTTTATTAATAAAACCCCCTTTTTTTATTTTTACACACATACTACAAGTCCCCCTGGGGGAGGTCTAGTATCACTGCTCTGATCTCTCATTGATCCCCTCACTAGACCACCAGGCATGGGAAAAACAGCCTTTTAAATGCAGCTTTCAATTTTGTCAACTGCATTTAAAAGGGTAATTAGCTAGCTAGCTAGCAATCAGACCGTGCCCGCTAATTGCCGTGGTCCCAGGCTACAGATAGGGAAGCCTACACAACCTTTGAGCCCCCTTGTCCCCCCACTTGACAAGTGCCACAGAAACCTAGCAAAAGGTGTGGTTTTTTTTTTTTTTTTTGCTAATTCTGTAATTGTTTTTTTTTTCCTAATAATAATGCTTTTATTTGTACAGCGCACACAGATTCACTTTTCATAGTTTTTGCCAATTATTGCTCCCTGTCCCCAATAGGGCTCACAGTCTAAATTCACCTATTGGTATGTTTTGGGTGTGGAAGGAAACCAGAGTACCCAGAGGAAACCCATACAAACACAGAGAGAACATACAAACTCTTTGCAGATGTTGCCCTTGGTGGGATTTGAACCCAGGACCCAAGCGCCACAAGGCTACAGTGCTAACCACTAAGCAACCATGCTATTTACAAGTAAATGTGGGGATTAAAAAAAAAAGAAAAAAAAGAAGAAGTTTTAGAATCTATAACTCCTGTTATCCTGTTAAGTCTGTGGTATCCTCAATAGAACAGCATCTGGTCACTATGGTTTGTTTAAAAGGGCCCTGTCACCTCCAACTCACCCTCCTCAAAACCCCTAAAGTCACCTGAAAGTAGGATAAAGAATGCTGATTTCAAATCTGTAATTTGTAGTCCTATACTTTTGTATTTCACTACTGTAAACCTACAAACTGGGCATGTTGATGCATAAAGAGGACTGCTTAACTCAAGAATATATGGAGAGGATTACTTAGACTTCATTTGTAGGCTTCAAAGATGCAAGAACATAGAAAGATAAACATTGCAGATGTAAAATCAGCGCTGTATACTGTACTGGTGTATACACACAAAAACACAGAAAAATGCAGCAGCTCACCGCAACAGCAAGATACAAACCCACCACAGTCATGAAAATAGTTAAAAGCAGCCCCCCCCCCAACTGCCAAAAAAATTCCCACAAAAATAAATAGTCTCTTGGTTACTATTTGCAAACAGCGTAAACTGCCTCACCACTACACTGTAATGGTCTCCATGGCGTGTAATACGCCTATGCTCTGGGCATGCAAGATCCGTCTAATAACTGCAAAAATATTTGCACCATCTGCGTGAGACAGGTGGAGTGCACGACCAAATAGAGGCAGATTCATTATTTTTGTGGGAATTTTTTTTGGCAGTTGCGGGGGCTGCTTTTAACTATTTTCATGACTGTGGTGGGTCTGTATCTTGCTGTTGCGGTGAGCTGTTGCATTTTTGGTGTTTTTGTGTGTTTGCAATTTCAGCCATGGCAACGTGCTCCTGCCTAGTGTGAACGGTGTTCTAGGAGAGCTGACCATTTTTTTCTTTTTTTCTGTGTTCCAGTTGGGGGAGTGGCTGCCTGTATTTGGTTGTGCACTCCACATGTCTCACCCAGGTGGTGCAATTATTTTTGCAGGTATTAGACGGATCTTGCATGCCCGGAGCATAGGCGTATTACACGCCATAGAGAGGCCATTACAGTGTAGGGTCTGCCTCGATATGAGTCCACCTTATCGTGGTGAGGCAGTTTACGCTGTTTGCAAATAGTAACCAAGAGACTCATTATTTTTGTGGGAATTTTTTTTGGCAGTTGGTGGGGCTTCTTTTAACTATTTTCATGACTGTGGTGGGTCTGTATCTTGCTGTTGCGGTGAGCTGTTGCATTTTTCTGTGTTTTTGTGTGTTTGCAATTTCAGCCATGGCAACGTGCTCCTGCCTAGTGTGAACGGTGTTTTAGGAGAGCTGACCAATTTTTTCTTTTTTTCTGTGTTCTACTGGTGTATAATCTACTGATAACTTAAGTTTAGTGGGTATTTTGGAGGTGACAGAGTCCCTTTAAAGTCTTATTTCCTAACACTGTTGCCCTATAAACATATTTCACATTTTATGGGTAGTATAACAGCAAGACTAGTAAACTAGTAGCTACTGTATAATACCTTTTTACCCTCAAATTTATATGTTTTATTCTTCCTTGCCCTCTTCAATTCTTATTACTAGACCAATCATAGAAAAGTATGTCAAATGCAAATAACTTTTATAAAAGTATTCTATTCTTTGACCTTATTTAACTCATCTCCAAGTATTCCAACTGTTGTTTACCTTTTACTACAGACGCTTTATATGCCCAACATATTTTGTATCACATTTCTTTACTACTAACAACAAAACATGATAGAACTGATTTGCCAGGCTTTAGATTTGCAGTCATTTAAAGTAACCTACATATGGTAAAATCAATGTATAAGCGCATCATTAAAAATTAACTTATTTATAGAGTTTGTAGAATCAATTCAAGAGGAATGGAGTTTTTAAAGATTTGCTCACCACTACTAAAAAAGGTCAACTGGTTTGTTTTTTGCTTAATCTTTTTTTTTTTTCCAGTGCTGTTTTTTTATTGTTTTTGTTTTTGAATGGCTTTCAATTTCTTTGAATTTGAGGACAGCATTCTGTCTGATGACAACCAGGTCCCCTTCACCTACTGACTGATCATATCAACGCCCAAACCTGTGCTTGAAGCATCAGTTGTGATCACTACCCAACCCTGGGAAGCAAATGACCTGTCGTTTCTTTCTGCGAGCCTGCTGAACACACGTCAGGAAAGTTCCTGTCTCTTTGTACACGCAAACATCACCTTGTCCAAACTGTTCAGATCTCTGTTCCAACTGCCTTGAACCTCTTGTTGCAGGGACCACATATCTCATCTTGCCAAAAGGTTAATTACTGAAAGATATAAGACACTGCAAAAATTCTAAGGCTATAGGAAATCTTCTTACTTGATTGATCCATTATATCCACTCTGCTATACCATTACTTACACAATTTATTGTGAACAATTTATAAAGTGCCGTGTAAGTCCTGTGTAAGATCTCCTCAGTATGTTTCCTACAGAAAAAGGTATAAATGGTTAATATTAAAAAAAAAAAAAACATGGTAAATCTTAAATCAACAAAGTTTGCACACATCATTCCCTTGGACAGGTGGAAGGAAAACCACCATCTTAATTACTGGAATCATATAAATTTGCATTACATGGATTTAAATCAAAGCCCTGTTAATAAAAATATTTGCAAACACGATTCTGCTGTAAACATTGCAGCAATATTATCTATATTCGCTTGGCTGTTGCAGAATCTGGGCTATGTTTGTGTCCTTTTAGCAGTTTTTCAGCCTGCTAGCCAAACCATCTTTAGTGAGCATGATGGTAATTTGATTTGGCATGTTCCTGGAAGCATGGCATGAAGAGAGGGGGTGTCACCAGCTGAGTCTGTTTATTTTTTTTTCTTTACTGTATATTCTTAGTGCTGCATGACTGTTGTTGATTCACAATGATTAACGTACATGCAGAATGAGCAATAAAATTATTGTGGTGCTTTTCTTAATTAATTTAACCTTCATCAACATATATAAATACTGTCATCATATGGTAAATTATAAAAATTATAAAAGTAGAATAAGAAAAAAAACACTCAAATATTCAATTCCAATGTGTGCATACAATATAGAAAGAACAGATTCCAAATCTGCTTAAGTGATACCATTAATATGTTTTCACTGTTACTTTTTCTTAGACACAATATTCTACGAATGTGTGAAATGTATTTGGCTCCTTTATATGGCGCTTTATATTGTGCCAAAATATAATGAATGTTTCACACAACCATAGTCATAATCATGAGGGGATTTTTTTCTTGACTTGGATAAGTACCAGATACACTGCTGGTGGATTCCATGAGTATATTATATAAATATACATTTTATGTCACTGGTTCTTTTACATTTCCTAGCAAAATGTGTTATTTTATTTTTACATTTTGTCATTAGCATTTTTGCTCATTTTTTCCACTCAAGCATATAAAGCTTAACCTCCTAATGACCTTCTATGCACCTTTTTAAGCAATCGTTGCATATAGTACATATGTACTGCATTGATCCATTGAATCTACACCCAATTGTCAAGAGTAGTGATGAGTGAAGACGTTGTAAGGCTGCATTCACACTACGTATATTTCAGTCAGTATTGCAACCAAAACCAGGGGTGGATTAAAAACACAGAAAGGATCTGTTCACACAATGTTGAAATTGAGTGGATGGCTGCCATATAACAGTAAATAACTGCCATTATTTCAATATAACAGCCGTTGTTCTAAAATATTTGCCATCAAATGACGGCCATCCACTCAATTTCAACATTGTGTGAACAGATCCTTTCTGTGTTTTTAATCCACTCCTGGTTTTGGTTGCAATACTGACTGAAATATACTGACTGAAATTTACATATTCTGACTAAAATATACGTAGTGTGAACGCAGCCTAAATGTTCGTATGTTCGTAATAGTTCATGTTCGACGATCACTAACAATTTATTCGATGATCGGAATGATAATAAAGATCATTTTCGAACATATTTGAACATGCAAACATTTAGCTTGGATCTACGCAACTGTGCAATTTATGCAGCTACTACAAGGCACAGCGAATGGCACTACAGGTGGACGAGTAAGTAGTAAATGCGGTCCTGGAGTTAATTTGGATGGCAGGAAAGATTGTGAACTAGGGGTGCACCTCACTCTTAGAAACCCAGTACATATGCAAATAGTTCACAAGCGAAGACATGAGGAGGGCACTCACCGTTTTGGTTCACGTAAACTTTATTTTCTTTCCATCAGAACAGTTAAAAGTCCAATATTCGTATATGGTTACATCGGACAGCTTCCCACACCACAGGCCTGTAGAAGTGCGGAAGCACGAAACAGCTGTAGCAATCAGCTACAGGGTGTTGGTGTGGGAAGCTGTCCGATGTAACCATATACGAATATTGGACTTTTATCTGTTCTGATGGAAAGAAAATAAAGTTTACGTGAACCAAAACGGTGAGTGCCCTCCTCATATCTTCGCTTGTGAACTATGTGCAATTTATGCTTTGCACCTTATAATCTGTACGTATGTGCGTAACTCTAGACCGAAACATACTAAACGGCTTAACTTACAATTTGTACCTCATAATCTGTACGTATGTGCGTAGACCGAAACATACGCTTCTTCTGTACTTACGTTATTTGTGAATGTTCGGCGAACACGAACTGAACCGATCACAATCATTTTTTTATTTTCGTGTTCAGGATCCAAACTGAACATCGGGACTTGCTTAAGGCAGCCTTTAATGATCACCGAATACAGGCAAGCCAAGAGACATAGAAGAGGAACCAGGCTGCCTGTAGAATGGATCAGCTCCTTACCATCTTTCGATCCTCCCTCTGTTCTTCCTTATAGATGCTGCCATTGCACTGACCGCAGCATCTATAGGGTTAATGTTGCTTCTGGGAAGAAAGCATATGCAAAATAGCTCTCACACCACTTGGGCAAAGTGGTGTCCGTTTAAGTCAGTGTTGAACTCCATGCTGCTTCTTGCATGCATTAGGCTTAGGCTGTCCTCCTCTATCAGTTTTCCTGAGAGGTTGCTCTTCTGTGTGGAAACACTGTGAGTGGGGCAGGGACCCCTGTAGATGTCTGACAGGTATCCCATGCTTCACTTGCAAGGACACTTTACAGTTTATACTCCTGGCCTAGGCCTGCAGCTTCATACAAGACTACTGCTGCAACTACTACGGTCCGCTCAATATTTTTCCTTTTTTTTTCTTTTTGTGACACGGATTACAACCTAGACATAGACCCATCTGCAGACAGAATAAATGGCTGTGTGCAAGGGGCCTTACTGTTAGCAGATTTTATGGGGTGGGCACATGAACAAGAGAATCTGTGCCCTGCGGTAAGCTGGCGTTGCTTTTTACAGTACTAGTTTAGTATGTCTGCCTAATGTCACAGGTCAAAAACAGAAGATTTACCAGATTATGGATTAGGACCCTTTGCACCTGGACATAAAAAAAAAAAAAGGACAGTTCTCTCAGATGCATACATTTAAATAGAATGGAAGGCAAGTTATTCCCCTAAAGCAGACTGTATTGTGTTGGACTAAAATGTTATATTATATTAATAAGTATAGAATATATTTCATTTATATTATTTCATTTCAGTATATAAATTAATTATTAGTATGTGGTTACCTCAAAATTGCTTCAAAAGAAAGTACAACTAGTGCTGTAGCAAACTAGTTACATTTAACTATGTGGACTGCATAAACTCTGTAATGTCTACAAGCAAAATCTCATGGTGCTCAAGGTCATAATGACCTAATTATAGGGGATAAAGGGAAAACATTTTAATAGATTTCTACCATGCTGAGATATAAGAACTGGAGGTCAAAGACCTGAACCTTGAGGCCGCAATATATATATATATATATATATATATATATATATATATATATATATATATATATTCTATTAGGCTGTAATAGTAATATATAGTTTTGCACCCAATGTTGGCTGCATTTATGCTTATTTTGTTGTTATACTGGACTCTGCTTCCAGGGGAGAATGCCTCCATAGCCAGATATCTGACAAACAATATTAACAACAGCAATCTATGATACTTGACTAGACATGGCTGAATCAAGTGCAGCAGAAATAAAAGTGCTGCAAAAGAAAAAATAAAGAATTCTCAAAATCTGAATTTTTGGGGATTACTTTTGGGTGAATAGTATGTTCAAAAACAGGGACTCCAGTCATAGGAAAGAATTTCTGCTGCTGTACACTGAGCGATTACCAATACCACTGTATGCTTCCCCTCTTAGGGTGCCTTCACACACATCGGATCCACAGCGGATTTCACGCTGCGAATTCGCAGCAAAATCCGTTGCAGATCCAGTGTCAGTTCATCGCTATGAGAATACATACACGAAGCGGGATTGACATCCTGCCGCATGTATGTAGGTTAACCCCCCCAGCGGCCGAAGCATACATCACCTCCTCCCCGCTCCGGCTTGCTTCAGGGGTTCTCGGCAGGACGTCCCGCCCAGCCAGTATTCTGCAAGTTCTCAGCGTGAAATCCGCTACGGATCCGGTGTGTGTGAATGCAACCCCAATCAAAATTTAGCAGCCGTTTGAGGTAAGCTGCAATATTGTATGCCCAATGCATTGCATGTGCCCAACTTCTCCACTGTTCAGTGTACAGAAAGTTTGATAGATGGAAAGCCAGAGAGCCACCTTGTCACTGCATTTCTATTTGGCTAGGTACAGTATGTAAGACAGCTGTGGATCTCACATTATGTATGAAACCAAATGGCCTAGTACTGCTCATAAATCCTTCTATGATTTATGATTCTATGCTTTAAACAAACAAAAAGTATTTTATGTATTTATTCTAGAGTATGTGTTGGAGTTGTTTTAACCCCTAGACAACCTAGGACATACCGGTACGCCCTGGAAGTCTGTCCCCAGATGACCCTGGCCGTATCAGTACATCCTGAGCTATTAAGCGCACTCCGGAGCGGATCTCAATTTATAGGAGGCGGGGGCAGGCTGCAGCGAGCAATCGCGCTGCAGCGTGTCATTAACCCCTTAAACGCCGCAAGCACGACCGCGGGGTTTAAGTGTAAGTGACAGGGAGAGTCCCCTGTCACTTACTGATCGGGACCCGATCGTTGTAACGGACCGCCAGAGGTCTCTCACCTTCCTCCTTCCTGGATAAAATGGTGATGTCACGACCCGACTCCTTGAGCCGTGCGGGCTGTGGCTGCTGCAGAGGATGATGGCAGGGGGACATTGAGGGACACAGGGCACTGAAGGGACACTGAGCATCCCCCTGCCATCATCCTCTCCAGCAGCCACAGCCGGCACAGCTCTGGGAGTCGGGTCATCACCATTTTATCCTGGAAGTGAAGCCCTGATACAGTAGTAAGTGCAGGAAAAAAAAATTCACTTTATAAGCATTTCCTGCAATAAATGTATATTAATAATTTGTATAACTTTTGGGGGGCAATGCAATACTTAAATAAAAATTTTCGACTGACTTCTACTTTAAATTTACTTCCCTTTCCCATTATATAAATAAAACATATAAAATAAATAAATAAATAAACATATACTATACCATAGCGTGCGTAATTGTCCGATCTATTAAAATATACCAATTGTCATCACTAAAGGCGTAGACAAAAAGAGGGGAAAAAGTGCCAGGATTACCGATTTTTTTGTTAAATTATATATAAAATAAATTAATAAAAAGTGATTAAAATGTCCGATCTTTACAAATATGGTAATAAAAACTAGAGATTAGGGATGAGCGAACTTTTGAAAAGTTCGGTTCGGTTCGATCCGGCGAACTTTCGTGAATTTCGGATCGGTCCGAACCGAACCGAAAACTAACCTTGCTCTAACGGCTGAATAATTGCAGCTACAATAGTGGGAGTGTGATAGGGTATAGTTTCGTTTAGTTGCAGTTGATATTACAATGAAAAAAGTGGGGAAATAAAATTTCCAAAAATAATGAGAAAAAAAATAATAATAAAAAAAAATAATAATAGGAATAAAATATAATGAATCAAAGTGCCAAAATAGTGAAAAAAAATATTGGAAAAAATTTTTTACAAGGAGGATGCGGCAGCACTTGATTGCACCCAGGCCAGTATTGTTGAGAAGAGACAAGTCGAGCAGCAGGAGGAGGCAGCAGTTGATTGATTCCAGTCCAGTATTATTGAGGAGAGGCTACTTGAGGAGGAGGCAGCAGTTGATCGATTCCAGGCCAGTATTATGGAGGAGAGGCTACTTGAGGAAGATGAGGCAGCAGTTGATTGATTCCAGGCCAGTATTATGGAGGAGAGGCTAATTGAGGAGGAGGCAGCAGTTGATTGAGTCCAGGCCAGTCTTATCGAGAAGAGGCTACTTGAGGATGAAGCAGCAGTTGATCGATTCCAGGCCAGTATTATTGAGGAGAGGCTACTTGAGGAGGATGAGGCAGCAGTTGATAGATTCCAGGCCAGTATTATGGAGGAGAGGCTACTTGAGGAAAATGAGGCAGCAGTTGATTGATTCCAGGCCAGTATTATGGAGAAGAGGCTACTTGAGGAAGATGAGGCAGCAGTTGATTGATTCCAGGCCAGTATTATGGAGGAGAGGCTAATTAAGGAGGAGGAGGCAGCAGTTGATTGATTCCAGGCCAGTATTATCGAGGAGAGGCTATATGAGGAGAAGGCAGCAGTTGATCGATTCCAGGCCAGTATTATTAAAACCAGACTACTTCAGGAACAGAAGGGAGCAGTTGATCGATTCCAGGCCAGAATTATCAAGGAGAGGCTACTTGATGAGGAGCAGGCAGCAGTTGATCGATTCCAGGTCAGTATTATCGAGGAGAGGCTATATGAGGAGGAGGCAGCAGTTGATCGATTACAGGCCAGTATTATTGAGGAGAGGCTACTTGAGGAGGATGAGGCAGCAGTTGATCGATTACAGGCCAGTATAATTAAAAACAGACTACTAGAAGAGCAGGAGGAGGTAGCAGTTGATTAATTCCAGGCCAGTATAATTGAGGAGAGTTTACTTGAGGAGGATGAGGCAGCAGTTGATCGATTCCAGGCCAGTATTATTGAGAAGAGGCTACTTGAGGAGGATGCAGCAGCAGTTTATCGATTACAGGGCAGTATTATTGAGGAGAGGCTACTTGAGGAGGATGAGGCAGCAGTTGATTGATTACAGGCCAGTATAATCGAGGAGAGGCTACTTGAGGAGGATGAGGCAGCAGTTGATCGATTACAGGCCAGTATAATTAAAAACAGACAACTTGAGCAGCAGGAGGAGGCAGCGGTTGATTGATTTCAGGCCAGTATTATCGAGGAGAGGCTACTTCAGGAGGAGGCAGCAGCAGTTTATCTATTCCAGGCCAGGATTATGGAGGAGAGGCTAATTGAGGACGAGGAGGCAGCAGTTGATCTATTCCAGCCCAGTATAATTAAAAAAAGACTACTTGAGCAGCTGGAGGAGGCAGCAGTTGATCAATTCCCCTCTCAGGACCAAGGCTTGGAGGTAAGTGACTCTGCCTGGTAGGTTGTCTTCTACCCCTCCCTCTTGTGCCTCGCTTCCTTGCAGCAGTGGGATGTTGCTGCTTCGGTAGCACCTCACTTTCCTCCCCTGATGATACTGAGGATAATGGTGCTTGGGGGCGCCACGTCCAATCGGCGACATCATCATCACCACCACTGCTACTGTCCTCCAGTGGCTGGGACAGGATCTCAGGTGTGGCACTGGATGCCCCTCCCTGGCTTACAGCCACCACCTCCTCTGCAGTCTCTGCACGTTCCACCTGCTGCCTTTGGTGGACTACCTCATCCTCCTCATCATCATCACTAAAAAGTGGTAGAGAATCCAAAGGCAGATAAAGATTTGCCAACAGTTCCCTGGCAGAAGGTGCCCCAGAGGTGGGTGGCATAGTAATAACAGGGGACGGGGCAGAGGACTGTCGCTGACCCTCCCATGTAAGGGTGGTGTTGGATGATCCAGCCGACCTCGTTTGGGAGCTTTGGGCGGTGGAAGTGGAGGATTGGGTAAGCCAATCTAGAACCGCTGGCTGTGTGGTTCTTACAGAACCACTGGGTGTCTGGGGTAGCTGCACCCTGCTGCCACGCCTGTTGCCCGGCTGCCGCCGGGCCTGGTGCTGCCACTTCTCCTACCCTCACTGCCTGCCGTTGCAGTCCTTGCCTGGGAAGTGCTGGAAGTAGGACGCTTGAACATAGTTCTTAGGTTGGTGTAAATTTTGAAAAAGAAATAATCTATTGGGCAGAAGGCACAAATTTTCAGTGACTATTACTTTGAGGGTTGGAGGCACCCAGCAAAGCAGAAATGTACAGGTTATCCCAAAAAAACAATTTTTTTTATTATTTTTAACTTTTTTGGTTGCGGGTGGCTAGAGGGGTTTGACGGCAACCAGCAGAGCACAAACGGACAGCTTTTGTGGGGCGCTGAATTTGCCTCAAATAGAACAGCTGATCACAAACAAACAAACAAACTTTTTTAATTTTTATTTTTTATTTATTTTTTTTTACTTTTTTGGTTGCGGGTGGCAAGAGGGGTTTGACGGCAACCAGCAGAGCACAAACAGATAGCTTTTGTGGGGTGCTGACTTTGCCTCAAATAGAACAGCTGATCACAAACAAACAAATAAACAAACTTTTTTGTATTTTTTTTTAAGGTTTTTTTTTTTTACTTTTTTGGTTGCGGGTGGCAAGAGGGGTTTGACGGCAACCAGCAGAGCACAAACGGACAGGTTTTGTGGGGCGCTAACTTTGCCTCAAATAGAACAGCTGATCACAAACAAACAAACAAACCAACTTTTTAAATATTTTTTTTTAAGTTTTTTTTTTTTTTACTTTTTTGGTTGCGGGTGGCTAGAGGGGTTTGACGGCAACCGGCAGAGCACAAAGGGACAGCTTTTGTGGGGCGCTGACTTCGCCTCAAATAGAACAGCTGATCACAAACAAACAAACAAACAAACCAATTTTTTTTTTTTTTACTTTTTTGGTTGCGGGCAGCTAGCCGGGTTAACGGCAACCAGCAGAGCACAAACGGACAGCTTTTGTGAGGCGCTGACTTAGCGTCACCTACAACAGCTGATCACAAACGAACAAACGTCTAGCGTCTCCTCTCTGTCACGGAACAGTAGCTGGTTCAATGCTACGTGTCCTGACTCCTGAGTGACTCTTCTCACTTTTCTCTCCCTATTTCTTTTTTTTATCTCCCTATCTCTCCCTAGATATCACGATTTTTGAGTTAGATGGCTATCTCTCCCTCTCTACCTAACTCTTGATTTCTCAGCCTCTTTCACTATGTATGAGCTTATCAAGCTTTCCCTGTATCTTGCGATTTTATCTTCCTCTCTCCGGCTTCTCTCACAAACAATATATACTATACTCCTTTTCTATCTCTCCCTGTACTTATCCAGTTGTTTTGATATGTAATCTATGTGTTTTCCCTCTCTGCCTAACGTACACCTCCTCTCTCTCTGCAGTCTAGACATACAATGAGAAAGAGCATGGACGCTCAGGCACTTCCTGTTCCTGTAGTGACGTCACACACCTTGATATTCACATAATAACAGGATACAAAGGATTATAGGAGTAATAATCCCTTGTAGCCTGTTCTATTCTCTGATTAAAGTACAGTTTTGCGACGCCGTTGCGATTTTAACGAACTTCGTCACAAACTTTTTGAAAGTTCAGTTCGGTACCAAACGAGTATTAGGCTACTCGATGGTACTCAGTACTCGGACGAGCATCTTGCGATACTTGAGAAAATACCATCATCCATTTCCTGTAAGTTTCAGCGCTTTTTCTTAGCCAATAAACATGCAGGACACTGTTTGGTACATCCTGCGATCACTAGGGACCCATACATGTCGATAGCAGCGATTGGTTGGCCAGATCAAATGACCCTGCCATATAAAAATCTTGGCCGCCGAGGCTCGGCTCACATGCATGCTGGAAGAGATTCGGGACAGAGCTGCTGCTGGTCAGGGAGAGCTTTAGGGAGGGAATTAGCGTTCCAGTAGGCAGGGAATACTAGTGAAACATCATACATCATAACATAACATGACATAATAAAACAGAACAGAACAATTCCTCTAAATCTGTCTATAAGAATATCAAAGATTGCCAAGACATAATAATGATGAAAGTGCAACGTATAAAATATATAAAAGTATAGATGCAAGTTAAGAAAGAAAAGTAATAGATCTCATGATGCACTGTTTCGCAACAGTGGCTTATTGGGACAGATCAGGCTTGTGGTATATTCTGGTATACACTCCATTTATGCCATAAAGTGCATAAAGTGCCACTCTATTTGTTCTCATTGCAATAGAAATCTCCATCCTATAGTTAAAGGTAACCTTATTCTGAATTTCCACCAATGTGGGGACTGTGGAAGATTTCCAGTTCCTTGCTATAGCAGTCCTAGCCACCATTAGAACATGTAGCAGTACTGTGGCATCCGACAAATGAAGGTCCTCCGTGTCCATAGAGAGTAATGCCACACTAGGACCCCACTTCAAGGGGAACATCAGAATTTTTTCTAACAACCCCCGGATCTGGGTCCAAAAGGGAAACAACACAGGGCAGTCCCACCATACGTGTAATAATGTACCTATATCAGTTTTGCATCGCCAGCATGTGGGGTCTGCTTCTGGGTAAATTCTGGATAAACGATATGGAGCCATATACCATCTATAAAGCAACTTTCTCGATGCCTCCAGATGACCAATACAGTGGGAGACCTTTGAAACTAAAGAGAACATTCTGTACCATTCTTCTTCTCCAAATTCCTTTTTTAATTCCTTCTCCCACCTGGTCACAAAAGACAGCTCCCGTAGTCGTGGTTGCATAGCTCTATAAGCCCTAGAGACCCCTTTTGCTAATGTTTGGGATTTGTTAAAGTACTGCTCATAGGGAGTAGCCATAGGTTCTGGTGGAGTTTCCAGGGATTGCAGGCAGTGTCTAGCCTGCAAGAACTTATAAAAATCCCTATTGGGGATTTCATATCTGGTGACCAAGTGGGAGAAAGAGACCAACACTCCCCCATCATACAAGTCAGCCAAAGTCCCCATCCCCTTGTCCAACCACAGCTGATAATTAGAATCAGGTATGAGGTATTCTAAGACTGTAAGCGGCAGGTTCGATAGTCTTATCGGGACAAGGGCAGACCTCACTATATCTGTGTTCCAGACTTTGAGACTGGCGTCTACCGTAGGAGGCACTCCCAGCTTACGGGGCATCGAGAACCTAGAGGCCCAGAGCAAAGTGTGGAGATCCTGGACGGGCACTAAGGCCCGCTCAATGTCCACCCAGTGACTAAAGGTATCTTTCATGCACCAACGTTTTAATTGGTCCATGAGTGCGGCCTGATAATATAAGGCAAGGTTTGGGCATCCTAGTCCACCCTGGTGTACTGGTTGATAGAGTAGATGGGCAGAAACTCTAGCTCGCTGACCTGACCATATAAATTTGTTAATGGAGCTTTGCAAGCATTTTAAGAGTGATTTAGCCACAGGGACAGGGAGATTTCTAAAGTAATATAGAATTTTTGGTAGGAGCATCATCTTAATGGCAGATATTCTTCCCATCCAGGATATAGGCAATTTAGCATATTTAGAAATGTCTTTTTCTACTATGGAAAGCAAAGTGGTATAGTTAGTGGTAGGGAGCTTTTTTAAAGGGTAAGTGAGTAGAACACCCAGATAGGGGATAGTACCATCCGACCAGCCATAGGGATAATGTCGTTGAAGGTATGATTTCGATGACTGTGGAACATTCACAGCTAAAATCAGGGACTTAGATGGGTTCACTTTGTAATAGCTTATTGCTCCAAATGCATCTAAAATCTTATGAACCCATTTCAGGGACTGTTCTGGCTCAGTTAAAGATAGGATGATATCATCCGCAAATAACCCAATTCGGTGGTCATACCCACCTATCTTTATCCCTTTAATCCCATTATCCTCTCTTATCTTCTGGGCTAGTGGCTCAATGGCTAATACAAAGATTGTGGGCAAGAGGGGGCACCCTTGTCGTGTGCCGTTAGATATATGGAAGACGTTGGACAAGATACCTGAAGAATACACTTGGGCCGAAGGCAGGGTGTACAACGCCATTATCGCCTCCAATATAGGTTCACCGATACCAAACCTAGAAAGGACCGCCCTCAGATACCCCCAATGGACTCCGTCGAACGCCTTCTACGCGTTCAAAGTAAGGAGCAGAGAAGGCGTTCGACATCCCTCCACCCTAGCAATCAGGTCGATAAACCGCCGCGTTCCATCACAGGTTTGTCGGCCTTTGACAAATCCCACTTGGTCCCTAGAGACCAACAGTGGGATTAAGTCCATAAGTCTGTATGCTAGCAGTTTGGCATATATTTTTAAATCTCCATTTAGGAGGGATATGGGCCTAAAATTAGCTGCATTGTCAGGGGATTTTCCTGGTTTGGGAAGGGTGATAATAAGGGCTTTTAACATCTCAGGGGGAATTTTACCTGTTGCCATAATAGCGTTAAAGGATCTAACTAAGTATGGGGCTACAAGATTCATGTGAATTTTATAGAACTCATTCGTGAGCCCATCAGGGCCAGGAGATTTATTGTTTTTCAAAGACTTTATCACAGTGATGACCTCTTCCTGTGTTACAGGGCCTGAAATGGATTTTAGCTGATCTATATTAAGTGACGGCAGGTTAATACTATTTAGAAACTCTTCTATACCTTTAGGGTCAGGTTGAGGAGTATCAGGATCCCCAACCAGGTTATATAGGGATTTGTAGTAGCTAGCTAACTCATTTGCTATACCCTGCGGGTCCATAATTTTTTCTCTGTGGCTGTTGTAAATGTAAGGAATGCGTGCTTTCGCCGCCCTTGCATTCAACTGTTTAGCCAAGAGGGCAGAAGGCCTATTACCATGCCAGTAAAAGTTAATCTGCATTCTGCGCAGTGCTAAGTCATATTTGTAAACATTTAGTTCATGGAGTTCGGATTTTACTCGGGAGATCTCCTCCGCCCTCTTTGTGTCAAATTGCATTTTATTATCTCTGTGGAGTTGAGAGAGACACGTTTGGAGTGCAAGGAGTTTCTCCTGTCTTATTTTTTTATCATATGAAGCTTGCTTAATGAAGTGTCCCCTTATGGTGGCCTTATGGGCACACCAAAGGGTGAGATCGGATACTGATTTGTTATCGTTAAAACTCTTTGCAGAGTCGTAAGGCTTCGTCAGGGGTTTGAGCCACTTTTATTGTGCCTTGGTAAGAGATTAGTAGCTTGACTGGGAAACCCCAACGGTACTGTACATCATTATCACGGAAGACTTTGGTACTCTGTGCAAACTGCTTTCTTTTCATTAAAGTTGCAGCGGATAGATCCGCAAAGATTGCTATATTTTGGTATTTTTCAGGTAGGGATTTTGCATTTCTGGCCGCAGCCATTAGCTTTTCTTTTGTCTTGAAAAAGTGCACACGTAGGATCACATCACGTGGTAGAGACGGTGCCAGGTTCTTCGGTTTGGGAAGTCTATGAATTCTATCCACAGTGAGATCCATATCAGTTGCAGACCGCAATAAGCACGTAAAATAGTCAATGACATATTCCAGGATAGAGTCTGGCTTAACTGTCTCAGGTATACCTCTCAAACGCAGGTTATTTCTCCTGGACCTGTCCTCTATGTCGGCCAGCTTGGTCTTAATCACCTCCACCTCGTCATCTAACTTGTTTGCAAGGTCTGCCACACTGTTATGTGCTGTGGCATATTCTTCCATTTTAGTCTCTAAGTGAGCTGTTCTCTCTCCAATGGCCGAGACCTCTTTCTGTAGGTCCACATGGTAAGCTCTCATGTCAGCTTGCAAGGAACGTTTGAGATCCTCCATGAGGTCTTTTAAAATGTCCACTGTTACTGTTGCCGCTGCGTCACATGTGGTGCGACTTGCAGTGGTGATAATGGTGCTCTGAGTGGGGGCACTGGCCGAAGGGAACCCCTTCCATGAGAGGGGGGTAGGAGGGAGCGAAGGCGAGTCAAAGTCCACTAATGCATCTAGTATGGGGGACCTTGGCGGGGGAAGCTCAGATGCGGTCGCCATATTGTGCAGGTCTCCGCTACGGTCTGAGTCGCAGCTATTGCTTTAGGAGGCCAGCGACAGTGTTAGGGGGTCTCTTACATCCGAAATGTCTCTCACCTCAACATTCTCTCCTTCATGTTGTGTGTTCTGACCTTGGCTCAGGTCCTCTCGCAGCTCCGACTCCCCCTCCTCACAGCGCGCTCCAGCGCCATCTTGCCTCCATCCCGCCACATGGAAGAACTTCAGCGGCTCTTGTGAGTCCTTCTTATTCCTTTTGTTCCCCATTGCAATTTTGGGGTTCTCTGATGTGCCAAGTACACACTGATTATGTTTGTACCAGCAAAGAGCACCTAATTCGGCTGTTTGTGCAGGTTTTAAGCTGCTTTGCACGGGAGCTCCTCTCTCAAGCCTCCTTCTCCATCCGCAGCAGGACACGCCCCCAAACTGTATTGTTTTCACAGAATGGAAGAGGATATAAGGAATTATTACTCCTATAATCCCTTTTGTCCTGTTATTATGTGAATATCAAGGTGTGTGACGTCACTACAGGAACAGGAAGTGCCTGAGCGTCCATGCTCTTTCTCATTTTGTGTCTAGACTGCAGAGAGAGAGGAGGTGTACGTTAGCCAGAGAGGGAAAACACATAGATTACATATCCAAACAAATGGATAAGTACAGGGAGAGATAGAGAAGGAGTATATAATGTTTGCAAGAGAAGCAGGAGAGAGGAAGATAAAAAAAAAAAAAAAAATCGCAAGATCCAGGGAAAGCTTGATAAGAGGCTGAGAAATCAAGAGTTAGGTAGAGAGGGATAGATTGGCATTTAACTCAAAAATTGTGATATCTAGGGAGAGATAGGGAGATAAAAAAAAAGAAATAGAGAGAGAAAAGTGAGAAGAGTCACACAGGACACGTAGCATTGAACAAGCTACTGTTCCGTGACAGAGAGGAGACGCTAGACGTTGCTGCTCTGCTGGGTGCCGTTAACCGCGTATAGCCGCAAGCAAAAAAGTTTAAAAAAAACTTCAAAAAAAAAAAGTTTGTTTGTTTGTGATAAGCTGTTCTAGGTGACGCTAAGTCAGCGCCCCACAAAAGCTGTCCATTTGTGCTCTGCTGGTTGCCGTCAAACCCGTTTAGCCACCCGCAAACAAAAAAGTTAAAAAATAAAAAATAATAGTTTTTTTGTGATAACCTGTACATTTCAGCTTTGCTGTGTGCCTCCAACCCACAAAGCAATAGTCACTGAAACTTTGTGCCTTCTGGCCAATAGATTATTTATTTTTCAAAATTTACACCAACCAAACAACTATGTTCAAGCGTCCTACTTCCAGCACTTCCCAGGCAAGGACTGCAACAGCAGGCGGTGAGGGTAGGAGGAGTGGCAGCACCAGGCCCGGTGGCAGCCGGGGCAACAGGCGTGGCAGCAGGGTGCAGCTACCCCAGATGCCCACGGGTCATGTAAGAACCACACAGCCAGCGGTTCTAGATTGGCTTACCCAATCCTCCAGTTCCACTGCCCAAAGCTCCCAAACGAGGTCGGCTGAATCATCCGACACCACCCTTACATGGGACGGTCGGCGACAGTCCTCTGCCCCGTCCCCTGTTATTAATATGCCACTCACCTTTGGGGCACCTTCTGCCAGGGAACTCTTGGCAAACCTTGATTTGCCCTTTGAGTCTCTACCACTTTTTAGTGATGATGATGATGATGATGATGAGGTAGTAGTCCCCCAAAGGCAGCAGGTGGAACATGCAGAGGCTGCAGAGGAGGTGTTGGCTGTAAGCAGTCAACAGAGTCAGGGAGGGGCATCCAGTGCCACACCTCAGATCCTGTCCCAGCCCCTGGAGGAAAGTAGCAGTGGTGGTGATGATGATGTCGCTGATCGGACGTGGCACCCTCAAGCAGCATTATCTTCGGCGTCATCAGGGGAGGAAAGTGAGGTGCTACCGAAGCAGCAACATCCCACTGGTGCAAGGAAGCAAAGCACAAGAGGGAGGGGTAGAAGACAACCTACCAGGCAGACTTCATCAATACCTTTAAGCCTTGGTCCCGAGAGGGGACCCCCAGGCAGCGCCTGCTGTGCCTGCTGTGCACTGAGAGGGTCAGTCGTGGCAGGGGTGATAATCTTGGGACAACATCCATGAGGAAGCACATGGAAAGGCAACACCAACAGGCCTGGAAAAACCGTGACCCAAATACCACCTCCTGTCAGGCTGCACCATACACTGCAGATCCCATTATGCAGCATCCTCTCACTGGAACTCAGGGCTCGTCAGCCTCAGTTGCCAGCAGCAGCACAGTCTCACTGCCATGTACACCCCTAATGAGGCAGCAATCCCTGACCGAGTCCATGGCCAAACGTCAGGTGTACTGCCGCAGCCATCCCATGGCAAAGAAACTAACCGGACACCTGGTTAAGCTGCTGGTGCTTCAGTCCCTGCCATTTAATCTTGTGGACTCCCAGCCTTTCAGGGATTTCGTGGCGTGTGCGCACCCAAGATGGCGAGTCCCCAGCCGCCACTACTTCTCTAGCAATAATGTCCCATAACTGCACAGTTATGTGAAGAGAAAGGTTGGCGAATCATTGGGACTCTCGGTGTCCAAGACAGTGCACCTGAGTGCTGATGTCTGGTCCACTAATTATGGTCAAGGGCAGTACATGTCCGTTACTGCCCATTGGGTCAACATCCTCCCAGGAGACCATCAGGAAGTTGGCCCATTCTTGCCACTGTCACCTCCACGGTGCTTTAGGGGGCCAGCAGCAGGTAGCACAAGTTCTGCCTCCACCACCACTGCAGTCCAACTTCAATTAGCCTCTCCTCGATAATACTGGCCTGGTATAAATCAACTGCTGCTTCCTCCTCCTCTTCAAGTAGCTTCTCCTCGATAATTCTGGCCTTGAATCAATCAACTGCTTCCTCCTCCTCAATTAGCCTCTCCTCGATAATACTGGCCGTGAATCAATCAACTGCTGCCTTATCCTCCTCAATTAGCCTCTCCTCAAAAATACTGGCCTGGAATCAATCAACTGCTGCTTCCTCCTCCTACTCAAGTAGCTTCTCCTCGATAATACTGGCCTTGAATCAACAAACTGCTGCCTCCTCCTCAAGTAGCCTCTCCTCGATAATACTGGCCTGGAATCAATCAACTGCTGCCTCATCCTCCTCAATTAGCCTCTCCTCGATAATACTGGCCTGGTATCAATCAACTGCTGCTTTCTCCTCCTCCTCAAGTAGCTTCTCCTCGATAATACTGGCCTTGAATCAATCAACTGCTGCCTCATCCTCCTTAATTAGCCTCTCCTCGATAATACTGGCCTTGAATCAATCAACTGCTGCCTCATCCTCCTCAATTAGCCTCTCCTCGATAATACTGGCCTGGAATCAATCAACTGCTGCTTCCTCCTCCTACTCAAGTTGCTTCTCCTCGATAATACTGGCCTTGAATCAATCAACTGCTGCCTCATCCTCCTCAAGTAGCCTCTCCTCGATAATACTGGCCTTGAATCAATCAACTGCTGCCTCCTCCTCAAGTAGTCTCTCCTCGATAATACTGGCCTTAAATCAATCAACTGCTGCCTCATCCTCCTCAAGTACCCTCTCCTCGATAATACTGGCCTTGAATCGATCAACTGCTGCCTCCTCCTCAAGTAGCCTCTCCTCGATAATACTGGCCTTGAATCGATCAACTGCTGCCTCCTCCTCAAGTAGCCTCTCCTCGATAATACTGGCCTTGAATCGATCAACTGCTGCCTCCTCCTCAAGTAGCCTCTCCTCGATAATACTGGCCTTGAATCGATCAACTGCTGCCTCCTCCTCAAGTACCCTCTCCTCAATAATACTGGCCTGAGAGATGAGAAATCTAGTGCTGCCTCCTCCTGTTCCTTGACTTGTCTCTTCTCAACAATACTGGCCTGAGAGGCGAGCAATCAACTGCTTCCTCCTCCTGCTGCTCAACTTGTCTCTTCTCAACAATACTGGCCTGAGAGGCGAGCAATCAAGTGCTGCCTCCTCCTGCTGCTCAACTTGTCTCTTCTCAACAATACTGGCCTGAGAGGCGAGCAATCAACTGCTGCCTCCCCTTGCTGCTCAACTTGTCTCTTCTCAACAATACTGGCCTGAGAGGCGAGCAATCTACTGCTGCCTCCTCATGTTCCTCGACTTGTCTCTTCTCAACAATACTGGCCTAAGAGGCAAGCAATCAACTGCTGCCTCCTCCTGCTGCTCAACTTGTCTCTTCTCAAAAATACTGGCCTGAGAGGCGAGCAATCTACTGCTGCCTCCTCCTGTTCCTCGACTTGACTCTTCTCAACAATACTGGCCTGAGAGGCGAGCAATCAACTGCTGCCTCCTCCTGCTGCTCAACCTGCCTCTTCTCAACAATACTGGCCTGGGTGCAATCAAGTGCTGCCGCATCCTCCTTGTAAACTTTTTTTTTTTCCCACTATTGTAGCTGCAATTATTCAGCCGTTAGAGCAAGGTTCGTTTTCGGTTCGGTTCGGACCAATCCGAACTTCACGAAAGTTTGCCGGATCAAACCGAGCTCATCCCTTATTGTATCCCACAGCTGTTGCCCAAAATTTGGCATAATGGTGTAATTAGGCAGCCTCAGAGGCATGCATACATGCTGCCCCTGTTGCTTCCTGTCCATTTCCGTGGTGTTTCCATCATTTTCTGAGGTTGACAGGTTTTCACACGGCCTTCCCTCTACCGAACTTGAGGCCCTTGCAAAAATGCTTGAGTTTCCCATGGACTTCATTGGGGTTCATTACTCGAAACGAGCACTCAAGTATTGGGAGATTTTCGTCTCGAGTAACGAGCACCCGAGCATTTTAGTACTCACTCATCACTAGTGGTGGTCTCTATGGCGTATTAAAAGATTTTTTAATAATTGTGCCCATTTAAAATTACCCTGTTCTTTAAATTTCCACCTATGGAGTTGAATGGGGACATTTTTTTTTCCACTGTGATCTTCACTGGTACCATTTTTTTTAAACAACTTTATATGTTCATTTTATTAAAATATACAATAAAGCAATAAAGCATTCTTAGAGACCATATCATACTGACAGACACCTCACTTCAGGAGGAAGATAAGCAGATAAAGGGGTACTCCAGCGAAAAGTTTTTTTCCCAGTAATTGAAACACATTACAAAGTTATATAACTTTGTAATATGCTTCCATCACCTATCTGCCCCTCTTTCCTTTCTCCCCCCCCCCCCTTAATCCCCAACCAGGAAGTGAAGTAAACTCATTCTTACCTAATGACTGTTGATCCCAGGCTTTTCTGTGGCAGCCATTTTGTGACAATGACATCATCAACAGGGATGCGGGTCTATGCCCTGTTAGGCCAGCCTCCCTTTGTCAGATGACTCAGGTTGTTCAGCTCTGATTGGCTGAGCAAGATGTAAGCCATCTAACAGTTTTACAGAGTCAGTTAGACATCACAAGAGACAAAGTGCATCATAGGAAAGCCCAAATCAGGAAGTAAAGAAAATGAAGACACCAACTGGAGCTTCAGGGACCTGCAAACAGCGAGAAGTTCAAACGGAGACAGACTCAGGAGGGATGGTAAATGTAAAAACTATGTTTATGACTGATTGTTTTTTTGTTTTTTTAATCAGAGCTGGAGTACCCCTATAAATTCCAGTAGTATATTGAAATGGTGACATTAGTCTTGAAATTTCTTCATGAAACTCTATTTTAGACTGAAGGCTTTTCTATCTGTAACCAAGTATTGGGCAGCAATTAACTACAAATTACAAACTCTGGTTTGGAGCAAAATAGCTGTGGTTTGAGCCATGGGGTGAGAAAATAGCCTGCTATGACTGTACTTGTCCCTATGTAACAGGTGATGTGCAGCTTATGGTTGGTGGTGGTGAAAGGCAGCAAAAACAATCCAGTGATCAGTTATGCAGCCCTCCCTGCCCAATAGTCAAATTATTAAAGTTCTGTGATATCAGGGCTTGTTTATCATGCAGGATAAGGCTATGTAATAGGGTGTTAAAATGCTAATTATTCTGTGGCTATAAAGCTGACATGGGGTGTGGCAAAAGATATTGGTTGTTCCCAGTCAGCATATAAAACTTGTTACAAATATAAAAATAATGCACAACAAAACAAATGGATGAAACGGGAGTTAATCCCTTCACGTCAGCAATCGGTTTATATACGTTCCTACTGCACATACCCCATGCAGTAGGAATATATATAAACATTCCTGACTGTGAGGGGTTTGATGTGTGTGGGAGCGCTGCAGTGAGAGCGGTCCCGCACACATCAGTGTTCTGGGAGCCCAGCATAATGACAGGCAGCTGAGATCCCATACCTGTTTGTCATTAACCCCTTAAACACCATGCTGCAGGGGTCTTGATTGCTTGTACCAATGGGTGGAAGAAAAAAACTCCAGAATTGCTGATTATTTTAAAATTTAATATCTGAAAAAAAAATATAAAAAAAGTGATCAAAATGTTTCTGTTACACCAATATGATAATAATAAAAACTAGAGGTCATGGCACAAAAACTGACCCCCTTAACCAGCTCTGTAGGCGGAAAAATTAAAGCGCTATGGCTCTTAGAAGGCGGGGAGAAAAATTGCATTAATTTGACCCGGACATCAGTGCATCAAAGGGCTTTGTCTTGAAGGGGCTAATGATTATTGTAACAGAGCTGTAAAATCAGTGAATTACAAGGGATTTTCACATGCAAAAGCAAAATAAAAACCAACTCCAAACAGAAACAAAGTTACATTGGGTTAAAGAGAAGCAATCATGGAGTGTGGATTATTTGATCAAAGTGACACATTCAGAAAAGTCTTCAGCCGGCACTTCTTTGATTAAACTAATATTAAGTGATGAATCACCAATCTACATTCATAAATGAGATTGTGCTTAACTTCTGACTCATTGCAAAGTTGTAGAACAACAGGCATCAAGAAATAAAAAGGGAACTTATCGGGTATATGAGTTGGGGTCTCCGCAGTTAGACTCTGACATTTGACATGGAACATATCCATAGCACACAGAATGTGTACAGTACATGCTGGAAACGTCATTGTGACAGATATCCTAGTACCAGTAACCAATAGTATATGATAGTGTAACTAAGAATATACATGTACAGTAAGTAAAAATGCATAAAGCATTTTCTTTCTCTATTTTGAGAAAAATTATAGGGTTTAAATACAAAAAAAAAAAAGACCACTGTATCAGTTTAAGGGAAAAAACCTTAAATAATATTTAGAGATGAGCGAATAGTGAAATCTTCAATTCGATTGGATTCGATTCGAATAGCTCCCGATATTCGACTATTCGATGGAATTTTGAATCCCATTATAGTCTATGGGAGAAAAATCCTTGAAACTTGGAAATCAAGATTCGACCACTAGGAGGACCCCAAGTGCCCAATGAAACCTCAGTAAATGATGCCAACACCTCTGGAATGCATATAAAATAGCAGGGGAAGCATGCCTGGGTACATGAACGTAAAGTACAAGTGTACCTTTTGGTCTAGCAGTACTTGCCCACACACTGTATACAGCCGTACACTGGATATAAAATTGTTTTTACCACAATAGAAATAAAGGGCTGGTCAACGCCTTCCCTGGTCGCACACTGCACAAATCTGTAGTAGCAAGATAAGAGGTATTATCCCACACACACTGTATACAGCCGTATACTGGATATAGAATTGTTTTTACAACAATAAAAATAAAGGGCTGGTTGGCACCTTTACTGGACGCAGACTGCGCAAATTTGTGGTAGCAAGATAAAAGGTATTATCCCACAATTACAGTATACAGCCGTATACCAGATATAAAATTGTTTTTACAACAATAGAAATAAAGGGCTGGTCAGCACCTTCACTGGACGCAGACTGCGCAAATTTGTGGTAGCAAGATAAATTACACAATTACAGTATACAACCAGATACACTACCAACCAGCAAGCGACACAAATCTCATATCACTATTCTTTTATTCAGGAGGTCACATGGTTTAGCCAGCCAATCACAGTTAGAGATTTTTTTTAAAGTCCTGCATACTCCTAGTGCATGTCCCTACCCCCTGCATGTTTATTGGCTTGAAAAAAGCACCAGGGGATGTGGGAGGGCAACTCAAATTTTTACTGTGTTTGCATGAATATTCATGGTCAAATACCTCAAATAGTGTACTATTCAATTGAATAGCTGTTCGATCGAATAGTATTTGCTCATCTCTAATAATAATCCATACAATGTTCACCTTTAAAACAATACTCATTATAGATATCCTCTTAAACCCATGTCCAGAATTTATTTTAAAAAATCCCATACATGCGACTGGCTATACATAATTATATACTGAAATAAACAGTAGACCCACCGCCTCTTATTGCATAGATATTATTGTGTCAGCAGTACAGGAGGGTAAAAAGATACTTCCACTCTGGATTGTTGAACATAGAAGCTTCTGGTATTTGCCACTATGGATATGTTGACATTTGCTGGCCGGCAGTTCAGCAATATGGATCCAAGTGTAGGCATCATCTGTAAATCAACTCTGTCCCTATCTTCTGTTTGCTAACAGTTAGGAACAGAGTTGTTTTACACCTCATGCCTACACTTAGATCCATATTGCTAAACTGCAGGCCGGTGAATGGCGACATATCCATAGTGGAAAATTCCAGAAGCTTCAACGTTTAACAACCCAGGGTAAAAGTATCCCATGGACCTTCTGTACTGCTGACACAAAAATATCTATGCAACAAGTGGAGTTTAATGTTTATTTCACTATAGAAAATTGTGTATAGCTAGTGGTGTTGTGCAATATATGGGCGTAGATCTGCCTTCTTGCCTTTATGGGATTTGATACAAATTTTGGATAGGGGTTTTAGAACATATCAATAAAGAGTATAGTTTTAAAGATGGACATTTTAGGATTATTATTTAAAATTTTGGGCTGGCCTACTCTTAAACACTTTTAGCTGACACCCATTTTTCAATAAAGTTGTCACCCATCTAACTAGTTAATAAAAAATACAGAGAGTCAACTAAAAAGTTAAATCTCTATATCTTGGAACCTGGGGTGCCTAGAAAAAAAGAGGAAAATCAGAATTGGAATTAGGGTAGACAAAGCTACCGAGTAATATCAAAAGGGATCTTTTCCAGAAAATATTTTAGCTCTTCATCACTTGGTTTGTCTCACTTTCCATTCCTTACAAGCTGAAAGGTATAAAATTATATGGATTAAAGTACAATTAATAAAATCACACTTCATGCTCCATAAAGTGGAAGTCCGCCAAATTCCAATTGCAGGAAAGCTGAAAAACTTTGCAAGCACTTTGCTTTACTTATTTTGCATCAATTTCTAGTCATGTCACATTGCTTTCTCACTTCATAAACAAAGCTGCATATACTCAATTCTTTTTCAAAATTCTGTTGGTTTACTTTGGTCCAGATGGCAATTTAGTTCTATTCTACTAAGTAATATGTGATGTAACAGCTTAGTTCTGTGTAACTGTCATCTCCTCTGACAGTTATGCAGATTAGCTTTCTTCCAGGCAAAAGAAAAGTGTCTCTCTTATGAGCTAAAGATTGAATTAGTGGGTAAGTACGTATGGGTGGCACCAGAGATTTTTCTTTTTGTTACCTTCAGACGGAAAGCCAATTTGCAATTATATAGGTACAAAAGTCCATATAGAAAAACAACTTATTTATGGAATTCTCCAATGTTGTGCAGACTTTTGTAACTATTACCTAAAATTGAAGAAGATGTGAAAAGTTTAGTATCTCTTTGCAGCAGCCGAGGGGACAGCAATGGGAGGGGGGGAGGGGCAGATGTTAGGGAGCACCACACGAGCACTTGTCACAGTGAGCCAGGAGACGGACCAGCTGGCCACCCCTTGATACATTGAACCAGCACTGGAAAGACTACTAAGAGTTGTATTGCTGCAATTGAGTAGTAGTTAGAGCTTTCGGTGTCATGTTAGAGGGATGATAGAGGCATTTAGACTTTCTGACTCTGCTAAGGATGTCCCTCTCAGTCTACAGTCTAAAGACCTTAGAAGAGTTTATTTCTCTTACCATCTATAGTATATTGATAAACATTAGGGATAAGCGAACATACCCGTTTAAGCTTACTATTCACTCAAGTATCGGGGTAAAAGTGTCTCTGTTATAATAGTAGTATTTGCACTACTATGCAAAGTTTTCATAGTATGTCAAGTGGTGCTCTCTGAGTATACATTGTTGTTTACTGCATGAAATCTGCAAATAACAGAAGACATAGGTTTTGACAGTCAGTTTTGACAGTCAGTTTTCGACATAGGTTTCAACACGTAGGTTTCAACAGTCAGTTTGCCACCACACAGTTTGAAATTATAGTCCAGAAGGCACCAGAAGAGATTGTGTCTACCGATCCTCCAAGTGTTTATCTTTTGCTGTCTCATAGTGAGGGGGAGATAGACGAAAAAGCGAGTGTTCTGATTGGTGAGCGGACTGGACACAGTATTTCAGAGAGGGAGGGAACTGCAACACTGGCTGCAAGTGGTCCCACAGGTGTTCTTCTGAGCACTCGCTAACGGAGGGGAAGGTCTTCTGCTATGCAAAATTATTTTGATGAAAGTGCTGTAGACAAGCGATTTGTCTTTTGATTTCACTTTGACCTGATGGAAGCCCTATCAGGCTAACCACCTTAAGCATGTGCTGGTTCATGTTAGCGAAGCACCGAAATAACCAGGATGAAGGCAGTGCTCCACAATGAGCACCTGTGGGCCACACCACTGCCTCTCGCTTTGCATCTGCCCCCCTCGCCCACTATTTTTTTTAAGAAAGGGTCACAACAGACTCTCGGCCCCACAACTACAATAGGCTCTCCTCCACAATTTTTAACAGGGTCAAAACAGGATCTTACCCTCAATTTTTAACAGGATCACAACAGACTCTTATCTATAGTTATAAGGACGATTACAACTGGCTCTCACCTTCAATTTTCAACACGTCACGTTTCTTCAAAAATATTGTCAGTCTGTGAAAGTAGGGTAATTCAGGGACCTAAAAGTCTTTAAAGTGACTATGTACCCACAATCTGACCCCCCCAAACCGCTTGGACCTTCAGGTCCATTCGGCAGGTGATGCAGTTATTGTACTAAAAAACAACTTTTAAACTGGCAGCCCTGTGCCCAATGGGTTTGCCCAATAGATTGTGTATGCATTAGGCTGGCACAACCTCTCTGTCCCACCTCCCCGCCCTCCTCATCATTAGGAATGCTCCAGGCAGATTGTCTCCTATTTATCAGCTGTAAGGATTGTCCAAACCTGCCGAGGTTCAGGTTCGTACGAACCTGAACTCTCGGCAATGATTCCCGCTGTCTGCCCGCTCGGCTGTATGGCTATGGCTGTATCCCAGTTTTCCAGGCGGTCCTCCGGCTGTATCCACCCTCTCCACGGAGCTGGCAGACAGCAGGAATCATTGCCATGAGTTCAGGTTCGTACGAACCCGAACCTCAGCAGGTTCGGACTATCCCTAATCAGCTGTATTAGCACGGCACATGGGCTGGATCGTTAAGGCACCTGTGCAATGTTCAGACAGGATAAAATGTTCCAGTGGCATTCCTAATGATAAAGAGGGTGGGCAGGAGGGACGGAGGGGTGGTGCAAAGTTAGCCCACAGATACTCTAAGCCCCGGTCGTTGGGCACGGGGCTTCAAGTTTAAAAGGTTTTTTTTAGGACAAGAACTGCATCACCTGCCGAACGGACTCCAGGACAGATCTTGGATTAAAAGCAGCTATCCGAAGGTACAAGTAGTTTGGGGGGTCAGATTGTGGGTACAGAGTAGCTTTAATGCATTCATTCATGCTCCCCCTGCTGTGCCAGTTCCAATTTCCCAATTTTTCTATCACTTTCTGAGGTTTTCAGGTGCACCAAGACACCATCCCTTCAGCAGAATAGAAGTCACAAAAAAAAACAAAAAAACTTGTCTTTTCTATTAAATTTAATGGGGTTTGTTACGCGAACTGAGCACTCAAACATTAGAAAATAGCTAACTTAAGTAATGAGCATTCAAACATTTTAGTACTTACTCCTCTCTATTAAACATCTCTGCAAACAAAACCAGGTGCTTCTTCCTTCTGTATGACTCACAGTCCCCCCATGAACAGATCCGCTCTCAACATTGACTGAAATCTGGCACAGTCTACCTTTCATATGTATCAATGCCTTCAACAGGCTCTAGTGTAAGGCTTTTGTTTCCATCATTTGTTCCTTGATGTGTAATTGTGCCATTGAGATGCTTCCTTGTGCCAAATCTTTATATAAAAGTATTTTTCTTTATCTAGACCTGAGTAGGAAGCTCTGCAGGTCTGAGGTTTTTTACAGACATCAGACGAACAAGTGGGAAATCTGAATCTTTATTGAAGAACAAAAATGTAAAAATATTCATAATTTTCTATAACAATAAAATTAATGAAAAAAAAAACCTTGGTAATCCTTAGGGCAGACAAGACCAGTGCATTCTTCTTCAATATTTCCATCCCAACCTTACAATTAATTTATATAACTCTCTTTGTAAAAAAAAAAAAAAAAAAAAAAAATTCTAAGCCACCAAACTGTATATCTACGATGTCCAAATTTTCATAGGCTTGGGAAATATATCTCGATGGTAAAATTTATCATATACAGTATAATAATAGAATGTGTTTGATGTTTCCAGACCTCGTGTAATGTGTAACATTTTGAGCTCTGAGAATAGCAACTTTCTTTTAGTTGCTCATAAGTAGAGTTATCCCTCAGTAAACAAGATTCATATCAATTGGAATATAAATCATGAAAGAAAACTGTATATAATCAGTAATATCTTTCCAAAATCTTTTAGTTTTGGGCATCTTCGGAAAAGATATATTATGCCTCCCTTGTTAATTAGGTATTTTGTACAAAACACAATTTCTTGCCACTTTGCTCTGCTTGTGTGTAATGATGTCTATGTAGGACAAATAGCTGTGCAGTCTATTGGGTTCAGATAATTATCTGTTGCTAAATTAATTATATTTTGCTTTTGAATGTTATTTATATTGACAATGTCTTGAATATTATTATCCTTATGTTGCTATCTATAGTATCATTTTACCAAATTTTTGTAATGATACCTCTATCTCTTTTGATTACACAAAATATCTTATCATCCAAAGTATTATTCTTGTTTATACCATGAATAAATTTACAATAGGTAAACCAATTAACTTCCCAGGGTGTTTATATATAGCTATAAAGATTTAATTTAAAATCCAAGATTAAACCAGACAGACACTTTTCTGGGAGACTGATGGACAATGAGGGATATGTTCCATCCTCAATTAGTGGCAATAAAACAGATTTTTTTTTTTTTTACCATACCATCAAAAATGCTCATATCCTACATAATATACTTCAAAGAATGAAATAAATTAATTAACTGCAATTTTATACATTTTGAAATCATACTTGATTGTCAATTGAATCATTTATAATAATTATATATTTATTAGATTATAATGATCCAATTATAGGTCATTATTACTGTTACCACCGATTATAAAGTTAATAATGGCTGCCTTCTACTACTTATGCAATAAATAAGAAAATAAACAGAATCTTATTTTAGTTAATTCAGCAGCAACAAAGTTAGAGTTAGGCTTCAACTTTAACCTTTTATGCAAATACATCCTATGTACTACTGTAGGGCTATGTTCACACGTCTTTTGAGCTCCATTTAAAATGATGTCCGTTATTTTGAGTCTAAAATAACGGACGTCATTTAGCAGCCTGGTTTCCAGTTAGTGCAATGACTGGTGTTTGTACACTATTCTAGTTTGGGATTACTAACTGGCCTTTGGGTGTGGCTTAATTAAAAGTCCATTGAATTTAATAGTAAAAACAGAGAAAGAACGGTGACAAAAGAAAAACTGTGTGTCAATCACTTATAAAAAACGTTCATTGTTTGCAAAAGGCACCCGAAAAAAATTATCATGTTCATTATTTTGACGCCCTCGGCAAAAATGTCTGTTATTCAATGCATTGTGTGCATTGGACGTCTGTCTTCCCATTGACTTTAATGCATTGCCATTGCAGTCAGTTAAATCGCGGCAAAAACGGACGTTTTTTTACATATAGAAATCGGACGCCTTTTCAATATTTTTGACGTTGTGTGAACATAGCCTATGTCTGTCTTATCAAGTCCTGCAAACATTTTCCTCATTCTCATGGAGGATGCAGAGTGGTATACCATTTACTACATTATAGATACCCATAAATTTGTCTGCATCTTAGCTGCAGAACTGATTATTATTCTGACTGCCCTCCTACCTGCCAGTTGTCCAAGACATTTCCAGTATGACCTGGACAGTTGACCTCGCTCTTGTTCTACGATTCTGGTTCTGATGTAATGTCAGATCACTGACCTCTTTCTGTTTAACCTGCACAATACTCTGCAGCTAGCACACTACTGCACTACACAAGCTGCTGTTTTCTCTCCCTATTCACTATTAACTTCCTACTAAAAATATGATCCAAATAGAGATAGATAGATTTTTACACAGCAAGATTAATCGGACAGATTTTTGTAGCCAAAGCCAGTAATGTATTTTAGAAAAGGAGAAATCTCAGTCTTTCCTTTATGACCTGTTCTCTTTTCATAGTCTGTTTCTGGCTTTGGCTGTTCCTGGCTTTGGCTGTATGATAAATCTCTTTGTAAAAGCACCCTTACAAAAACATGAATATGCAAAAAAGAGCCCTTAGAGCCTCATTTAAGAGTTTTGAAACATGAGACTAGCCAGATATCCATCCAGGAAGGGCCCAGCCAAGGGGTGGCTCCCGTAGGGAAACCACTAAGACCACCATATTAAGTGGGCCCCATAAGTCAATGTAATGACAAGGAAAAACCCAAGGCCAGGTATCCATCAACATACAGCTGTTTCAGGGTGTTGCCCTTCATCTGTGTGAAGCAGGATTCTAGCTAGGTGGGAGCAATGCCTAGTAGAGCCATACGGGAAACAGATTCCCTTACAAAAACATGTCTGCTTTCTTCCAGAAACAGCACCACTCCAGTGTCTAGGTGTGTCTTTGCAGTTCTGTTTCACTGACATTAATAGAGCTAAACTGTAATACCACACACAACCTGGGCAGAAGGGTGAAGATGTTTATGTAAGAAAGTAGCTGTAATTTTCTAATCCTAAATAAAACATTAATAACATTTAGCTAACAGAATTCATAAAAATCAATGCCTCCTAATAAAGCTGGAGTATTGGGTCTCATGGTTCGATGATCACCATTACTTTTCTGGCATACCTGTTATTTGGGATAAACCCTTTCTTATTTATATGCATCATGCAATGATTATGTTTGCATAGGATTAGGCTCAGCTGTTCTGCTTTGATCTTTACATCTAACATTGGTAATATACCATTTATTATTTTTTATATCCACATGCTTCTTTGGTATATGTGCTTGTGGACATACCTTTTAGGATGTTTTAACTTTTTTTTTAATCATGTCTCTGAACTAATAAAGATGTATGTATGAATTTGTTTCTCCAGTGCACTGCTTTGATGTTACACTTTACAAATGTGTCGATCAAATATCTAATCGAGCTTTTGCTTAGCATATTTGGCTTTTTTCACAATGTAAACATCAGTGTAAATGAAATAATTAATTGCGCTGTCATTCTCTGCATTATGAATTTTTTTTGTGTCATTTTCAACAATCTCTCAAATCTGGTGAATTGATATTTCTTTCCCATCAATATCATTCCTTTAACTTTTTTTTTTTTTTTTTGCCATTAATTCTCCAAACTGTGAAATACCATGATTTGCTTGAGTTCTTAATTACCATTTGACAGCAAACAGATAGCAGCAAGAGCTAAGCATCCTCTTGTCACACCTCACACAGTTTATTGACCTGTTGTAAATAGCAGACCCTTCTCTGTGCATATTGCATTCTGTTATTTTTAAAGTTTCTAAAATCCCTTGATGATCTCTGTCTAGTGTGTATATAAGTCTGTGAATTTTTTAATTTTGTCTAACATCATGTCTGACGGGAGCTAGACTGCTAAAAGCTTACCATCAATTATACTCAGTTAGCCTCTAAGGGTGGGTTCACACTAAGGAATTCTCGTGGATAAATTCCACAGAATTCTGTCGGCTGAACGCGTGCACGGCCGCGCGCCTTTCCGCCGGCTCCATAGACACCATTCTATGGGCCGACTGATTCTGCATTCCGCAGAATGGTGTATATGGCACGGGCTGAGAGGCTCGCGGCCGTGAGCGCATACAGGTGACGGAATTCCGCGGAATTTATCCTCAAGAATTCCTCAGTGTGAACAGACTCTAAATAGAGAACAGGTCATAAAGAAGAGACTGAGATTTCTCTTTTCAAATCCATTCCTGGCTTTGGCTTCAATAATGTGTCAGATAAATCTCTCTGTGTAAACACACCATTACAGGTATCACCCCTAATTTCTTCACTCCTCTACACTTCAACTGTCCGATTTCTTCACCCTGCTACTGCTTTCTATGTCTTACACAGGACAACATTATTCTTATATACTTAACCAAACTATTCAACATACCAATACTCCATTAAGAGATAAATATTTCAGTTTTGTATTGTTTTTCCAGTCTTTCCTGTCTAATATTGAATGCAGTACTACAATTCTATCTTTTATTGGATATACTTTTTTTAAGTTTTAAAATATTTTTTTTTTATGTGGTCATATTAACTCCTTACATGAGCCATATATATTCCCACTGCTGATACCCCTTGCAGTTAGAAATTTATATTATATTTGTGTGTGTTCCTGACATTGTGAGCAGCACTGCACATATTAGTGTGCCAGGAGCCCGGTATAATGAAGGGCAGCAGCGATCACATGCTATCTTTAGTAATTTAAGGGTGTTAGTGACAAAAGCAATACCTGACACTGACTAATCTGAATCTGCGCAGTGGCAGTGAGTATCCCAATCAATTTCCCTGACAGATGGAAGAAACATAGAAGCAAAGAAGATTGGCAAAAAAAGACCACTTGCTCCATCTAGTCTACCCTTTTAGTTTTTCTCTTCTTATTATCTTAGGATAAATATATGTTTATCTCAGGTATATTTAAACTTTGTTATTGTAGATTTACCAGCCACATCTGCTGGAAGTTCCAAGCATCTCTTACTCTTTCAGTAAAGTAATATTTTCTCACGTTGCTTCTGATCTTTCCCCCAGATAACCTCTCACTGTGTCCTCTTGTTCTTGAGCTCGTTTTTTTTTTTACTAAAAACACTTCCCTCCTGTACCTTATTCAGTCCTTTAACATACTTAAAGTTTTAAATCTCCCCCCCCCCCTTTCTCTTCTTTCCTCCAGACTTTACAAATTCAAATCCTAAAGTCTTACTTCAAATGTTTTTGTTTTATGCCTGACACCCTTAACCATTTTTGTAGAGGGTGTCAGAGGGCGTCAGGTAATCATTAGGGATGGTCCGAACCGAGTTCGTACAAAACCAAACTCTCGGTAATGATTCCCGCTGTCTGCCTGCTCCACACAGCAGGATCCAGCGGGAGGACCACCTGGAAAACTGGAATACAGCCATAGCCATAGACTGTATCTCATGTAGCTCCATGGAGCGGGCAGACAGCGGGAATCTGTACCCAAACGTTCGGGTTCATTCAAACCTGAACCTTGGAGAGTTCGGACCATCCCTAGTGATCTTAATACAATTTGCTGTCCCTGCTGCCTGGTTGCACTGGTGACTCGGATAGAACATCTAGCAAAACAAAATCATTTTCCATACTACTGACACCTCCAGGAATATCAACCCTATTGCAAACTTATTGTCATCAGCAAAAAGATAATCCTTACCTACCAAATCTTCTCCTATGTCACTTACAAACATATTAAAAAGAATAGGACCCAGAACAGACCCAGGCACACCACTTGTAACCAATCTCTGCTCAGGAGATTCATCAGTAACAACAACCCTCTGATATCTATTTTTCAGCCAACAACAAATCAACTGAATTATCCCAGGATTTAGTCCAATTTTCTCTTACCTCCCTATCAGCCCTCTATTGGGAACTGTATCTGTCCAGATAAGCGATATCCACGGCACCGCCTTCATACGACACTTTTGTGACATAATCAAAGAAATCAATGAGATTAGTCTGACATGATCGCCGCTCAGTAAAGCCATGCTAGTTTGGATCCATCAAATTGTTGACTATTAGGTGATCCATTATCTTCTTTTTTTAGAAGTGTTTCCATAATTGTTTACTACTACAGATGTTAAGCCAACTGGTCTGTAGTTACTGGGCTTTTCTCTAATACCCTTCTTATCGATGGGTATAACATTGGCCATTCTCCGATCATCAGGAACATTTCATGTTAGCAGGGATTGGTTATACAGATCTGTCAGGGGGTCAACAATCACAGATCCAAGTTCTTTAAGAACCCTGGAATGGACACCATGTGGACCCATCAACTTATTCAACTTTAAACAAGCAAGTTCCACTGCAACTTCAGCCTCTGAAAATACTGGAGCTGAACCCATACAACTGGAGCCAATGCTGTGTCTAACCATACTGTCATTGTTAACCCTTTCCCGCACGAGGACGTAACTGTACGTCCTCGCGTGGGTGCGGGCATTCAGAGCCAGGTGCCAGGTGCCGCTTGTAGCCCGGGACCGCCGGTATTAGTGGGCATGGTCTGCTCGCCGTTTCCGCTAATACAGTAATCCGATGCAGCTGTCAAACATTAAACATAGGAGAGAAAAAACACATATGAAAATGTGAAATCTGGTACTTACAGTGCCAGCGCTGACCATAAGGGATAATAAAATAATATACCAAACGCCCCAAATATTAAGGAGCACTGATGAATTTAATGAAAAATTAAGAAATATAAGTATAAAAGAACAAATGGGCACTGTATAACGCGTTATATTTGTATCTGATGAAAGGAGGTCGTATGCTCCTGAAACGCGTTATACAGTGCCTATTTGTTCTTTTATACTTAGATTTCTTAATTTTTCATTAAATTCATCATTGCTCCTTAATATTTGAGGCGTTTGGTATATTATTTTATTATCCCTTATGGTCAGCGCTGGCACTGTGAGTACCAGATTTCACATTTTCATATGTGTTTTTTCTCTCCTATGTTTATTGTTTTAATATACGGGCCCCTCTGGGAGTATCCCGTCGTTTATGGTACAGCCAGCCAAGCAGACCTTTTCATCACATTTTACACCACATTTTTTAATACGTATTATCTGATCCTGTGTGTGTGATCATGCCATTTTGATGTTGGAGAAACATACGTCTATCCGGATCTGTGATACCCTTGTCGGGGTTATATGCATTTGTAACAAGTGGCCACCAGGTGAGCGGCCATTTTGTTTATTCCCTACTTGGTTCTCCTAGGATAACACACGAGGCGCCTGTACCCCCTCTTTTTTCTGCTTTCTTTAGCTATCAAACATGACAGCTGCATCCGATTACCGGATACAGCATTTCCCTGGTGTCTAGTGGCGGAGATCTCCGTTACTGAAGCCGGCCGGAGACCGCTCCAAGATGGCGCCGTCCCCGGCTCGGCACTCATTTGTTTTTGGCTGCAGCAGCCGAAAGCAAACGAGTGCTGATCTAATTGATCTTTGCTGTATATCTATACAGCAAAGATCTCAATGAGAGATCAAAGTGTATATACTAGAAGTCCCCCAGGGGGGCTTCTAGTATATGTGTAAAAAAAAAAAAAAAAGTGTTGTTATTAGTAAAAAGTAAAAAAGTAAAAAAGTAATAAAAGTCTGAATCACCCCCCTTTTACCAGGTTTTAAATAAAAGTAAATAAATAAATAAATAAACATGTTTTCTATCACCGCTTGCGTAATCGCCCGAACTATTAATTAATCACATTACTGATCCCGCACGGTAAACGGCGTCAGCGCAAAAAAATCCCAAAGTGCAAAATTGCGCATTTTTGGTCGCATCAAATCCAGAAAAAATGTAATAAAAAGCGATTAAAAAGTCGTATATGCACAATCAAGGTACCGATAGAAAGTAAACATCATGGCGCAAATAATGACACCTCATACAGCCCCATAGACCAAAGGATAAAAGTGTTATAAGCATGTGAATAGAGCGATTTTAAGGAACGTATATTTGTTAACAATGGTTTGAATTTTTTACCGCCCATCAGATACAATATAAGTTATACATGTTATATATCGTTTTAATTGTAACGACTTGAGGAACATGCATAATAAGTCAGTTTTACCCCAGGGCAAATGGTGTAAAAACACTTTACCCCCAAATAAAAGAAATGCATTTTTTTTTTTCAATTTCACCACACTTTGAATTTTTTTCTGGTTTTGCAGTGTACTTTATGCAAAAGTTCAGCCTGTCATTGCAAAGTACCATTAGTGATGCAAAAAATTAGGGCTCATGTGGGTCTGTAGGTGTAAAAATGCAAGTGCTATGGCCTTTTAAGCACAAGGAGGGAAAAACGAAAACGCAAAAACGAAAATTAGCCTGGTCCCGAAGGGGTTAATGCCTCCTTCTGAAAACACTGTGCAGAAGTAGCAATTCGAAAAGTCAGCAAACGCATTATCTCCGTCAATAACTGTATTATTTAAGTAATGCTGTATTCTTCTTCTACCTGTCACATATATAGCTTATAAGGTTTAATTCCCCTACTTAACAGATTTTGCAATTTCTTCCTCTTTTAAGGCTTTAGAAGTGTTTATAATCTGTTTTGCCTCCTTCTGTATACTTTTTCATGTCTCTTTGTCAGCCAAATTTTCAGTCTCTTTATATCTCCTATAAGCTACTTTTCCCCCTTAACAATAGCCTAAACATCTCTAGCAAACCAAAGTGGTTTCTTCTTCCTCTTCCTTTTGCTAAATGTCTCATACTTTAATATGTCATTTTTTATACTCCCCATTAAACACTGCTCCCAATGTTTTATCCCACCCTTTTAATTCATTATCTAAATACTTTTGTCGTAGGGTTGCACACAGTCAGTTTGTACGTCAAACCATAAATACTAGTGGTCACTGGAATGTTAATTTTCTTCAACTCTAACTTCAGACACTCGATTCCCATTAATAAACACTAAATTTAGAATGTTCTCTCCTCTGGTTGATGACCTCACAAGCTGTTTTAGAGATGTCCCTGTAAGGGCCTCTATTACTGTCACGATCGGCAGGTGAAGACAACACACTCGACAGTGGGCCCTAAATCTGACCCCACCCACTGTCACCTGCCTACTTGCCTCAGTCGACCCTATGCGGTCGCGGACAACCACGAAGACAATCCCTATACTGTATACGTGCAGAACATAAAACGCAGACAGACAGACAAACAAAATGCGGAAAGTCAACTAGCCGAGTCAGGAACCAAACGAGCAACGCAGTACAAAATCAGAACCGAGCGGAGAGTCAGGGGACAGGCAAAAGGTCAGAATCCAGGCAAGACAAAATGGAAAAGGATAGGACAGAATACAAGGGACTGGGGAGCTGGGATCAGAACAAACTAATAGCCAGCGATTAGAGGCTGACACTGCAAACACTTTATACTGGATCAGGAGCCCGGACCAAAGACTGATTGGTCCGGCCTCCTGAATCCAGACACATAGCAGCTGGTGCGCTGCAGGCTGAGTGGCAGAGCGATCCGTCACTCAGCCTGAGCTCAACAGCACTCAGCTGCTTGGCCGGGCGACGTACACTAACGCGAGACCCTCGGCCTCCCTGGTTACTAGGGACGCCGTCGGGTCTCCGTGACGTCACCCGGCTCGGCCGAGGAGGACGGCGCTGCGCTCCAGCCGGACCAGACGACGCTGGAGCGCGGTCAGGTAAGTTACTGACATTACCCCCCCCTTCAGGAGGGGCCTCCGGACCTCTACCTAAGGGACCAGGCTTAGATGGATTTTGCAGATGAAACTGTCTAACTAGACGTGATGCATGCAAATCTCTACTAGCTACCCAAGTGCGCTCCTCTGGTCCAAATCCTTTCCAATGAACTAAATATTGTAAAGAACTCTGAACCCGACGAGAATCCAGAATTCTCTCCACCTCATATTCCAGTTCACCTTGAATGATCACCGGAGCGGGAGGAGCAGACGGAATCACTGGATTAACAAATTTTTTCAATAGAGATTTATGAAAAACATCGTGAATTCTAAGACTCCTAGGCAACAGCAGCTTAAATGAAACTGGATTTATGATTTCTACTATAGGATAAGGACCAATGTATTTTGGAGACAATTTACCAGATGGTGTCTTTAATTTCAAATTTCTAGTGGAGAGCCATACCTTGTCACCTACCCTGTACTCAGGGCCAGATATGCGTCTTTTATTAGATTGTTTTTTACAATTCTCTTGGGCTTTAACCAGGTTCTGCAGAGCCTGGGCCCAAACTGTGCACAGTTTTCTGTAAATTCTTTCGGCGGATGGATTAGTGGATTCGGACGCATGTACAGAAGAACAACGAGGATTAAACCCAAAATTACAAAAGAACGGCGACATTTTGAGAGACTGACTTTCACGATTGTTCAGGGCAAATTCAGCCAATGGTAAGTATTCTCTCCATTTCTCCTGTGAGCCTGCAACGAAACACCTTAAGAATTGCTCCAGTGACTGATTTACCCTCTCCGTTTGTCCATTGGATTGTGGATGAAAGGCTGAAGAAAATGACAAAGATATACCTAGGCGACCACAAAACTCTTTCCAGAATCTAGATATAAACTGTACCCCCCGGTCCGACACGATATTCTCTGGTACCCCATGCAACCGTAAGACATGACTAATAAAAAGAGAGGCCAAAGTACGAGCATTGGGCAGTTTGCTGAGAGGAATTAAATGACACATCTTCGAGAACCTGTCAACAACCACCCAAATCACCGTTTTACCCTTAGAGGGTGGTAAATCAGTTATAAAATCCATGGAGATGTGGGTCCAAGGTCTAGCAGGCAGAGGCAGGGGTTGAAGAAGTCCCTCCGGTAACCTGCGAGGAACCTTGGACCTGGCGCAAATCTCACAAGCTTCTACAAACAGTTTAGTATCCGTACCCCAGGATGGCCACCAGTAATGACGAGACAGTAGGTACTTGGTACCAGCAATACCTGGATGACCTGCCAGTACTGAACAATGTGTTTCTTCCAACACTTTCAACCGAAGATTAGGGGGAACAAATAGTTTATTTTCCGGGGTGTTTCTAGGTGCCATGGACTGAGACTGAACCACCTGAGCAGCCAGATCGGGCTGCAGAATTGCCACCACCACCCCAGGAGATAAGATGGTTTCGGATTCTCTTACAGGGACCTCTTTAACACTGAAACTACGAGATAACGCATCTGCCTTTACATTCTTGGACCCTGGTCTGAAGGTGATTTCAAAATCAAACCGTGCAAAAAACAATGCCCATCTGGCTTGCCGTGGAGTAAGGCGCTTGGCTTTATCTAAATAAACGAGGTTTTTATGATCGGTAAGAACTTTAATTTTGTGTTTAGCCCCTTCTAAAAAATGTCTCCACTCATCAAATGCCCACTTAATGGCAAGGAGCTCTCTATTGCCAATATCATAGTTGCATTCGGTCTTGGAGAACTTTCTAGAGAAGTAGGCAACGGGTCGGAGGTTAGTGAGTGTTACGGGACCTTGAGAGAGGACAGCCCCTACACCCACCTCTGATGCGTCTACCTCGACAATAAAAGGTAATTCAAAGTTAGGTTGAATCAACACTGGAGCGACAGAAAAACATGTTTTGAGTTTGTCGAAGGCCAGAATGGCTTCAGGAGTCCAGTTATCCATATCGGAACCCCTTCTGGTGAGATCAGTTAAGGGTTTAGCAATTACTGAGAAGCCTTTAATAAATTTTCTGTAATAGTTGGCGAAACCCAGAAATCTTTGAAGAGCTTTAAGATTCCTGGGGCGTTCCCACTTTTCAATGGCTGCCACCTTAAGGGGATCCATACCAAAAGAACTAGGGGTGATTTTATATCCCAGGAAAGAGACCTCCTGAACACCAAACTGGCACTTCGACAACTTCGCAAATAACTGATTGTGTCTTAACAGTTCCATAACTCTGCGAACATGATTGACATGTGAAGACCAATCTGGAGAAAAAACCAAGATATCGTCCAAGTACACCACCACAAAACGACCCAGGTACTCACGAAACACATCATTGACGAAGCGTTGGAAAACTGCAGGCGCATTACACAACCCGAAGGGCATGACTAGGTATTCAAAGTGTCCCTCGGGGGTATTGAATGCAGTTTTCCACTCGTCACCCTCCCTTATTCGAATCAAATTATAGGCCCCCCGGAGGTCGATCTTAGAAAACCACCGGGCCCCCCCAATCTGATTAAACAAATCTGGAATCAAAGGGAGCGGGTGTTGATTCTTAATGGTGATTTTATTTAGCTCCCGATAATCAATGCAGGGACGTAATCCACCATCTTTTTTACCTACGAAGAAAAATCCGGCCCCAAGGGGAGAACAGGAGGGACGGATGTGACCCTTATGTAAACTTTCCTTAATATAATCCCGCATAGCTTCCCTTTCTGGTCTAGACAAATTAAAGATACGCCCTTTCGGGTATTTAGATTCAGGAACCAAATCGATAGCACAATCGTATGGACGATGAGGGGGTAGTTCATCCACCGATTTTTCATCAAAAACATCACCAAAATCAGACAGAAACTCGGGGATCTCCCCTTCTAATGAAGAACATCCTGTTAAATTTAAAGAAAGACAGTGAGCAGCACACCCGGGCCCCCATTTGACGAGCTCTCTGCTTGCCCAATCAAAAACAGGGTTATGCTGGGTCAACCAGGGCAAACCTAAAATAACATTGGAAGACAAATTGTCCATAACCAAAAAATCAAGACACTCCGAATGGATCGACCCCACTTTTACTTCTAGAGGAGGAGTGATATATTTCACTCTACCTTGAGCCAGTGGTGTAAAGTCCGCCCCAGTAATACTCAGCGGGCATTTAAGCTGAAGTGGACATACCTCCAAACTGGACCAAAACCCGGAATTAATAAAATTAGTGGATGCCCCTGAATCCACATGGGCCATTCCCGAAATACACTTCTCACCCAAACATAGTGAGATGGGGACCATTAATTTATTCTTATCGAGTGGTACCTGTGCGCCTGAGTGACCCCCTCGATAGTCACTCAGGCGCTGGAGTTTTCCGGCGATGATCCAGGCTTGGAAGTACATTCCCGAACACGATGTCCAGCTTTGCCACAGTACAGACACAGATTATGTTGCATACGATGGGCCCGTCTAGTTTTCGCATCGGTAGCCCCGATCTGCATGGGTTCCTCCGGAGGTGGTAACGGGGAAGGAGGAGGTTTAGAAGGAGACAGAAAAGAGGTAGGGGTTTTACAGAGTTCAACGATTCCTTTCTCCCTACGTCTGTCCCGCGTACGACGGTCCACCCTGATGGCTAACGTCATGGTCTCTTCTAACGTTTCAGGGGGAGGATAAGCTACCAACCAGTCCTTTAGCTGCTCAGATAGGCCCACCCGAAACTGATAGCGCAGAGCAGAGTCGTTCCAACCGGATGGGATACACCACTGGCGGAACTCTGCGCAATAGTCCTCAACTGGCCTTTTACCTTGTTTTAAGGATGTCAACTGTCGCTCGGCTACAGCAGTCCTGTCAGGGTCGTCATACAATAACCCCAAAGCTGAAAAGAAATAATCAACCGAGGTTAACTCTATGGCGTTGGGAGGAAGAGAAAATGCCCACTCCTGTGGTGGCCCCTGCAACAGTGACATGATAATCCCCACTCTTTGGGACTCGTCCCCTGAGGAGCGGGGACGTAGTCGAAAGAACAGTCTGCACCCCTCTCTGAAGGTCCGGAAATTCCTTCTATCACCCTTAAATTTTTCTGGGAGTTGTACCGGTGGTTCAGGGGGGGAAGGGGTGGTCATAGTAACTTGTCGGGGAGCAGCCTCCTGCTCCTGAACCCGCTCAGCAAGGCTCTGTACCATTGAGTTTAGGTTCTGCATTTGCTCCAACAATGCTTTCATAGGATCCATAATAGAAATCCTGGTGCACGTCACGAAGCTGTACGGGCTGGCTATTCTGTCACGATCGGCAGGTGAAGACAACACACTCGACAGTGGGCCCTAAATCTGACCCCACCCACTGTCACCTGCCTACTTGCCTCAGTCGACCCTAGGCGGTCGCGGACAACCACGAAGACAATCCCTATACTGTATACGTGCAGAACATAAAACGCAGACAGACAGACAAACAAAATGCGGAAAGTCAACTAGCCGAGTCAGGAACCAAACGAGCAACGCAGTACAAAATCAGAACCGAGCGGAGAGTCAGGGGACAGGCAAAAGGTCAGAATCCAGGCAAGACAAAATGGAAAAGGATAGGACAGAATACAAGGGACTGGGGAGCTGGGATCAGAACAAACTAATAGCCAGCGATTAGAGGCTGACACTGCAAACACTTTATACTGGATCAGGAGCCCGGACCAAAGACTGATTGGTCCGGCCTCCTGAATCCAGACACATAGCAGCTGGTGCGCTGCAGGCTGAGTGGCAGAGCAATCCGTCACTCAGCCTGAGCTCAACAGCACTCAGCTGCTTGGCCGGGCGACGTACACTAACGCGAGACCCTCGGCCTCCCTGGTTACTAGGGACGCCGTCGGGTCTCCGTGACGTCACCCGGCTCGGCCGAGGAGGACGGCGCTGCGCTCCAGCCGGACCAGACGACGCTGGAGCGCGGTCAGGTAAGTTACTGACAATTACATTCTTTCTTTTACATGTAAGTGCACAAGGGATATTCCAATCCACATCCAGCATGTTTAAGTCACTCATAGCTACAATGTCCCCCTTTAATGACATTTTGGTAATTTCATCCATCAATATTAGTGATGAGCGAACAGGGTTCGGGTCGATCCGAACCCAAACATTCAGCATTTGATTAGCGGTGGCTGCTGAACTTGGATAAATCTCTAAGGTTGTCTGGAAAACATGGATACAGCCAATGACTATATCCATGTTTTCTACATAGCCTTAGGGCTATATTCAAATTCAGCAGCCACCGCTAATCAAATGCCGAAAGTTCGGGTTCGGATCGACTCAAGCATGCTCGAGGTTCGCTAATCTCTAATTAATATGTTATCATAGTCCTCAGTTTGCTATGGAGGCCTATATATAACACCTATCCTTATACCAAATCCCTCTTTGGGTTGCATGCAAACCTAGAGAGTCTCCAACTCTTTATATTAATGTATTTTGGATGACTCTACATGCAGAGTGATAATCTCACTGATTAATTTTATGTAATTAGCATTGATTCGAATGATTGCTTATATAAGTCTCCTAGGTGGAAAAAAGTGGTGGAAAAAAAGTTTTTTTGAAAAAATTATTACATAGCCCCTGCCCCAATAAAAGTTTTTAATTAAATATATAAGAAAAAAAATTAAAAGAAATCAAAGGCCCCATTTATAAGGACAATTCACTACAGTGCAAGGAGATGTTTTTGCTGTGACTGGATTGATAGCACTCCAATATTTGTGTTTTCCTTATGTCTAAATAAAAACCTTTAATAGTATCACAATTTTCCCCTTGTTCCTGTGGATCTGCGCCCTGGATGCCGGATTTAGAGGCATATGACTGACATAGGGCCCTATTCCACCGGACGATTATCGTTCGCATAATCGTTAACGATTAACGATCTCAAACGACCGCTATTGCGAAAGACCTGAAAACGTTCACCCATTTCCATGGAACGATAATCGTTACTTATGATTGTATTTCGATCGTTTTTTCTTCACTATTTCTATTGCATTCGTGTCTACTGCGAACAACGGAATGACATCTTATTCAATGCGAACGATTTGCGAACATTTTGCGAACGAGCAACAATAAAAATAGGTCCAAGTCTTATAAAACGATCAATGATTTCTCGTTCGGTCGTTAATCATTAACTGCATTTACACCGAACGATTATCGTTTAGATTCAAACGATTCTGAACGATAATCGTCCGGTGGAATAGGGCCCATAGTCCAAAAGAAGAGGTGGTGAGTAAGGGGGAAAAGTCCAGCAGAGTGCCTGTGGCTAGTACCTCAGCTGGTGGTGGCCAACTATGGACTGAGTGCACCAAAACAATTTTTTAGGAACTATGCATCTTGGACTTTTTGCCGTGAAAAGGACTATGACAACATGAGGGTGATTTGAACACTGTGCCACCAAGACCTTAGCCGAGGTATAAATGTAAATAACCTCCCAGGGAAGTATGCAGCTTTTTATTGCAACCCTGAGAAAAAAGATAAAATATGACCCCTCCAAAAGGGAGCATTTCAAAATGTATTTCCTTTGAAATGCTCCCATTCAAGCTGGTGGAGAGAGAGAGTTTTAAGAACCCAATGGAAGTGACTGTCCCCCAGTATGTCATTTCCAGCCACCACTACTTCTCATTCCCAGCCACCATCCCTCACCTGCACTAACATCAGTGCCAAGGTCCACATTCCTCTGATGTGTGGACCAGTAAGCTTGGTCACAGACGTTACATCTAACTTCCCACTGGGGGAATGTATTAGCAGCTTGGCCTGACAAGGGAACGGTTCTGCCACATGTCTTTTCACCACCCAGGGATGCGGCACTCAAACTGATCTGTATGGGGGAAAAACCCACACCACACAGAAGCAGTGGGAGGGGATACAGCTGTGGGTCACCATACAGACCAGTGGTTGCTGCCACTAAACCTGAAACCCATCAAGGTGGTGTCTGACATCAGGTAGCGGCTATGGGCATAGCCAGTTTGGGGCACATTCCTCCCCTGGCTCATGTACTAAACTAGGTAGTGCATAGCTTCCTGGCGCATTAACCTGCTATGCCAGATCTGCTGCACAAAGTGTGTGCAGTGTGTGCACGCTGCAATGAAACTTTGGTCTTCCCAACCACTGCCTCATATATGACATACTGGGACTCCACCTTACATATGCTGCAAAAAATCTGCGAGCAGCAATTAGCCTTATTCAAGTTTCAGCTGCGGCACACTCCAGTAAGTTGCAGCCAGAAACAACAACACTTCGCCAAAGGAGTGGATCACCATGCGGGACATTTAAGCTGTCTTGAAATGCTTTGAGTACTCCACAATTTGGTCAGCACTAAAGGCCCTATTCCACCAACAGATCTGACGACAGATTATCTGCCAAAGATTTGAAGCCAAACCCAGAAACAGACTATAAACAGGGAACAGGTCACAAAGGAAAGACTGATTTCTCCTCTTTTCAAATCCATTCCTGGGTTTGGCTTCAAATCTTTGGCAGATAATCTGTCGTTAGATCTGTTGGTGGAATAGGGCCTTTAGGACACCATAATCAGCACTATCATTCCCACCCTGTGACTGTTGGAAGAGACACTTTCAGCTATGATCAAAGATGTCATGTTGGCACAGGAGCAAGAAGGAAGAAGGTCCATTCTCCCAGTTTTTGCTCTACCTGTCCACACCTCGGTCAAGCCAGGGGACGGTTTTAAAGGAGTAAGAGGAGGAGGAGGAGAAAGAGGAGGCTAGCTTACAGCAGGGTCACACCCAGAGCAGCTCATGGGTGGCAGTAGAGAGCGAATGGGAGGAGCCACCTCTAACCGAAGACAGCAAGTCCTTGACTCAGGACAGCCTTACTTATATCAGCCATTTTATGCTGATATCTTAAACAGTACTGACTACTGGGTGGTGACTTTGCTGAAACCCTGCTATAAGAAAAACATTGCGTCCTTGACACCAATATTGTAGCAAAAGAGAAAAATAAGGGAATACAAACCAAAACTGGTGACGGCACTATTATAAGAATTTCCATCTCACAGAGAGCATTCGGGGAGAGCAACCGGCTGAGGAGTAGGAGGTCTCCACCACCTCTTGGGGACCAGCACTGCCTAGGAAGCGAGAAAAGAGCATGGCCACTATGTTGAACACCTTCCTACGCACTCCGCAAGAAGCACCAACACCATCGGCAGATAAGGCGTGTATGAGCAAGAGGCAAAATTGTAAGTTGATGGTGGATGAGTATGTGTCATGGTGGATGAGTATTTATTTATTCTTCTATATTTATTTACAACAAGGGCATTTGCCTTGTTTTAGCCACATTTTGGTTGCATCTGCAGCCTTTTGCCCCTTTCTTCCCCCATTTTGCAGCCATTTTTTGGCCCAAAGTTCAGGTCCCTATTGACTTCAATGGGGTTCATTTCCTTGCGAAAGTTTGGGCAAAAGTTTGGACAAAGGTCTGGGTTAGCAAACAATTTTTTTTTCAAGTTCAGTGAACTGATCAAACCTGAATAAATATCCATGGGTCCACTCATCACTAGTTATTATACAAGGGAAACGCAATGAGTTCAAAAGGCCCCATTTTCTTATCCCCAAACTGTAATTCAATTAGTGATAAGAGGCAGTGGTATACACAGAGAAGATGGGTATAATAAAAGACGATGAATGTATAATTTTTTTAATGTCCACTTTGGATTGGTCAAAGTGGGGCAGCACGGTGGCTCAGTGGTTCTCTCCGTGTTTGCTTGGGTTTCCTCCCACACCCAAAACATACAGATAGGTGAATTTAGATTGTGAGCCAGGGACAGGGAGCAATAATTGGTAAAACTAGGTAAAGTGCTGCGGAATCGGTGTGCGCTATACAAATAAAAGCATCATTATTAGTATTACGGGGTTTCTTTGTAGACAGTCATACACTGATCAACCCCCAATATGACATGGTGCAGAAGTTTCTGTATAAGACAACCTCATCTGGAGCAGATTTTGGTATTTATATGTGCATTTACCCTTATTCATAATATGCCCTGTATGTGTTGTAATGACAACGACTGTAATGTAACTAAACTGGAATATGTTCTGTATAGATGTAGGATGGTTTGTCATCATATTTAACTTCCATTATACTGACAATTTTTAAGGATTTAAATTCATGTTAAAACATATATTTTGTAACAACCTAGCATATATGAATATCACAACACAATATAGATCCATTCATAATTCTGAGTGCAATGTTATGAATATGAGTTATAAATTCATAGTTATAAGACAGCTGGGTAGATACATCTGATCTATTGTTTCTCATATACTGGAGTTATATTGTTATATTTGTTGGAGACATTAAAGCCTCTGGAACATAATAGCCCTGTATCCAAGGAAACTGAAGTTTACAATAGTTTGCATATAAAGATAAATGTATGTTTTCTTTTAATGTCAGCATATGAGCTGTATGATGTGTTCTTAACCTTATCCTTTTTTGTTGTGGATTTGTTTCCAAAATGCTAAATATTGCAATTTTTCACATCTTCATTAACCATTTATTAACTGCCATTTTGTGTTTTTACAGATTTGGGGGAAGAAAATCACTGTATATGGAGCAGACCCAGGAGCTGATCCCCCTCTATAAGCAGTCAGTGCTGGCTTTTTTCACTTGCGGCTGATGCAATTATACTTCAGTCAAATTCAGGCATTTTAGCCTTTTAGATACAATGATCAATAGCGATTGCATTATGAAGTGGGTGATTTGACAGGTGCTGCAAGGTTTACAATGGCAACCCCTCAACACATTTGCGGGCAGACAATTGGTTACCATAGCAGCCAGAAATCTTCTGAAGGCCTCCATGGCTGCCACATAGACTCTACTAACACAACCTACCATAGAACAATACAAGCAGAGCATGCAGTACTTATGTACTATGATAATATGTGCAAAAAATAAATAAATAAAAATTATCATTAACCCCTTGATGACCCAGAGTGTACCCGTACATCCTGGGTCGAGTAGTAAAATTCAGAGGGGGGTCACTTTGTGAAACCGTTTTCAGCTAATTAACCATTCAAATGCAGCTGTCAAAGCTGACAGCTGCATTTAAATGGCTATTTCTCCCCATCTGTTGTGGTCTAGTAGCAGGATCACCTCCCTGCAATGTGATCAGGGAGGAGCGATCCCTGCTTGTTACCGGATCGGGGCTCTGCAATGTAATGGCCAGATCCCGGCTCAGCAATTTATTACGCTGGGCTCCAGCAGCCCAGGGCAATGCATCACTGATCTAATGGATCTATGATGTACATATGTACACAGGTACTGCATAGATCTCCATGAGGAATCAGTGTTTTTAAATTAGAAATTACAGTGTAAAAAAAAAAGTTTTTTCATTAATAAAAAATCCCATTCCCTAATAAAAGTTTCAATCACTCCCTTTTTCCCATTTTATAAATAAGAATAAATAAATAAACATATTTGGTATGGCCTTTTGCATAATTACCCCAATTATTAAATTATCACATTCCTGATCACGCACAGAAAACAGAGTAAGCACAAAAAAATGACAAACTGCTAAATTGCTGATTTTTAGTCAAATTAAAAAAAAAATTGTAATAAAAAGTGATCGAAAAGTCACATATATGCAAGCAAGGTACCAATGAAAGTACAGATCATGGCACAAAAAATTACACAAAACTCTCCATAGGCAACAATCCCTTCTATACTCTTTATCTATCTATCTATCTATCTATCTATCTATCTATCTATCTATCACCATGCTAACTAAATAACTGTGTAACCAGATGCTTTCTTTATTGCTTCAATATACAACCATCAATAAAACTAACGTGGAGGTAGAAAGGTTTTTTTTTGCATATTTCAGAGATTGACATCTTAGTTATAGCATCTCGACGCTAAGGTGTAAACCACCAAAATGCAAGAAGTCCCTTCTGCCTTTATGTTGTTTTTTCAATGTATGTATACTGAATAATGAAAAATACCCCCCCCCCCCCCGCCCCAGCAGAATACAGGTTTACATTAATATGTAGGAGGTCATTGCAAATTACTAATTTTTGTGCAAAACCAAACCCTCATATGACTCTTGAAAATAAAAAAGTTTAAATTTTCATTTTCTTGCTGAGTTAAAAATAACATACAACTGTGCTGCTTTTCAGAGAAATAAGTTTACCAGCTAAAATTAGCAGCAGTGGCAGTGGTGAAGGGGTTACACCAGCTCAGAAAGTAAACAGGGGGAGAGAAGCCTTGGAGGAAAGCATTTTTTGTATCATTTTTTTGTGCCATTAAAAAAATCAAGAATAAAGAAAATACTTCTCAAAGGTGACCATAGCCTTGAATTACTTGAGTAATTGATCACTCTGGTGAACCTGTATTTAAAATGCTTAACTTACATTGTGCTGCAGCTAGAAGGAATCCCAGCCAGAGTATATATGCTAGCAGCCCCGCAAAAACTGACATGTCAGTTTTCTGCAGCCACTATTCATTGAACCTGTCAGTTCACACACTGGAGCATGCAGCTCCAGCTGCACACTTCATTGTGTGCAGCAGTGAATTTGAATGTGGGCACATACGGGTGCGTCTGCATCCGAATTCAGCAGAAGTCAAAATCATCTGGCCGGTACTGCAGTACTTGCCTGGATGATCTTCAGTAACCTCGGCCGTTCTGTGACCTGACCGGGTCACAAAATGGCTGGTGTTATACATAGTGTAAACATTAGACACTTGATAAAGAGACCGGACCAGTATTGAAACGCGTTGTGTCGCTGGCATAATTCTTTTAATAAATTTTATGATATTTTATTTCACTATTACTTGGACCTGCGCCTGTTTTACCCGCCTTGGAGTGGAGGAGGATACTGATAGTGTAAACATGGCCTAACAATGCATTGCTTAACAAATTGTGCATTAAAAAGTGGTTTTCTAGGGGGAGGGTGGTCTCCACAAAGAAAATGACCACTATTTATAAATGATGGTAGACTGGAAATCCATAACATGAAATCTGGTCTGGATAAGGGGAAGTCTTTTCTTAGAGGTAGTCTTCAGGAGACGTTTCAATGTACTTGCATTGCTCATTTAGAGACAGATAGAAATACTTATATGTACAATTTCTTATTGGAAGATACTACAAACACTGAATAAAAGAAATAATTTAAAAACTGACAAGTCAACCTGAACCACCGGTAGGGCCAAGATAGTAAGGCAGTAATGCAAGTGAATTATGTAAGGCATGTGAAAAGCATACATCCATGTGAATCAATCCTTAGACTTCACTGTATTGATCTATTTAATATCAACATTCAAAATACTCACTGCCTGCTGCATGATGTATCACAATGTGAGGAAGATACATTGGAATTGTAATGACTTGGCATGTTCTGATCTGTATCAATAACTGTTTTCTTACATACAGTATAATTCTTTAGGGCGATGCCGTACATTCGAGGCCTTCATTTGTCGATGACTGTAGGGAATAACCAGTGAGTAGACTCATATTTAAATAAACACTAAGAAAAAAAAAGACCCTATTAAAAGATTCCATTTGCTATGCAGCAGCTGCCTGGAAAGAGTTGGGTTGTATAATGAAAGCCTGCTTAATGATTACACGTGGAATAGGCAGTGCTGCAGGAGAAACAGATTTATAGTACAGCAGAGCTAGTTAAAAGAGATTCCCTCCCTTCTCTCCAGCAATAAACCGCTATAATGCTTGTTCTCCTTGCCTTTTACTCTCTTATGCCTTCATGACTCCCTCATCCCTCTGCTGTCACCTTCCAAATTTCTTCCGCAGTCTGCCTGGATCTTGCTTATTTACTTAGAAGAAACCTTCTGTGCACTCTGTCATTTATCCGGAGGAAATACGGCAGCTTGGACAGAGTGTCCATTACGCTCTCTTAACTGCCGACTTAACAAATAGCCACCTGCCTCCAAGAGCCTGTTCTTTCGCATTTCCGTTGACAGGTAACCCATCATTTTGCAGGGAGTTAACAAACATTTTTTTGTGTAATAAAGAAATCTTGTCCTATGTTTGTTGCTGGATGTTGAGACCATATCTCAGTGTTACAGCAGAATTCTGGGGAGACCTTGCCATGATAATCCAGATGGATGTCTGCAGTTAATGCAAGCCGTTTCGACAACAAGCTTTTCTGTCATTTAGAGTATTAAAAAGAAACCTTGTTTCATAGTTTAACAGGAAACTGAATTCTGCAAAGTTGCCCTTAGCACTAAGAGTGTTGGCTGGAGAATAAAGTCACCCTGAATGGAATCTCAGGATTGTTTATTAATTGGAGTTCTCCATTTATGCCTGAATAACAATGACATTTGCTGTACAACATTTAACATGACATATGCAAAGCAGCCATCATTCTTAATACCCACATTGTATATAACCTGATAATTAAGGGCTTGTGCTAGCTAATTACCGGAGAAACAAGGACTCGGGGCAGATATAACATATGGCTGCACATCAGTTCCTCAGTTAAATCAATGTCTGCTCTAGAAGACTAGCTAGCAAAGCACTAGTGCTAAAGTGTTTAATACATCATCTTATGGCTGTAAGTAATCACTGAAGACTCCAACATTGATTGTGAAATAAAGAAACAATTCCCTTAAAGAAGATCAAAATGAAGGGATGACATTGAGAGAATGAGCAATTTTAGCATGCATTATTGTATACCTCAATATAAATTATATGACTGTCATTCAACTGACACCGATACTTCAAGCTCAGGCTACACACAAACATTTTTAAAGGATGACAGTCAAGAGTAATATATTGCACGCATTATCTTTTAACTTAAGTCCTTTAGCCTCTCTAGAGGAAATGGTTCTAAAAGCCAATCCATCAGCTATCTAGCTGTATATATAAGCTTTATATAAGTCATTAATCAAGATTAAGGCTAAGTGCACACTATGTATAACACAACATCTGTTGTTTGCTGTGTCAAACAGCGGCCGTTGTTTGACACGGTCGTCAAAAAGGTCATACATTGTGTGAACAAAGCAGGAACAAAGGCCATCGTTCCTGCATTAGCGGCCACAAATATTTGACAAGTCAATTATTTGTGTGCCCGTAGGGGAACAACGGCCACTGTTCAATAGTGTGTGAACAATAGCCATAAGTTCGATACAGTGGTTTATTTTAAGTAAAAAAAAAACAGCCATTGTTTTAATTGCTAACAACAGTTAGTCTTAAAAAATGCACTTAGTCTTAAAAAAATAGCCGAAATGTGGTATTTGTAAGTCAACCCATAAGAGAAAGGGTATCTTGTTCTTGAGTCTTGTTGTGTTAGGGACCAGTCTAACTCTGCTTCCACACATTAAAAAGTGGTCTTTTTTAAGGGTAGTTATCTAAGTTATGACCAGTATGCATATTCAATGGTGGAAACAAACGTCTGTCAAAGGAAATCTAACCCGGAAAAGGAAGTGGTCTGGGCGCATGGAAAGAGTGAAAACCTGTAAATTAGAACTACCGCTCATGTTTTAGATTAGACATGGAAAGAGATTTATTCACAGATGTCCAGGTCAAATTGAAGCAATGTTCCTTCTCATTTTCTAAGAGCCATAGCTCTTATTTTTCCACCTACAGGGCTGGTTGGGGTGTCATTTTTTTTGTACTATGATCTCTAGTTTATATTGGTATCATATTGGTGTAAGTGAAAAATTTTCATAGTTTATAATTTTTTTGTAAATATAATTTAAAAAAATCAGTAATCCTCCCCCCCACACACACTTTTCATTTACGCTGTTGCCTGAGAGCAGACTCTATGCATAGATCAATGCTCCAAAAGGACGGAGGTCCTTTCAGTACAAGTGATCAGGAACCCTGCAGTCCCGATCAGTCAGGTCCTTGTCTTTCACTTACTACCTTAAATGCTGCAATCCTGCTGCATGGCGTATGTGCATGAAGGGGTTAATTAGAACCCCGGTCTATACATTAGTGTCTCCTAAGGATGTTTTTGTGTTTTCAACTTTTTGTAATAAAGTTTGTGATTGTATAAGTGGTGGATATAATTCCTGTAATTGTTCAAATACTAAGACTTATATTCCTATTCTGTGACTGCCTGTCTGTATCTATAATAGAGATGAGCAAACTGTTCAGACTTTTGGTCCAAAAGCAGTTAGCTCTCTCGTCATGCCTGTGATCCCGGCAGCAAAGTTGCGCTCCCGGGAATATGCGGCCAGGATATTCCCGGGAATCAATGTTGAAATCCCTGTAATATCCTGGCCGCATATTCGCGGGATCGCAACTACGCGGCCAAGATCACAGGCATGATGAGAGAGCGCCGATGCTCGCTCATCTCTAATCTATAAGAAAAGCAATAAAAAAAAACAAAAAACATTTTCTAGTTTGTGCATCATGTTTAAAAAGGAGATTTTGGATATGAACACAGCAATACTGAGTCTAGTTTTTTAAAGCAAGTGTTTTTAAACCAAGCACATGCTATGATGGCTATGCCATTTTTTTCTTTCAAACTATTTTTTAATCGTTACAATACATTGACACATATGACACATAACAAGACATAGCTCTGGGAATCTTTATCTAGTCACAGGCTATCTCCATACAGTAAGAACACCAACACCAGTGATCATGTTAACTGGAGGGGGGCTACAGCAATGCTGCAAGGAATATCTGGTGAGATCACAGTTTTTCCTAATCACAGCAGTCGTAGTGTATAACAGATTCTTCCTTCTGGAGATCATGTTGGCCCTTAATAACTGTCTATGGCCCTGAAATATTTTTACATCATATGTGAATTATTTAATACAGTATACAGTTAGTGTTGTGTTTTTTGTTTTTTAACTCCACCAAATAATAGGGTTCCCTTCTGCGTCTTTGAAGCCAGTAGGCAGCAATGTCACGTTTAGACATTCTAAACAAATGTACAGACAAATCTCCATTTACAGCACATAACAAATGATACTGAAGCATTCAAGAGACAAACCATAACATTTGTCAAACTCTGTAAAACAATGTGACATTAATGACAGAGTAATAGAAACAAAAGTACAACGTATACAACCAGCACTTGATGTGAGATCATAAAAGATACATTTACTGAATTTCAAAGTCTAATTTTTAATCATATCCTTTGCAGAATAAAAATCAGAAAAGGGATTGGCAAATGTAAAATATACTTTATAAATCTTCATTTTTCCCATTTGAAGAGACACAAACAATTGTAAATAAATATATTCCACTCTCTGATCATTTGAACAGATAGACTTAGCTGTAGATTTCGCTAACTCAAAGCTGCCTTTTAATTGTCATGCAATATATTTTTTGTAATATATTTGAAATGAAGTTAACATATCATTAAAGGGATTTTCCTTGTATAACTAGCCTATTAGCAAATTCTGTTTTAATTGAGGGGGGACATTCAGTAGACAAAATGAGAACAACTACAAAGAGCATCTCTCGTTCTAGAGCACCAAGCACTTTCATACAGTACTGTGTAAACTTTAATTTCCCCTGTGGTGGCGCTGCAGGCAAATTGAAGACTTGCTGCTGTTTTTTCATAGATCACATATGACTGCTGGGTGTCTAAGCAGCAGGCAACCCAGTGATCATCAGATTCTAAGAAAAGAAGATTGTCCAAAGTGTATCACCCCTTTGATAAGTTCAGTTTAAAAGGTGATTATACTATGTTGTATAAGAGTTAAAAAGAAATTATAGTTTTTGCATTTGATACTACTGGAGGAAGGGGATGATCATCTTAAAAATACATGCACATAGGACTGAGTATTACCACTAATATTAGAGGCTGATTATACTTATGCAATTATATTTATTATATTATATTTTTTTTTTATCACATACAAGTACTGTGCTATCAAAATGAAAAATGTTCTAGATAAAATTGTAAAATATTGTGCCATCTACTAAGACAAATAATAAATTAAACTAAATATTTATTGTTTTACAAGTTTTTATGAACAATAAACTAATATTTTAAAAATAAAATATGCTTAAAGGGGTTGCCCAACAATGGACAATTGCTGTACTCTGTCAGTCCAATAGACATTGAATAGAGCAAACTTATATATATATATATATATGGATACAGCCTATGCTTTATCCATATATTCCAGGACTCAAATGCTGAGTGTTGGGGTTCAGAGAACATTGCTAAACCCCAACAGTTTGGAAAGTTCACCAAAGTATCTAAAATATTAGTAATGCACAGTGTATATGGTAAAAAGGAAATATCAAAGTAGTAATAAGATGTTTTTACTGTATATTCTCTTTATGTAGTCTGTTTTTGCTTGTCTTGCTACATTGCAAATGGAACTATCAGCAGCTAAACAGGAATAAACTAATTTTGGCAGCCAGTGTCTTTAAGTAGAGAGAGCTTACTGTGTGCTGGTAATATACAGCAGTTCTATGCACACATAAGTTTCCCCTACATGTGACATCAAGCATTCCGAATTGTATCATTTAACCTTATGTCTGGGAATGTAGGGGATCCTGAGATCTGTATCAGAAACATTGACAAAACCTACTATGAAATACCTAGAACAAAATGCTGGACTAACATGGTGTTAAGAAGTGGATTTTAACTTTGAATAACTAGAATTAACTTTCAAACCAGACATATGCTCATTGTGGAAATGTAGTTGACCCTTTTAAGTGTCTCTTATTCAAACTGTGCATTCTCTTGCTGATTTCTGCGCAATTGGTGAAAATGCTTTATAGACTGCTGTCAAAAGTAGTACTCTTTGGGTAACTCCGGTGCCACTGTAATACAAAAGAAGTACGATATCACAGTAAGAGCATTATAGCATCCATTCATGGTGGTGGCAGTTAGGTGACCTGGATGATTTGCTATTATTGAAGAAAATATGAATTTTCCATTGTACTCCAAATATCTTAAAGAACAAAAATGTTAAAAATGTTTTTTTCCTGTCCTTGGAATAATAATTACAGACTCTCAAAAGAAACATGACAGGGATTTTTCTCCAATAATTTGCACTTCAGCTCTACTAAATTTATTCTATGTACGAGCTCCAGACTTTCCTAGCCTTTTTCTTATATGGTATTTAGCAGCTGATTGGTTGATCATGGTTGACCTTACAGACTACTAAGATCTGAATATGATTGGTCAGAGCCCTCATTACAGTTCTAGAGTCTTGAATGCTTCAAAGAGAAAACAACTGATTGTCCAGAAGGAAATATACACTCGTTTACACAAAAAAAAAGAAAGCACCCAGATACAAAATATTGGAATTCTGTAATTTTTTGGTATGCAATACTTGGTATGCAGTTGTCTGCAGTGGTCTTGTCATAAAATAATGTAAAACTGCTTAACCAGTTACCAGATTTACACCGATGAAGTATTAATTGTATCATCTGGGAGTTCAGCTTTGACATCCTTTGTGTGTGCAGGATCTAAACTATGCCCAACAGTTTCCATAAAAAATGTATATATTTACTAATTAAGACATAACATTTCATTTAACGTTTTTATCAAATCCCAAAATTTTACAGCAATTGTTACTTTAGTTGACTAACCACTACCTTCCATCCTTGGTGAGGAAAAGACAGAAAAAGTTTTAAAGTTCCCAATTCTACCAGTGTCTAACCAATTCTTCAACCTTTATTGCTTCTCCAAGAATAAAAGCACCTGACATATACAAGAGTCATTGCATTGTGACTATTCATGGTGATCTTATTCATGGTCATACTACCATTACACCTTGTGCTCCATTTAAAGCATTTACAGAGTTAGTGATCGCTTGTGGTAAAGTGGTGTTTGAAGCAAATAACAATATCTGCAAAGTGCTTGCCGTCCTAACTTCCTTTTATTCTACAGTATTTCTGTGTCCGGCTATCATTTACAAGTCATGGGGTCAGTTGTGTGTAGCAGAGTGAGTATAATTTATTGTCACTCCATAAAATCTGCTGCTCCTACAAATCTGCCACCTGAGCAATAAGCTCATTTGGATTCATGGCATAAACGGCCCTGCATGTTTGCAACTTACATTCTTTTTTTTTAACTTATCATGGAAAACACAGCACTTCCTGTGTTCTGACTTTTTTTCCCCAAAGAGTCTAAACACAGAAGTCCTGTGTTTCCCAGGTCATCTGTGTGCTCACAGAGAAGGCAGACTGCATTGATGGAAGCACTGAGCTGTGACACTCTGTACTGGCCTGGACATCATGTATTTAGTCTCTTTTTTTCACCCAGCACAAGACTAATGCTGCCTTGAGGAGACTGGACCTGGATTGTTGGTAAGTATAGGTTTGTTTTACAGCATGTTAAAATAAATAAAAAATGAATATCTATTAGAAACTAGCTTTATTTCACATCTACTATTGATTTAGACTTCGAAAGTTACAGTATAACAACAGTGACACTTTAAGCAAAGTTCAGACCAAACTTGGGTTCAATGAGTTTGGTTCACTCATCTCTAGTCCTAATTTGAAAAACATAATTGGAGCTGACCCAAATGCGTCTATTGCCCAAGTCTACAGTTGAATACTGTACCTAATCTACAAGCTGGTCCATAGCAGGGTAGGAATAATCTTATACATAAACAAAACATGAATAAGTATATATGGTTTAACCTACAGAAAAATACATGCAAGCCATGAAAAAGTAATAAACAGCATAATTTCATTCTGTTCCCACCCCTTCAAATAACAGAACAGGTAGATTGTATGTAAAGCTCTAAATCTGTAGTACACTTCATTAACCTTTTGTGCCCTGTTGTTGAGCTATACTGTACTTTAGCTGGCAAATCCTTGAGCATCATGGCAGATAACCTTCTTAGCAGATAATGAAGTATAAATGAATCCACTTGTCATAAAGAAGCTCAGCTTTAATCAGTGTATGTAAGAAACTTTAATTAGAGTATTCAGTGAATAGGATAACATTCTGATTTCTGTGTCTAAGCCCTAAATTTGGTGTATAGGCAATGAAAAACACCAGGCATATACAGTATATCAAACATATTTATATGGCTCCATTAACTCCATTAACATCAGTTTATCTCATCATTATGTAGGAAAGCACAGCAGACTGTGAAACTATTTTGCAGTTACAAAATGTATGTTACACTATGGCTATGTTCACACATAGCAACGGACGCTGTTAAACACCCGGCCGTCGGGCTGTACTCAGCCCGTTCCTGCAGCCGATGCCTCCGTATCGGCTGCAGGCACTTTCTTTTTTCACAATTGATTTGCGGGCACCGGCGGCTGTGCCCGCAAATCAATTAGCCATTCACTCCAATGCAATGAGCGGCCACACTGCACATTGTGTTGTGTGAACAGCTGATGTTTCCGGATGCTGTTCTGTGCCCACGTCCAGGTTCCCTTTAATGATTTTGTCTCACTGACATGAGTAAGATTGTCATGTTAACCAAGCAATGATCTTTACCATTATAAAAAGCAGAGTTCAGTGAATAAAGTAGCAGAGCTGAGCCAGCCAAGTAGCAGAGCCGATACCCGCACTACATAGCAAAGCTGAGCCAGGCGTGTAGCAGAGCCGATACCTGCACTACATGGCAGAGCTGAGCCAGCCATGTAGCAGAGCCGATACCCACACTACGTAGCAGCGCTGAGGAAGCCGTGTAGCAGAACTGCTACCCGCACTACCTAGCAGAGCTGAGGGAGCCATGTAGCAGAGCAGATACCCACACTACATAGCAGAGCTGAGACAGCCATGTAGCAGATCCAATACCCGCACTACGTAGCAGAACTGAGCCAGTTGTGTAGCAGAGCCGATACCTGCACTACGTAGCAGAGCTAAGTCAGTGATGTAGCAGAGCCGATACCCACATGATACAGCACAGTCTGTGCTGTAATGTGTTATATTGTAAATGAGTTGTCAGTACACTGACAGCTCATTCAAACGATCAGAGCCCTGCCTCAGTACAGGAGCCTGATCGTTACAACCATACAACCATAGCCAGAAGGAAGAGGGGGGGGGGGGGGGGTCTGAAGGAGCAGATCTCCCTTCCCCATAGACAATGCGGTCCCACAGACCGCAATGCCTATGGGGTTAACTGCCAGGGGGGGGCGGCTCCCCTCCAGGCAGTGGCAGTGGGAGGAGGCTGAATGAGACAGCTTTCTCCCGCAGCCTAATCGGTGCTAGGGACAGCGGGGGGAGACAGGGATAACATGACATTCCAGGAACATCTTGTTGCAGAAACTACAACAAGATCGATCCTGGAACGTCATTTTGCGGCAAGGGGTTAAATGACAGCCATCCACTAAGTGTAAACATAGCCTTTCTGTGTTTTCAATCCACTCCTGGTTTTGGTTGCTAAATACTGAGCAAAAATACTGTGTGTGAACATAGCCTAGGACTGCAAAACAGTTAGACTAGGCTACACATCCGCTTTGGTCTTATAAAATCCAGTTGCATACAAGTAGATCAACAAAAAAATTTGTATGATAAAAGCCTGCAACTTGTTGCAGTAAAGTCTTGCATTCAATTAAGACCATGTTCACACAACATATGTGTTGTATAAATCATGGCCGTTGTTGCAGTTTGCAACAACGGACATGATTTATACAACACAAATATTGAATGGGAATGAATGGAATCCCGGCTGGAGTATATACACATAGTATACACTCCGGCAAGGATCGCTAGCGGACACGCAAAAAATTGACATGTCAGTTCACACAGGCCGCACGCTCTATTGTGTGCATCAATGAATTCGGATGTGGGCGCACACGGTTGTGCAGTATCGGCCAGGATGATCTTCAGTAACACCGGCCGTTCTGTGATCCGGCTGGGTCATAGAATGTCCGGTGAACATAATAATAATAATAATAATAATAATAATAATAATAATAATAATAATATTTTTATTTGTATAGCGCACAGAGATTCCGCAGCGCTTCACCTATCTGTGGCCCTAGGATGCAATTTTGATGCAATTTGTTTGAAATTTAGGATATGCAATGTTACAGATCAGAAAACACTGATATATCTCAGTGCATGCAACTTACATTGAACTTTATGCTGAAAAAGGGGCTTGTACTTTATGATTGTGACTAAAAATCCAGAAGATTTGGATTCTTTCCAGCAGCCAGTCGTGTTGCAGATCCATCATGTTGTGATCAGGTTTACACAGATTGCTATGACGTCCCCACAAGACCAAAGCTGCGGTCTAGACCTAGCCCTAGGTAGATCATAATCTAAATTCAAATCTTGAGACTTCTATATGTTTTAGCGTGGTAACGTTAGCAGATCATACATCAAATTTGCCAGACTGAAAGCTTTTGATAAATAATTAATTTTCATTTCCATTTATAAATTAGGAGCACTGTTCCAATGGGAGAATTGTATCATTACTGTAATACTTTCCTAGCAGCATGTAATATCATTGTTGATGTTCTTTAGCAAATAATATTTAATTAGATATATATCAGATACATTCATAATGTTATTACCGTTAGTTGGTTCCTAATAAATAGATGTTGGATGAAATTTCATGTACCTGCCAAAAGATATAACTTTCATTTTATAGATCGAAAAGTCTCACATTGAGTGTATTTAAAATGTTTGCTTCGAATGTCTTTGAGATATGATTCATTTATTTCTCTATGGCATTTATTCTCTATTATTTCTGTTAAATTTAGGGAAATTGTCATAATTCACATGGGTGCAGATGCTGTTAAAAACCAATTGAATTTCATTTCCAGAGGAAAAAGGAGCAACAACAGAACTCAATTTTATCATTTAAAGGAGGCCATTTACACGCGACCACAGACGCCAAAAAGCTATATAACTTTATCAGAGCAATGTATTACAAATGTAGTTTTAGTCTACGCAGTAACCCTTTAACCCTTTCCCACACGAGGACGTGCTGCAGCAGCTGAAAGCAAACGAGTGCCGATCTCATTGATCTTTGCTGTATATCTATACAGCAAAGATCTCAATGAGAGATCAAAGTATATATACTAAAAGTCCCCCAGGGGGGCTTCTAGTGTATGTGTAAAAAAAAAAAAAGTATTGTTATAAGTAAAAAGCCCCCTCCCCTAATAAAAGTCTGAATCACCCCCCTTTTCCCAGGTTATAAATAAAGTATATAAGTACAGTTATAAGTAAACAAATAAATAAATAAACATGTTTGCTATCGCCGCGTGCGTAATCGCCCAAACTATTAATTAATCACATTCCTGATCTCGCACGGTAAACCGCGTCAGCGCAAAAAAATCCCAAAGTGCAAAATTGCGATCAAAAAGTCGTATATGCGCAATCAAGGTATAGAAAGTAAACATCATGGCGCAAAAAATGACACCTGATACAGCCCCATAGACCAAAGGATAAAAGCGCTATAAGCCTGGGAATGGAGCGATTTTAAGGAACGTATATTTGTTAACAATGGTTTGAATTTTTTACAGGCCATCAGATACAATATAAGTTATACATGTTATATATCGTTTTAATCGTAACGACTTGAGGAACATGCATAACTAGTCAGTTTTACCCCAGGGCGAATGGCGTAAAAACACATTCCCCCCAAATAAAAGAAATGCGTTTTTTTTCTCAATTTCACCACACTTTGAATTTGTTTCTGGTTTCGTAGTATACTTTATGCAAAAATTCAGCTTGTCATTGCAAAGTACAATTAGTGACGCAAAAAATAAGGGCTCATGTGGGTCTGTAGGTGTAAAAATGCAAGTGCTATGGCCTTTTAAGCACAAGGAGGAAAAAACGAAAATTAGCCTGGTCCCGAAGGGGTTAAGATTTTCAAACTAAATAATAAAATAATAGCAATAAAAAATAATAACTATCTAACAAGCCCAAAGTTAATGAGGTTGGTTTGACAGGTTCATGAGGCTGGTTTTGGCTAAACTTTTTTTCAAACACACACAAAAATTGCTATGGCTTTTTTTTCTGCTGCCTGCAGCACTGCAGCCAGATGTTAGCTGTGACTTAATGGAATTTTATGAAATGCCTTGACTTTGACTTTTTTGTGGCATTTTTCTCTGGCTTCTCTTTGTTTTTTTTGTTTGTTTTTTTTTTTTTGGGGGGGGGGGGAGCTGTACAGAAGTTTTTCCAAAATGCAGCATGGTAAGGGTTTGGTGTTTTTTATCGCAAACTTTGATGTTTCTCTCCCATAGAGTTCAATTGAAATTCTTCTGTTCATCTCAAAAATGCCTTTTTTTTTTTTTTTACCTTTTTTTGGAGGCCAAAAAACACAGCAAAAAAGTGCTCATAGATATCAGACCTTGTTCATCAAGGTGTTAGCTGGGCAATGACCTTACAAACCCTGGTCTCCTAAAACTGACATGAAAATTCCCTGCTGTACAACCAGTTCACAAGCCTTCCTGTCTGTATGAGACACCACTTATAAAATACACACATTTCATGTTATCCCTATTTATTTTTTATTCTGTCTGAAAAGATGCAATCCTGTAATGGTCAACTGCATACTACAATTGGGAATACATTTTAGGCTATGTTCACACTACGTATCTTTCCGTCCGCAGTGCAAACCGCGAATATACGCACGTAGTTTTGAGGTTGATGCGTTCGCTTGAAAGTATACGATATACGCTCGCACAATGCACACTACGTATGAGCTTACGGCTGGATCGTATACGGCGCCGTGAAAAATGAACAAGACCATTGTTTGAGGACGTAAATTTTCCAACTTACGGCCGTGGATTTCCTTGCGGTCCCGTACGGAGTACTTATTTCAGCCAAATTGAACTTGATTTTTCGATCCATAAGGTCTGTTGAGTTTTATTCGGCTGGGCGAAGATTTCCAAGTAAATGACCTGTTTCAGATCGCTTCTAAACAAGCTAGGGAAGCATAACTGTACTATGGGCGTATATTCGCGGTTCGTACATATCCGGCCGCATGTCGATTTTCCCAAGCCCGTAGTTTCAGCCGCACATGTACGGCGGCATACGAACTACGGACGGACTCATACGCATTGTGAACATAGCCTTAAAAAGGAGAGGGAGTTCTTCATCTTTGAAAAGAAAAGAAAAGAAAGAAAAGAAAAGAAAGACAAGAAAATGAAAATAATCTGTATCTCTAAGGGGTTAAGGCATGCATGTTTTTTTGACTACAAATGGTGATTTTTTTTTTTTTTTAATTTGTCTATCAATTCATATGAAATTTCCATTCATTTTCTATAGATGCTATTGTAAGCACTTAATGGAAAAACAACATCCAACTTAACAAGTTGGTATATTTGGCCAATATCCACAAATTATTATTATTATTATTATTATTATTATTATTATTATTATTATTGCCCTTTTCCTTTGTTTTAAATTTTACAGTAAAGAACAAGTCTGACAAGTGTACAAACATCTTGTTTTGTGCTATTTATACATAGGCAGATATTCCTCATAAGGCTATGTTCACACTTGGTTTAACAGCACAGCAAAGAACGCTGTTAAACTGCTGGCCGCTGGGCTGCATTCAGGATGTTCCTGCAGCCAATACCTTTTTACAATCGACTTGCGGGCACCATTGGGTGTGCCGGAAATCAATTAGCTATTCACTTCAATGTGAAGTGCGGCCGCTGCCACACTTTACATTGTGCAAAAGAACACTGCAGAGACACCATCACATGTCTCGACGTCAGTGAACTAGCCAGACCTTCCCTCCGGGAAGGAACAACCAAGCCAAAGCGTTCTCCAGTCAAGGAAACCACTTCAGCAAGGTATCCATCCACAGACAGCCGTTTCGGGGTTTTTGCCCCTCATCAGTGTGGAGTAGGTTTCTGGCTAGTGGGAGCAATGACTAGTAAGTGCATGCAAAAGGACGCTGGTTGACCTCAGGGAGATCAACCAAAACACCGCAGAGACACCATCACGTGTCTCAACGTCAGTGTATTCTAGAACATTGCCCCCTGGGAAATCGAATATGCAAAAGAACACTGCAGAGACACCATCACATGTCTCGACGTCAGTGAACTAGCCAGACCTTCCCTCCGGGAAGGAACAACCAAGCCAAAGCGTTCTCCAGTCAAGGAAACCACTTCAGCAAGGTATCCATCCACAGACAGCCGTTTCGGGGTTTTAGCCCCTCATCAGTGTGGAGTAGGTTTCTGGCTAGTGGGAGCAATGACTAGTAAGTGCATGCAAAAGGACGCTGGTTGACCTCAGGGAGATCAACCAAAACACCGCAGAGACACCATCACGTGTCTCAACGTCAGTGTATTCTAGAACATTGCCCCCTGGGAAATCGAATATGCAAAAGAACACTGCAGAGACACCATCACATGTCTCGACGTCAGTGAACTAGCCAGACCTTCCCTCCGGGAAGGAACAACCAAGCCAAAGCGTTCTCCAGTCAAGGAAACCACTTCAGCAAGGTATCCATCCACAGACAGCCGTTTCGGGGTTTTAGCCCCTCATCAGTGTGGAGTAGGTTTCTGGCTAGTGGGAGCAATGACTAGTAAGTGCATGCAAAAGGACGCTGGTTGACCTCAGGGAGATCAACCAAAACACCGCAGAGACACCATCACGTGTCTCAACGTCAGTGTATTCTAGAACATTGCCCCCTGGGAAATCGAATATGCAAAAGAACACTGCAGAGACACCATCACATGTCTCGACGTCAGTGAACTAGCCAGACCTTCCCTCCGGGAAGGAACAACCAAGCCAAAGCGTTCTCCAGTCAAGGAAACCACTTCAGCAAGGTATCCATCCACAGACAGCCGAAAACGGCTGTCTGTGGATGGATACCTTGCTGAAGTGGTTTCCTTGACTGGAGAACGCTTTGGCTTGGTTGTTCCTTCCCGGAGGGAAGGTCTGGCTAGTTCACTGACGTCGAGACATGTGATGGTGTCTCTGCAGTGTTCTTTTGCATATTCGATTTCCCAGGGGGCAATGTTCTAGAATACACTGACGTTGAGACACGTGATGGTGTCTCTGCGGTGTTTTGGTTGATCTCCCTGAGGTCAACCAGCGTCCTTTTGCACACTTTACATTGTGTGAACAGCTATTAAATAATAGGCATGTACTTTATTTTAATGTTCGTTTAATTCAATGCCACCCCTGCAGTAAAGAAGGACGCTGATTTCATTGCAATCAGCGTCTGTTCTTTACTGAAAAATAGAGTAGTGTGAACATAGCCTAAGAGGTAAAAAACAAACAAAAAAAAACATATATAAGCTATGTTCACACAACGTTTTTTCAGCTTCGTTTAAAATGATGTCCATCATTTTGAGTCTAAAATAAAGGACGTCATTTAGCTGTCTGGCCTCCCCTTAGGGTCCATTTACACAGAAAGATTATCTGACAGATTACCAAAGATTTGAAGCCAAAGCCAAGAATGGATTTGGAAAGAGGAGAAATCACACACTTTCCTTTATGACCTGATCTCTATTTATAGTCTGTTCCTGGCTTTGGCTTCAAATCTTTGGCAGATAATCTATCAGATAATCTTTCTGTGTAAATGAACCCTTAGAGCAATGACTGGTGTTTGCACATTATTCTAGTTTGGGATTACTAATTGGCCTTTGGGTGTGTCTCAATTTAAAAGTCCATTGAATTTGATGTGCATTGAATGTCCGTTTTCCCATTAACTGCTACACATTGCATTGCAGTCAGTTACATCGCTGCAAAAACGGACATTATTTTAAATAGCAAAATCGTCCGCCTTTTCTCTATTTTTGAAGTTGTGTGAACATATATATATATATATATATATATATATATACACACACACACACACACACACACACACACACACACACATTTTTCTTCACTTCCGATAACATCTGAGCAAATTATATATGCTACAACTGGGACTTTTATCCATTCTGGCACATAGACTATCAAGGGCTTTCTACTAGATTTACATATAATCAATTTGTTAATGGACAGTGAAAAAAAAAGTGATCCTAAATAACAGAGGAGCTAATTTTCTTTAGTAATTTGTGCACTTCGGATTTGAGTGCTTTGTCTATACATCCAATTTTACTGGGCACAAAATACAACAATGGAAATTTAGTCAGTAAAAATCAGTCACCCAGTAAAGAACAAAACAGCACATAGAACCTGTAACCTTCTCACTTTAGCAATCACTGGGAAAGATTTGCTACATAATACTATTATGCTGGTTTTATCTTTGAAAGATTTCTTTGATATCCTAGATAGCTTCTATGTGATGCTGAAATAGCTTTTACACTTCAGAATAGAAGATCCATGTAATAATGGGATTACAGAGCTTTCTCATATAAGGGCAATATCTTACAGGGGAAACATGCAGGATATATAGGATAATCTGATACAATTTAGACAAACCCATATTAAAAAGATGTTAAAGTATACCTTTCAAATAAGACAAATAAATACATTTTTGGCATGTCATAGAGACTTATGTAGTTGCTGAGACCTCCACTGATCAGGAGTGGGGAGGCATGTGCAGTAGTGCACTTTACTGCCATGCTGTTAATCATGTCTGTTTAGTGGCTTTCTAAACTTAAAACAGAGCTTCTTAAAATGGAGATATGAGTCAGAGAATACAATGTGCCATTGCGCTCTTCTCCCAGCTCATCCTCCTATCAGTGGGGGACTCAACAGCGAGACCCCAGTTGATCAAAACTGAGACTTATATTATATAAAAAATAACTTTCTAGTCTAAGTTTCAGACCACCTCTAGACTTGCTTTGCACAGATGCAAATACATCGGTGTTTTCATCAGTTTTTTGCAAACAGAAACAAAAATGACTACAAAAAACGAAAATGTGCACATTTTATTTCCTACTTGTCGAGCATGGGGCAAAACAATTTTTTTGTTTAATTTTGTTCTAAAGATCTATAATAATTAGAGATGAGTGAGTACTAAAATGCTCGGGTGCTCGATACTAGAGACGAATATTTCCCGATGTTCCAGTGCTCGTTTCGAGTAACGAACCCCATTGAAGTCAATTTGAAACTCGAGCGTTTTTGCAGGGGACCAAAGCTCTGCACAGGGAAGGTTGCGTGAAAACCTGGAAACCTCAGAAAATTATGGAAACAACACGGACATGGACAGGAAACAGCAGGGGCAGCATGCATGGACGCCTCTGGGGCCGGCTAATCGCAACATTACGCCAAATTACGGACAACAGCCGGGTGGTGCTGACCCAGACCAAGATGGGCAAGACACATGTGCTGGCACATGTTAGGAAAGTACCCAACTAGGTGCAACTGGGAGAAATTTTGGTGTAGTCTATGGAGTCTGTGTGTACCAGGTCCTGTTTGTTTTAGAGCACCCTTTACACTGCACACTGCACAGCCAGGATAGGTGTAGCTGCACTACAGATCCCAGCAAGCCAAGGTACAGAAGCAAAAATGAGTACTAGGAGGTCTTTAGGCATCTTCTTTGGGGTCTATGTGGACCACGTGCTGTCCCCTATCTGGCACCAGTCGCTCTGCACAGTGAGCCGCCAAGATGGCGGTAGCTGCACTACAAGTACCAGCCAGCAGCCATGAGGAGGCCAAAACAAATGAAGTTGTAGACCTTAGAAGGACTGTTGGGTTCTTTGTGGATGATTCCTGCCTAACATACACTATTTTACCCACCCTAACACTCTCCCTGACAAACAGCAGCTCTCTCCCTATGCTCATCCAACCTGCGCCTGAAGCGAGCATCGCGGGACCTGATTCTTATATGCTCAGGTCATCTGATCTGGCCAGCCAATCACTGCTATCGACATGTAGGGTTCCCATGTGATGCTAGGAGGTCCCAAAGACTCTCCTGCATGATGATTGGCTGAGAAAAAGCCTCCAAACAAGCAGGAAGAGGAAGATGCCATTGTCTTGAGTATCGAAAAATGCTCGTCCGAGTAACGAGCACCATCGAGTACCCTAATACTCGAACGAGTACCAAGCTCGGATGAGCATGCTCGCTCATCTCTAATAATAATATATGTGCCACACTCTTATTTATCTTAAATCACATCCCTTGGGTAAGTACTTTGGAGCAATCTTTCAGTGCTACAATGACCCCCTATGTCATCACTAATCTCTTTATGGGTCTATGCTGGCACTGACACCTCATCCTGTTAGCCATAAACCAAGAAACCAAGAAATAAGCATAGCAGCATCACTACATACTGCAGTCTACTATTCCATGAATCCTTGGATCCATAGCCTCTCTTACATGTTTTACATTTCATGCACATTCTGAAATCCTTAGTTGCAGAAACGTGGGAACACAGATATTTTCTGAAGACCCTGTATGACATTGGGCTACTCCCTGGGTGGATCTACAGAAGTTCCAAATTGTGTGGGTACAGGATGTTTTTGTCCCTTTATCAGACAAAATTACAGTTGATACCTATGAAAAGTTGTTCCCAATTAACGTACTATATGCATAACTATTAGCAAATAATAGTTGTAATAGTGTAGCCGCTTACCACCTCTTTGAGGCACCAGTCTTCTGATCCTCTTATGTCCCACCATTTTTGAGTAGTAAAACCTTATAATAATAGTAAGTTAGCTCCTTTGGAACACTGAGGTCATTCCTCAACCCCCCATGGCACCATTCGTCCCACCGCCTCTGATGCTCATGCCTACTGATGCATAGTCCAGCCTACCTGCTTACGCATCTTGAATTTGCATAAAAAGGCATAGGCATTGAAGGCAGCGGGCAGGCTGGGGGCTTCTTTGGAGCACTGGGAGCATTCCTCGGCCACCCACTGGAGGAATGCCCCCATGCTCCAAGAAAACACAGAGAAGACAGCGCTCCATGGTGCAGGATCCTAAAAATAGAGGTGGGTTAAGTAGGGGAGTTTAACAGTGGATTCCCTCAACTGATTGTGGTTGTGCAAGACTGAGGCACAACTCTTCAAGTGTATAGAATGAAACACTGATGTACAGCCTATCCTGTATACCCACGCCTGGGCAATTAGAACGATGCAGACCTCCACTACAGAAAGAACAGGTGCAACAGGTGCAGCCAACTCCAATAGGATGCTAGAGTATATAGCTTATAAAAACTTTAATTTAAAAAGTATACCAAAACAATAAAACAAGGATACAGCACCTTTTTCCTGATGAAGAGGCTGATCTGGCCTATAAACGTGTTGTGCTGTATCCTTGTTTTATTGTTTTAATATACTTTTTAAATTAAAGTTTTTATAAGCTACTGTATATATTCTAGCATCCTATTGGAGTTTGCTGCGCCGGTTGCACCTTTTCTTTTTGGATTGGAGGTCTGCGTCTTTCTAATTGCCCCTTTTTTGCTAAGAATACATTTTTCAAAAATGAGCCGACGAATGATGAGAAGGCAAGTGCCAGAAAGAGAAGGTAAGTGGCTACAAGCAATGGACAAATCTGCTGAGAAAGTTCGTTACGAATCTAGAAAAATTAACAACGGTGATGCAAAATTGTACTTTTTTCACAGAATAGACCAGGATACAAAGGATTATTACTCCTATAATCCCTTGTATCCTGGTTTTCTGTGAATATCAAGATGTGTGACGTCACCACTGTTAGGGTGAGACCTTCAATTAGTCTCCTCAGATATACCTGGGTGCTGCCTAATCAAAAATGTAATGTGACAGCTGTCTGAGTATTAACCAAGACACATGAAAGCAACTTCAATTTTCAAGCTTATCGAATTTATTAAGTGAAAATCAGTTCATAGCTTTAAAATCAGGTTCAAAAAATAGAAGAACCCCGTTTAGCTGCAACAACAAAAAGTAAAAAAAAAAGTCCAATCACTCTCCCAGAAACAAAAAAGTCCATAAAAAGTCCCATCACTGTCCGAGAAACAAAAAAAAAAGCCCCAAAAAAGTCCCATCACAGTCCGAGAAAAAAAAAAAAAGTCCCATCGGCTCTCCCATCCACTGCACAGTTGTGTAGAAAAATGTTGGCGACTGATTGGGATTCTTGGTGTCCAGGACCGCGCACCCCAGTGCTGATGTCTGCTCCTTTTATTATGGCCAAGGGCAGTACATGTCTGTTACTGCCCATTGGGTCAACATTCCCCCAGAAGACCACCATTAAGTTAGCCCATTCTTGCCACTGTCACCTCCCCGCTGCTTTAGGGGGCCAGTTCTGCACAGGTTCTGCCTCCGCCAGCTTGTAACCATCCACCGCTTTGACTGCAGTCCAACCTGCCCCGGTGTCTTACCAACGATGTCAGGCCCGGCGCTCTCAGGCTTTCCTCCATCTTGTAAGGCTGTGTGAACGAAGCCACAATGGGCAGGAGCTCCTCCGGACCATCAGGTAGGAAATATATGAATGGCTGAGCCAAGGTCAACTAACGGTGGGAAGTATTGTAGCCCACAAAGGGAGGAACCTTTTCTCTGCAGTGCAGCAGGGAGTCATACACTTTGTATGGCACATGTGATAAACCTCATAGTGCACAGGTTTCTTCGAATATGGCGTGCCAATTGATTATCCATTTTGAGGACGCGACTCTGTGAGCAGGTATCAAGGACATCATCCCAATCGTCCGTATTCTGGAAAGTGCAGTAGCCAACATCATCAGCGAGGAATCCCAGGCCACCACTCCAAGGCTGACCATCCTCCTGCTGACTAGTCTGTTCTCAATATTACTGGCCTGAGTGCAATCAGGTGCTGCCTCCTCCTCAAATAGTCTTTTTTTAACCATACTGGGCTGTTTGCAATCAAGTGCTACTGCTTCCTCCTCCCCCTCCTCCACACTGGTGCTATTACTGCTGCTGGTTCCACTGTCAAAGGTCAGTTTTCCTGTGTCCTATGCCCCGTGTAATCACTTAAACCTTTGCTGTCCATGAATGGAAACACCCAGTGTCCTTGTTTGCTGTCACTGAATGGAAACACACAGTAACCTTGTTTGCTGTTGTAATGCCAGAAGGTTCTGCTGCAGTATTAGAGCATAGAGGTTGGATGTTATCACCTCCGTCCAGCAGAGGGAGTCAGTTCCCAGCTAGGAGTAACAGAGGTAACTGGGGAAGGAAAAGCCAGAGACTCAGGAAGTGTCACCCACCCAGTTCCTGTAGAGAGAGAAGATTCCAGTGCTGGAGGTCAAGGGCAGTGACCTGTGGCAGAGCTAAAGAGATCTGTGACAAGGTGATCCACAGAAAGCAGGACAGCTCAGCCAGGTCCATAAGAGCTATAGCAGACAGAGCAGTGTGCAGCAGTGAAGGAAGAGAGCAACACAGCCCAGTGCTAGCAAGTGGAGTGCAGAGCACCTGGGACAAAGAGACACTGACACAGGAGTGTCCAGCCAGCCTCATCACTGCAGCAAGGAGGAAGGTACTGCTTAGGGGAGACAGAGCTGGTGCTGCAGGGGAGCCCATTGTTACCAGCAGAATCAGGAAGTGGGGCCCCCTGAGAGACTGTATATAGTTGTGCTACACCACATAGACTGAAGTGATATCCTCCCTGCTACTTACCTAGCTTCATAAAGAGACAGTGTTCCTGTTCAGTAAGAATCTACCTGTTATACAAGTTAAAGAATTGGTTGTACTGCTGAATTATCTACAGTAAAGTTATCCCAACATTACTCAGCTGTCAGAGTGAGTTTGTCGCCATCCACCTGCACCCCTTACACGTGGCGTAGTCGGCAGGATGGAAATGGATATGGCGACAGAAGGCGCAACATCATCTGTTAGCGGCATGCAGCCCATGATTCCAGTGGGGGCGCTACTGAGTCATCTGCCTAAGTTTAATGGATCCAGTGTGTTACTAGAGGACTGGAGAGAGAGGCTGGAGGGAGCCGCACGCCTGTGTAATATTGCCCGACATCTGAGAGCAGAGCTAGCCTTGAACACATTAGAAGGGGAAGCCAGAAAAACAGTATTGCTACAGCCAGCAAGGCTGAGACAGACGTTTGAACAGATCTCAAGCATCCTTGAAGATGTGTATGGGGATACAACATCTGAAGCTATGCTGAGGAAGAAATTCTTCACCAGATATCAGGGGGAAGATGAGTCATTGCCCCAGTATGCAAATGGCTTGCAAGAGCTTATGGCCACATTACAAAGAAAAGAAGGACGGGGAGCCACCTCCTTTACTAATGCGGAAGTAGTGTTGCGTGATCAGTTTCTTCTCGGCCTGAGGAGCCAGCCTTTAAGGAGAACCCTACGTGAGAGATTCAAGCTAGAGCCACACTCAACCTTACATGAGGTGCTTAAGGAAGCTATTACTCTGGAAAAGGAGGAACAAGGTACTATTGTCACAATAGCCCAGCAAGCAGAGGTGCTGCCAGTCAAAGAGAAAAGTATGGAGGCACGTGTCTCATCATTGGAAGAAGTGATTAGAGAACTCAAGGAGGCACTGACTATAACAGTGGAGAGGGCTGCACCTCAGACTCATTACCGAGGGGAGTCCTGTCCTGCATCCAGACAGTCCTACAGAGAGGCTCAACCTGCAAGAAGATGCTGGACATGTAATCAGGAGGGGCACCTAGCCAGAAACTGCCCCAACCGTGGCTTTGTCAGCAACAGGAGAGATTTAAACTAGTTCCACCTGCGATTGAGGGGCGAATCGCAGGAGGAAGTACATATTTGTGTCCCCTTCTGGAAGCTATGGACTTAGTAGGAGAAAGTCCAGTCGTTAGAGCCAAGTTTAATGGAATAGAACTGTCCTGTCTACTAGACACGGGGTCACAAGTGACGACAATGGCCTGGAAAGTCTTTGAGACTTACTTTCCCTCCTCCTTGCACCAGGGAAGTACAGAATGGGTAAATCTTAAAGCTGCCAATAGTCTGCCTATTCCAATAGTTGGAGTCATGCAAGTTGACATTGAGCTTTGGGGCCGATTTATGAAGAAGAAAGGAGTGGTGGTGGTACAGAGTGCAATGGACCCAGAAGTCCCTGTGATATTGGGAATGAATGTGTTAAAAGAATTAGATGGTCTGATGGCTCAAGAGCTGGGTCCCAAGTATTGGAAGAATGTCCCAAACCTGAAACCTCCACAAGTGGCCCTCCAGAGATCGCTGAAACAGTGCCGGATGCAGGCAACCCTGTCCTGCCTTGTAGGAAAAGTGGGATGTGTGAGAGTACCCTGTTCAACTTCTTTGGAAGTCATGCCATGAAGTAGTAGTACCCCTACCAGTGGGCACCAGCCACCAATTGCTATGAGCTACAGTGATGGTAGAGCCTGTGCTACAGAAAGAAGGGGTAGCAGTGGGACGAACCTTGTGCACAGTCCAGAGTGGCCAAGTCCTGATGAGAATAATGAACATTAACAGCCACAGTGTGGTATTGGCACCTAGAGAACTGGTGGCAGATGTGTTTCCTATTGAGGAGGTTGAAGCCATACAGGAGCCTAGCTGGCACATCAAGTCAACTGATATGGCCACCACCACCCTGACATTGTGCCAAGTAAGAACTGAAGCTGTCAGGACTACAGGAGGGCAGCTCTTGAACGAAGTACATTTGGAAGGTGCAGAGATGACTCCCGAGGAGAGGGAGCAGTTAGTCAGGGTCCTGGGATCTCACCCAAATGCTTTTTCCCGGCACGAAGCAGACTTTGGGAAGACACAGACGCTTGAACATGAAATTCCAACTGGAGATGCTCGACCAGTACGGGAACGGTACCGACAAATACCCCCAGCACTGTATCAGGAGGTCAAGGCCCTGCTGAAACATATGCAGGAAAGTCACATCATTCAGCCTAGCAGGAGCCCCTGGGCCTCACCAATTGTGCTGGTAAAGAAAAAGGATGGGACCCTGCGATTCTGTGTTGACTACAGGCGCCTCAATGCATGTACAGTCCGGGATGCCTACCCATTACCTCGAATTGAGGAATCCTTGGCAGCGCTAGGCCATGCCAAATTCTTCTCTACCCTTGACCTGGCAAGTGGGTACTGGCAAGTGCCAATGGCAGAAAAAGACAGAGAGAAGACTGCCTTTGTTACACCTATGGGACTGTATGAGTTCCTCCGCATGCCTTTTGGACTGAACAATGCACCAGCTACATTCCAGAGGCTAATGGAACTGTGCTTGGGTGATCTGAATTTTGAATGCCTGCTGATCTACCTAGATGACATAATCATCTTTTCATCAAGTTTTGCGGAACATTTGGAGCGGTTAGACGTGGTCCTCGGCCGCCTAGAGGAGCATGGGCTGAATTTAAAACCCACTAAGTGCCACTTGTTCCAGAAGAGCATTGAGTATCTAGGTCATGTGGTAACAAGGCAAGGAGTCCAGCCCATAGACTCAAAGATTCAGGCCGTTAAACAGTGGCCCACACCCAGCAACAGCAGTGAGCTTCGGGCCTTCCTGGGGCTGGTTGGATATTACCGGCGATTCATCAAGGAGTTTGCCCAGGTAGCAGCGCCTCTGTATGCGCTCCTCCAGGGGTGCTTGCCTGGAGATACAAAAGGAAAGCCATTCATCTGGGCTGAGGAGGCCGAACTGGCCTTTAGGGAGCTGAAGAAATTGTTGACCAGTGCCCCTATCCTGGCCTATGCTGATTTCACAAAGCCATTTGTGCTGCAAACTGATGGAAGCCTGAGGGGACTCGGAGCTGTACTGACCCAAGAGCAAGATGTTCAAGAACGAGTAATAGCATATGCCAACAGAACTCTGCGGGAGAGTGAGAAGAACCCTGACAACTTCAGCTCCTTCAAACTTGAGCTCCTGGCAGTGGTGTGGGCGGTGACAGAAAAGTTTGCGGACATCTTGACAGGAGTCGAGTTTGTGTTGATGACTGACAATAACCCACTGGTTCACCTGAATAATGCCAAGCTGGGTGCCTTGGAGCAGCGGTGGGCAGCTCGACTTAGTAAATTTAACTTCAAGACACAATACAGGCCAGGGCGGAGTAATGCTAATGCAGATGCCTTGTCTCGTAACCCGTTGGAGAATCCCAGTGGCCCCACAGACGAAGAGCGGGAAGAGGTCGAGACCCCCAATTTCATGAAAGTGCCTAAACCACTGAAGAGTGCTTCGGTTCAGGGGGTGGAGCAGGCTGTCGAGATCACTGCGGGAAGGTCCATGGAGGAGTGGCAGGACTGCCAACAGCAAGACCCACAAATTGCCAGAGTAAGAGAATGGCTCCTTACTGATTACTAGCCAGCGTACAGGGAGTGTGAGACCTTGACATCATTTGGAAAGAAGTTGTGGCTGCAGAGGGGCCGTCTGACCTTCCGCGAAGGAGTCCTATGCAGAAGAGTACAACTCCCCACAGAGATTGGTCCCACCTGGCAAGTTGTAATACCAGATAGTGAGGTAAGGAACGTAGCTGAGTGGATGCATGAAAGGAAAGGGCATTTTGGACCTGCCAAGACTTGGGCATGGCTACAGAGATTCTTCTATCATCCTAACTCACAAAAGGTGGCCCAGGACATTTGCAGAAGCTGCCGAAACTGCAACCTAGCAAGAGCTGGGGATCAGCAGGCCCCAATTGGTGTTATACAGACAAGCTACCCACTACAACTTGTGATGATGGACTATCTTACAGTAGGAGAGTCCCCGAGAGGATACAAGTATTTGCTGGTCATGGTGGACCACTTTACGAAGTTTGCTGTAGCGGTCCCCACCCGGGACCAAACTGCTGAATCAGCAGCACAGTGCCTGTGGAAAAATTTCATTCTGCCTTATGGCTGTCCAACACAACTGCACTCTGACCAAGGGGCTTGCTTTGAAGGAAGAGTGATAGAGGAGCTCTGTCGGTTGTACCATATTCGGAAGACACGCACAACACCTTACCATCCACAGGGAAATGGCGCATGTGAGCGCCTGAACAGAACCCTTCTACAGCTCTTGAGGACACTGGAGGAACAGAAAAAGGAGAGATGGCCAGACTACATTGCAGAGTTAGTGTGGGTGTACAACAACACTTTACACTCAGCCACCGGTTATTCACCCTTCTTGTTGATGTTTGGGAGAAATGGGAGATGCCCTCTGACCATGATGATGCCTGACAGTGGAGAAGGTGAAGGGTGGACCCCTGAGACTTGGATGGGAGACCATCGGAAGAAGGTACAAGAAATGTACGACCTGGTCGCCCAGTGCCTTGGCCCCCGCACATTACCAGCAAACAAGAAATTGAAGGAGTTGCCGTTACAGGTGGGAGATCGGGTAATGGTACGCAATCGCACAGCCAGAAGGGCTGGAAAGCTGCAGTGGCGGTGGGAAGTCACGCCATATGAGGTGATCCGGCAACCCAACCCAACCATACCAGTGTATGAGGTAAGACCGGAGGGTGCAACTGGACCGATGCGCATAGTGCATCGAAATATGCTTAGACCATGCACTTTTCTGAGAAGAGTTCCTGAACCCCAGCCAGAGAGTATCAACATGCCCACGGTACCCTCTGGGGAAGAGGAATGGTGGGTACCACCCCAACCAGATCCAACCCCCTTGGAAAGAAGGGAAGATATGCAGCAAGAGAACAACGCTCCCTCTGTGGAGCCTTCAGTTGAGCTAAGACATTCTGGACGTGCTAACTTTGGAAGGATGCCTGCACGTTATGAGGACTATGTCTTGGGTATGCAGGTTGCCGGGACGGCTACCCTCAAACGAGGGGGGGAAGGTGTAATGCCAGAAGGTTCTGCTGCAGTATTAGAGCATAGAGGTTGGATGTTATCACCTCCGTCCAGCAGAGGGAGTCAGTTCCCAGCTAGGAGTAACAGAGGTAACTGGGGAAGGAAAAGCCAGAGACTCAGGAAGTGTCACCCACCCAGTTCCTGTAGAGAGAGAAGATTCCAGTGCTGGAGGTCAAGGGCAGTGACCTGTGGCAGAGCTAAAGAGATCTGTGACAAGGTGATCCACAGAAAGCAGGACAGCTCAGCCAGGTCCATAAGAGCTACAGCAGACAGAGCAGTGTGCAGCACCAAAGGAAGAGAGCAACACAGCCCAGTGCTAGCAAGTGGAGTGCAGAGCACCTGGGAGAGAGAAGCACTGACACAGGAGTGTCCAGCCAGCCTCATCACTGCAGCAAGAAGGAAGGTACTGACACAGGAGTGTCCAGCCAGCCTCATCACTGCAGCAAGGAGGAAGGTACTGCTTAGGGGAGACAGAGCTGGTGCTGCAGGGGAGTCCATTGTTACCAGCAGAATCAGGAAGTGGGGCCCCCTGAGAGACTGTATATAGTTGTGCTACACCACATAGACTGAAGTGATATCCTCCCTGCTACTTACCTAGCTTCATAAAGAGACAGTGTTCCTGTTCAGTAAGAATCTACCTGTTATACAAGTTTAAGAATTGGTTGTACTGCTGAATTATCTACAGTAAAGTTATCCCAACATTACTCAGCTGTCAGTGAGTTTGTCGCCATCCACCTGCACCCCTTACACTGTCACTGAATGGAAACACCCAGTAGCCTTGTTTGCTGTCACTGAATGGAGACACACAGTAACCGTGTTTGCTGTCACTGAATGGAAACACACAGTGTCCGTGTTTGCGGTCACTGAATGGAAATACACAGTAACCTTGCTTGCTGTCACCAATTTTGGGATGGTTCATATGCTACCTCTATTTCACTATTCGCTCATCACTAGTGCAGTATTATTGCTGGCATTTTTTTTTTTCACTATTTTTGCACTTTGATTTTTTAAACTTTTTTCATTGTAATAGCAACTGCAACTAAACACGAAACCATACCCTATCACACTCCCACTATGGTAGCTGCAATTATTCAGCCGTTAGAGCAAGGTTTGTTTTCGGTTCGATTCACGAAAGTTCGCCGGATCGAACCGAACTTTTCAAAAGTTTGCTCATCCCTACTGATGGCCAATGGGATTTTCTCCTGACCAGTAGATTAGAGAACTGTGAGACAGTCATATACGCCTAGTTGCCTAAGTGATTGTCCTATTGCGGTTAACATATCTTACTTCTAATTAGAAGGCTTTTGGCATCTTTGTGCTTAATTCTGCTGATGTTCATAATGGACCTGTCTGGGAATCTCCATCCCCCATTATGTACAGGAAGTGTTTGGTAGGATGTTTGAACTATTTCTGTTTGTGGTTTAAAAGTAGCAGGAATACTGAAGCGCCCTGTGAAAGCATAAATCTAGTAAGGAGAAGGCGTCTTTCTTTCTACACTTACATTTTTTATAATGGTTCTTAGTATTAGAATACTGTATATACATTATAGAAAATAAGTTTTACTTAGGATGTTCCAACAAAAATGATCATGACCGTTAATAACATCTGTTGTTTTGTAACAACAGCCATAATTTACCCTTATTTTGCATTATAGTTTTGCATTATATTGAACATAGCCTCATGCCATTGCTTTCCATTCACCTTATGGCCGACAGAATGGCCACACAGTGTGTAAGCAGTCCATTTTCTATGGACTTTGTTTTGTTGAAATAAATACAAACCAATGTATTTGGAAAGCTATGGCCAATGTGTTCAATGACCACTATGGCTGTAGGTTTCAGAATGCATTGCAGTGTGTGAACATACTCTTAAAGTGAATTAAAGGCTAGAACAACATTTTTTAGGGTATATTCACACGAACGGGCTCGCAGCGAGATTCTCGCTGCGAGCGCGGCAGGTCCTGGCAGTTCCCATACACTACATACTTGCTGCGGTCTAAACTACCGCAGCGAGTATGTAATTATACCGCCCTTAACCCCTTCTGCTCCCGCCCGGCTCCCCCGCTGTAAACATACTTTACCTGTCCTTGCTGCACGGGTCCGGCGTCCTGCTCTGCCGTCCGGCCAATTAGTGTGTTTCCCAGCCGCAGCCACTGATTGGCCGGGCGGGAGAGCAGGACGCCGGACCCGTGCAGCAAGGACAGGTAAAGTATGCTTACAGCGGGGGAGCCGGGCGGGAGCAGAAGGGGTTAAGGGCGGCAGAATTACATACTCGCTGCGGTCGTTTAGACCGCAGCAAGTATGTAGTGTATGGGAACTGTCAGGACCTGCCGGGCTCGCAGCGAGAATCTCGCTGCGAGCCCGTTCGTGTGAATATACCCTTATTTTTTTTTTATTTCATCTATACAAACAGAACTTGTTCTCTGTTCAAACTTAGGTTATTGGAGCAAAACAGAATGGCAGATAAAGAGTGCTCCTGGGTAAGATAGGCTTAGCAGCACAACTTTATTCATTAAAGGAAAAACAATTTTAGTTTGTGAAATGTTACATAGTTAGAGGACTAAAAAAAGAAATTAGGTTATTCTGAAAATCCTAACGCTGACCAACATGAAAGCACAAACCACTCTTCAAAGCCCTTGACCAAATTTTTTTCAACAGAGATTTAAAAATACATTTCTGATCTACACTGGCAATCAAAGAGATCCCTGGATTAACATTTACAATATTATTATTAGTAATGCTGTATATTTTTTTAAGATGTCAAATGTATCCACACTAATTCAGTTGTACAGTATCTAAGCTCTGCAGTTCCCGATACCCTGCTCTGATCAAGCACTTTATTAAAGGGGCAGTTCACAACAAAAAATTATTTCAGATCAACTGGTTCCAGTAAGTGCCAGAGATTTGTAATTTACTTCTATTAAAATGTGAAGTCGTCCAGTGCTTATCAGCAGCTGTATGATGTGATGTATTCTTTCCAGTCTGACACAGCACTCTCTACTGACACCTCTATCTGTGACAGGGACTGTCCAGAGCAGTAGCAAATCCCCATAGAAAAACTCTCCTGCTTTCCAGACTAGAAATAATACACCACTTCCTGTAAGACATACAGCAGCTGATAAGTACTGGAAGATTTGAGATTTTTTTAATAGAAGTAAGTTATAGAATTATCTTCTGGCACCAGATTGATTTGAAAGAAAAAACAAAATTACCCCTTAAAAACTAAGTTTTTGAGTCCCTGGAGTACCCTTTAAATTGACAAGAAAGACAGAGAGAGAAAAAAAATTAATTATAATTGGATTAGAATTAAGAACATCAATTGTAACAATTGCAAATGTTACAATTTGGAAGCTGTTTGCAAATAGACTAGCAACATACTGTGTGATATAAGTGTAAAATATTGTGTATTGTATACATTTCTGATGATACCACCTGTGACTTCTGAGCTTGCAGTCTGATCTCACTATCCTTTGTCCTACCATTGATCATACATTGTTAACCATACCACTACTGCCTGTTCTGCTTTTGCAATGGCTCTAGTACAGGGGTGTCAAACTCAGCTCCAGCTGTTGCAAAACTGAAATTTCCATCACGCCTTAACAGCCAAAGCTTCAAGTTTGGTTGTCCAGGCATGATGGGAATTGCAAATTTAGGCTATGTTCATACAACTTATATTTTCGTAAAAGCTTTTTACAGAAATATACGTTACCTTGTCTTGTATGGGATCCCAGCCAGAGTGTAGACATATAGTATACCCTCCGGTCGGGACCCCTAGCGGCGCCTCAAACAACTGACAAGTCAGTTTTCTGCGGCCGCTATTCAGTTAATAGCAGCCGTAGAAAACCATGTCAGTGCACACTATTGTCGGCCGCACGCTCAATAGTGTGCAGTGGAGAGTTCTGATGCGGATGAGCACAGATGTGCCCGCATCAGAACTCTGCGTCAGTTAAGATCATCCGTCCGGGACGTGTGAACATAGCCTTAGGGCCCTATTCCACGGGACGATTATCGTTTGCATAATCGTTAATGATAAACGATCCAAACGACCGCTATTGTGAACGACCTTAAATTGTTCACCCATTTACATGGGAAGATAATCGTTACTTATGATCGTTCTTGCGGTCTTCTTGTTGTCGCTATTGCGTTCGTCACTACTGCGAACGACCGAACGACTTCTTATTCACTGCAAAGGATTTGCGAAGGAGCAACAATAAAAATAGGTCTAGCTCTTATTAAACGATCAACGATTTCTCGTTCGGTCGTTAGTCGTTAACTGCTATTTAACCGAACGATTATCGTTTAGATTCGAACGATTTAACGATAATCTGAACGATAATCGTCCGGTGGAATAGGACCCTTAGAACTACTGGAGGGCCTGAGTTTGACACTGGGTGCTACTGTCGGTCTGAGTGTTTAGCCTTGGCTCTGGCTTATTCTTACATTTTCAACTATTGACTAAGCATGTTCTGTTATGGCAAAATTATTAAGTGGATGACAGATTTGATGAGCTTTATAACTATAAATCCTGGCTACAACTAGCTGTTATCAATATCATAACTAGTTTAAATGGATTTAGTAGGGCCTCAAGGTAGCAATTCAGTCCGCTATTCCCAGAGGCATCTATATAATAGATGCCTATTTCCTCACCACCTCAACAGTGCTCTTAGAAAATAATTATGCAACTAATTGTACAGAGATATGTGCCTGGCTCTTCTCCATTCTCATGTTAGGATGACAGCCACCCCCCCCCCCCCCCTTAATTTTCTTCTTAAATTAGTGCACTATTCACATTTTATAAATAAAAAAAAAATATGAAAATTATACTATTTGCTTTATTTGGCAGCTGCTTCTTCTCACTACCACAGATGAAAAAAAAATGGAGTACTGTGTATACAATGCAGTAAATTACATACAGTTTTTGACACACAAATTACACTGATTTATTTAATTGGTGCTATATTATACCAGTGTCAAAGGTAAAAAAAAAAATCCCAGAACGTTATAGCATAGAGAATTACTAATTCTGTGTTAAGCTGGTGTGGTATGCTCATTCAATTCCATGTAAAAAAAAAAAAAAATTATAAAACATTATACGCTGGAAAATGTTAACCCCTGCCTGACCGCAGACCTCTGAGGCCCTCCGATGAGACGCTTGATTGGAGAAGTTCGGGGATCTTCGTATTAGGCGCAGGCAGTGTATGTCACACTGCCTGTGCTGGGAACGGTACAGGAGGCGCACTGATGCTGGGAACGGACCCTAGGTGAGTTATTGTTTTTTTTTTTGTAGTGGTCGCCCCATACGGTGGGAATGTGGCCATTTTTGAGTCCCCCCACCGTATGGGGTGACCATACCCGGCATATAAGACAACCCCCGACTTCTAAGTGGAATTTTTGGGGTTAAAAAGTATTAAAAAATAAAATACGGTATTTTATTTTTGAGTTTTTAATACAGTACAGACAAGTATAGAATACAGAAGTAGGCATTTGCTCAACAGTAGAGCACAGTAACAGAATAACTGAACTGAACGGACTCTCTGCCATTGCTGTGAGAGAGCACTACCTATTACAATATCGTGTCTGCACACATATACATATTCACATTCACATATTCATGCATTAGACATACAAGAAGGTTGTTGAGATGTTGTAGTCTGGATGACATTAGCTCTCCCAGCTAACTGGCTGTGTGTGTGGGGGGGGGGGGGGGGGGGGGAGGCCGGACATGTCATTCACTGCCTACCTTGCAAAACCTGTTCCTGATGTGCTGGCATTGTTAGATAAGATGTTTAACCCTGATTTGTTAAAGCCTCTATGGGTAGCCCAGGGACCCCGTATGGACCCCAACCGGTGATCGAATGATGTATGGATGCAATTACATTGACTCACATAATAGGGCTGATTCATGCCTCCTAATTGTGTTTAGAATCTTTCTATTTAAATGGTTCAAACTGTTTAATTTCCATTAAAAAACATCAGTTCTGGGCATAATTTTTACTTATCTCTACTGGTTGCTATGGGCTAAGTGTTTTTTTCTTGTTGTTACTGATGTTATTGTAAGCATTTATTAATATGACTTTGTTGTTGCTTTTTGACCTTGCACATTCGACTCTGTTCTGCTAATGCCTATAGTGATTGATTTCTTTCTGCTAGTGTGGCCCATTTTAATCTGATTAGAGATGAGCAGACTTGTAAATTCATTTCGCTTCAAATTCTGTAAATATGACCACCTGGTTGGATTGACAGTAAATATTCAGGGGAAAAATATAAATAATACACTTCAATTGGATTTTTTTCTTCCTATTTTTACATTATATATTTGCTTTATTCTATTTTCTATGTATCTCCCATTCATTTCTATGAACAAGCATGGTGTTTATTTAAAAAAGAGTGGATACATTTAAATGCTAATAGTTTCTGACATATTGTCAGATTTGACATATGTACCAACAATCCCTAATTTTCTTATATTTGTTGTTTCATCTGTTCACATTTTTTAGACAGCATTGCACAATGTGTTAATAAATATCACACAGGGTATGTTCACACTTTTTTGAGGGGGGGGGGCAGAAGTATTTTGATTGTTATGGCCTTATTTTATTTGGTAAATCATTGCTGTAACTGTTCTTTTATATACATTTCATATTCCTATTATTCACCTCTGTATAAATACGCAGACCCATACAATCAACACTATATTATATAAGTAAGATATGCTTTTTGCTTGACTGTTGTCTAAAAAAAACTTTTTGTGTATTTCCCAATTCTCAATCCTATACTTTGTGACAAATAATATACTAATGGATTTACTTAAGAAAATCAATTATGAAAATGTTCTTGTACCTTAGACAGTTAGGTTATTATAGACTCAATTGACTTCACAAACTGCATAAGCAGCAATTAAAAATATATGAAGAGATTTGAGACTTTTTCCCAATAAATTATTGGTAGGCCTGGCACTTTATAGACATTATTACTTCCTTTTCCTTTACAACACTTGGAAAAATATGATTATGTTCATGCTGTGAAGTCTAATGGAAATCGCTATTTTAGGTAGAATTGCAAGAGAAACATCCTTCTTTCATAATAAAGAAAAAGAAATACATTAAATTTAGTTAAAATCCAGGAGACGAGTTATGTGGAATCTAGCTTTGCCTTGGTAGAATAAACAAAGGGTGGCACAACTTGATAACAGATATTGTAATAGACTGTTCTGTTGACCAATGAGATTAGATTTCCTATTAGTAATTAACCAAATATTTGACTATGAAGATTTCTGATAAGCCAAATACAGTGAAGTTCAGTTAATCTGAAATCTCATTATTCGGTATGACAAAAAAAAAATCTATCTAATGCAAACCATACTGTATCAACCAACAGTCAACTTGTGGGATGATATTTAGTTGATATTGGGTTATAATAAGTATATAGTTGTTATGGTTACTAGGAAATATTTAATTTAGACTAGATTACATTCTAGTTGCTTTTTAACAATTTTATTGACATGGAGAATATAAATAGAGATACATGATTAAATAAAGGTATTGAATGGTAATCATCCAGAGCCAGATTTCCCTAGGCTCGGTAGGCCTTAGAAATGGATGCCTGCTAAAGTAAAAAATGCACATATTGAACACTGTATATTCATATGCCTCTTATACACAGTTATATGTTCACTGAGTACTTACTATACAACCCAGGAGAGATAATAATATGTCCCCAAGACATTGTAAGAAGTGCATTGAAATGTTTTACTTCACAAGGGCAGGCAACATTTAACATATGGTGTGGCCGATTTGATGGATGGAGTCTAAGGTGCCAGGAAATGTGTGCATACTAACTCTTGAAATGTTTACTGATTATCCTTCAGGTTCAACATATTTATGTGCATTTTTTCTTTGCATTTTCATTATATGTATACTATGCTTTTATATAATGTGTAAAAAAAATTAAGAAAAGTGCATTATATAGGAAGCATAAGAGTTATACTATTATTGTAGTCACCTCTTCAATTTAGGAAATTATAACTTAGATGCCCAATTGTACGTTCATAGGATAAGGCTTCATTAAATCAATCCTGCAGTAAGGCATCCATCATGCACATGACAGAGCCGAAATACCTATGTGTTCCTGAGTAGGTTGAAAACTGTGGAAAAATTGGATATGGGTTATCCATAGCCATTAATCATACTCCATTCATCACCTTCATTCATCAAAATGGAAAAACAGAACTGATGGTGCTTGACGTGTACATACTTCCCCAGCATGTGACATGGGTGCAGCTGCAAAGTGTTAATCTATTTGCACTTACTCAATCTTGCACTCACCTTCCACTGAGGCTGAAAATTGAGAATAAATCACACAGTCCACACTGATACCCAGATTGCTGCACTACTTACACCAGTGCTTCTCAATTCCAATCTAATGGCCCACCAACAGGTCATGTTTTGTCATTTCCATGTATTTCTAAGGTGATATAATTGTACTATATCGGGAATTATCACAGGTGCTCTTTGTATAGGAAATAATTAAAACATGACCTGTTAATGGGCCTCAAGGACTGGAAGTTGCCCACCCCCCACCCCCCTTTGCAGTTACAACCTATTCAACTCTTCATGGAAGACTGTCTACAAAATTATGGGGGTGTCTGTGGGATTTTTTTTTTCCTATTCATTCAGAAGAAGATTTGTGAGGTCAGGCACTGATGTTGGATGCAAAGGCCTGGCTTATCAAGATCCATCCTAGTTTATCTTAAGGGTAGCTTCACACGTACCGGATCCGCAGCAGATTTCACGCTGTGATTTGCGGGTCCGGGTATAGTGAAGTTGAATGGGGTCCCATACCCGCAGCGAAATTTTCAATCCGCTGCATATATGGGACCAAGCCCCTTTAACCCGCCGTCGCGTGCAGCCCAGGCCTGGAGCATACATTACCTGCTCTGCTCCACGGCTGTGTGAAGCTCCCGGCTCCCCTTGCTACTCATCCACCAATCAGTGCTGTCGTACACTGATTGGCTGATGAGTAGGGAGGGGAGCCGGGAGCTTCACACAGCTGCGGAGCCGAGCAGGTAATGTATGCTTCGGGCTGGGGGCAGCCCTGGAGCATACATCACCTGCTCCAGGCTCCTGCTTGCTTTGGAACCTCCAGGCATCTCCTGGCGGTCAGTCAATTAGTGCGCTGCGGCGGGGTAGTACACTGATTGGCTGACTGCCAGGAGATGCTGGAAGGCCCCGAAGCAAGCAGGAGCCTGGAGCAAGTGATGTTTGCTCTGGGTCGTGGCTGCGGGGGTTGAAGGGGCCGGGTTACATATCCGCAGCGGAATGAAAATTCCGTTGCGGATATCTAACCCCATAAACCTTCACAGTACCAGGATCCGCAGCGGATTTAGCTGCAAACCCGCAGCGTGAAATCCGCTATGGATCCAGTACATGTGAAGGTACCCTTAATGTGTTTGATGGGTTTCAGGTCAGGGCTCTATACAGGGCAGTCAAAGTTACCCAACCTTTATGAACTTTCCTCTGAGCACTGGGATACAATCATGATGGAATAGAAAAGTGATGAAAGAAACATTGAAGCCTACAAAGATCTTGGTATGCTGAAACTTTTGGAACTCCATTAGTGGAACTAAGGGACCTACTGTACAGTAGGCCAATCATTGAAAATCAACCCCATAGCAGAATCCCCCTGTCAAAAACTTTACAGTTGGCACAACACAATGCAAAGTAATGGTTTCTTGAGATTTGAAAATTAAAATTTGAAATTTAAACCTAGATTTGTATACCAGATTGCCAGATGGTGGACACTTCACAGAACACATTTCCACTGCTCCAGGATCCACTGAATTTGTGCTTTACATTTTGTGCTGCTGCGATCTGATACACAGGGTGTTTAAAAAGTCTCAGGCCACCCCTTTAGTTTAAAAACAAAAGGGAAATTACATATCTGAATACCCCAGCAGGTACTATGTTAAGGGGCCTATATTTTAAGCTATGTTCGGAACATGGCCGCCATTCTGAAAGCCATCATATTGGATTAAGGGCAAGTTTTCCCAATAGGTAGCATATTAACCCCTTCAAGACCAAGCCTATTTGCACCTAAAAGACCAGGCTCATTTTTCAAAATCTGACCTATCTCACTTTATGCGCTTATAGCTCAGTGATGCTTTAACGTATGCTAGCGATTCTGAGAATGTTTTTTCGTCACATATGGCACTTTATATTAGTGGCAAAATTTGGTCACTACTTTGTGTGTTTTTTGTGAAAAACATCAAAATATCATGAAAAATTGAAAAAATTAGCATTTTATGAACTTTGAAATTCTCTGCTTCTAGAAAAAGAAAGTTGTATTACATAAATTAGTTACTAAGTCACATTACCAATATGTCCTCTTTATTCTGGCTTCATTTCATAAACATATTTTACTTTTTTAGGGTGTTACGGGGGTTAGAAATTTATCAGCAAATTACCAAACTGATTTTTTTTAGGGACCAGTTCTTATTTTAAGTTGATTTAGGAGATTTGTATACTGGAAACCCCCATAAGTGACCCCATTTTGGAAACTAGACACCTTAAAAAATTAATCTAGGGGTATAATGAGCATTTTAACCCTACAGGGGCTGGAGGAAAGTATTCACCGTTAGGCAGTAAAAAAATGAAAAATTTAAATTTTCCAATAATATATACATTAAGATTAAAGTTTCTCATTTTCAAAAGGAACATGAGAGAAAAAGCACCCCAAAATTTGTAACATGGGTTCTCTCGAGTACTATGGTACCCCATATGTGGGCGTAAACCACTGCATGGGCACACAGCGGGGCTCAGAAGGGAAGGAGCGCCAATTACCTTTTTCATTGCAGATTTTGCTGAAGAAGTTTCCGAGTGCCAGGTGCATTTGCAGAGCCCCTGTAGTGTCAGCAGAGAGAAAAAAAAAACATAAGTCACCCCATTTTGGAAAGTACACCCCTCAAAGAATTCATCTTCGGGTAGGATGAGCAATTTGACCCCACAGGTGTTAGAGGAAAGTATTCAAAATTAGACAGTAAAAATTAAAAACTCAAATTTTTTCCAATAATATGTTCGTTTAGTTTGAAATTTTTCAATTTCACGAGGAAAAAGAGAAAAAAAGTACCCCAAAATTTGTAACGCAGGTTCTCCTGAGTAAAAAGGTACCTCATATGTGGGCGTAAACCACTGCATGGGCACACAGCAGGGCTCAGAAGGAAAGGAGCGCCAATTAGCTTTTTCAATGCAGATTTTGCTGAAGAAGTTTCTGAGCGCCAGGTGTGTTTGCAGAGCCCCTGTAGAGCCAGCGGAGTAAAATCTCGCCATAAGTCACCACATTTTGGAATGTGCACCCCTCAAATAATTCATTTTGGGGTGTGGTGAGCATTTTGACCCCACAGGTATTAGAGGAAAGTATTCAAAAGTAGACAGTAAAAATGAAAAACTCAAATTTTTCCAATAATATGTTCCTTTAGTTTGACATTTCTCAATTTCACGAGGAAAAAGAGAAAAAAAGTACCCCAAAATTTGTAACGCAGGTTCTCCTGAGTAAAAAGGTACCTCATATGTGGGCGTAAACCACTGCATGGGCACACAGCAGGGCTCAGAAGGAAAGGAGCGCCAATTAGCTTTTTCAATGCAGATTTTGCTGAAGAAGTTTCTGAGCGCCAGGTGGGTTTGCAGTGCCCCTGTAGTGCCAGCGGAGTAAAATCTCGCCATAAGTCACCCCATTTTGGAAAGTGAACCCCTCAAAGAATTCATCTTGGTGTGTGGTGAGCATTTTGACCCAACAGGTATTAGAGGAAAGTATTCAAAAGTAGACAGTAAAAATGAAAAACTCGAATTTTTCCAATAGTATGTTCCTTTAGTTTGAAATTTCTCAATTTCACGAGGAACAGGAGAGAAAATTTACCCCAAAATCTGTAACGCAGGTTCTCCTGAGTAGAACGGTACCCCATATGTGGGCATAAACCACTGTATGGGCACACAGCGGGGCTCAGAAGGGAAGGAGCGCCAATTAGCATTTTCTCTGCAGATTTTTCTGAAGAAGTTTCTGAGCACCAGGTGCGTTTGCAGAGCCCCTGTAATGTCTACAGAATAGAATCCCCCCATAAGTCCCCCCATTTCGGAAAGTACACCCCTCAAAGAATTCATCTTGGGGTAGGATGAGCATTTTGGCCCCACAGGTATTAGAGGAAAGTATTCAAAATTGGCCAGTAAAAATGAAAAACTTGAATTTTTCCAAAAATATGTTGGTTTAGTTTGAAATTTCTAAATTTCACAAGGAACAGGAGAAAAAATGTACCCCAAAATTTGTAACGCAGGTTCTCCTGAGTACAACGGTACCCCATATGTGGGCATAAACCACTGTATGGGCACACAGCAGGGCTCAGAAGGGAAGGAGCGCCAATTTGCTGGAGCAAAACCGCAGCTAGTAACAGTTATTAGAATAGCGCAGTTACTAAAATACAATAAAAAAAATTAGATTACAGGTAATGTGGGGTGGTTACGGACAGTCTGGGGTGGTTCCGGGTAATCTAGAGGTGGTTACGGGCAGTCTGAGGTGGTTACGGGCAGTCTGAGGTGGTTACGGGCAGTCTGAGGTGGTTACGGGCAGTCTGGGGTGGTTACGGGTAATCTGGGGTGGTTACGGGCAGTCTGAGGTGGTTACGGGTAATCTGGGGTGGTTACAGATAATCTGGGGTGGATACGGTCAACATGGGGTTGTCACAGGCAACCTGCTGTGGTTACGACAACCTGGGGTGGTTACAGGCAACCTGGTGTGGTTAGAGGCAACTTGGGGTGGTTAGAGGCAACCTGGGGTGGTTACGGGCAACGTGGGGTGAATATGGACAACCTGCTGTGGTTACAAACAATCTGGTATGGTTACAGGCAACCTGCTGTGGTTACGGACAATCTGGGGTGGTTGCGGACAATCTGGGGTGGTTACGGACAATCTGGGGTGGTTGCGGACAATCTGGGGTGGTTACGGACAATCTGGGGTGGTTGCGGACAATCTGGGGTGGTTACGGACAATCTGGGGTCGTTACGGACAATCTGGGGTGGTTATGGGCAACCTGGGGTGGTTACAGGCAACCTGCTGTGGTTACAGACAATCTAGGGTGGTTACAGGCAACCTGCTGTGGTTACAGGCAACGTGGGGTGGTTACGGACAATCTGGGGTGGTTATGGTTACAGGCAACCTGCTGTGGTTACGGATAAACTGAAGTGCTAATAGGTAATCAGAGGTGGGTACCTGTAATCTGGCATGGTTACGGGCAATCTGGAGGGCGTCACTGGCAATTTGGGGTGGTTAGAGGCAAGGTGCAGTGTTCAGAGGCAAGGTGCGGTGGTCAGATGCAAGGTGCGGTGGTCATAGGCGACGTGCGGTGGTCAGAGGCGACGTGCGGTGGTCAGAGGCGACGTGCGGTGGTCATAGGCGACGTGCGGTGGTCATAGGCGACGTGCGGTGGTCATAGGCGACGTGCGGTGGTTAGAGGCGACGTGCGGTGGTCAGAGGCGACGTGCGGTGGTCAGAGGCGACGTGCGGTGGTCAGAGGCAAGGTGCGGTGGTCAGAGTCAACCTGCGGTGGTTGCAATCTGGGGGGTTACATGTAATCTGGCATGATTACGGGCAACCTGGGGTGGTTACGGGCAACCTGGGGGGGTTACAGACAATCTAGAATTGTTACGGATAGAGTGAAGTGCTTATAGCTAATCTGGGGTGGTTACATGTAATTTGGGGTGGTTACAGGCAATCTGGGGTGATTATGGACAATCTGGAGGGGGTCACTGGCAACGTGCGGTGGTTACTGGCAATGTGCGGTTGTTACGGGCAACGTGCGGTGGTTATGGGCAACGTGCGGTGGTTACGGGTAATCTGGGGGGTTACGTGCAATCTGACGTGATTACGGACAACCTGGGGTGGTTATGGGCAACGAGCGGTGGTTACGGGCAACCTGCGGTGGTTACGGGTAATCTGGGGGGGGTTAGGGGTAATTTGGGAGTAAACTGCAATTATTACTATAATAAAAAGTGTGTGTTTTATTTTTTTGTATGTTTGTCACTTTTTGTACTTTATACATTCATGTTCAATGTATTACTATGATTACTGTGATATTTTCTATCACAGTAATCATAGTTCAGTGACAGAGACCAAATTGGCCCTCTGTCACTTTAAATTGTCAGAGCTTGGCTGGTTGTGGAGCGCATGCGCACTTCATAACCAGCCAGGACACGGAAGAGGAAGGAGCTCCAGGAGCAGGTGAGTATATGGGGAAGGGAGGGTGACTGGGGGACGGGGGTGACAGGGGGGGGGTGGGGGGCGACTTGGGGGGGGTGGGGGGACATCACTTTTTTCTATCCCCTGTCACCAATCATTCATGGTGACAGGGGATAAAAAGTGCCGGCGGCACATGGCACAAGCGATCAGCGGTATATAGTATATACCGCTGATCGCTTGTACCGGGACCCCACAGGGGGGGTCCCGATGACTGCCCCATGCTCTCCGCTACCTCCGGTGGCGGAGAGCATGGGGCTTTCATTCATTTTTCTTTTTTGACCACTGTGAACAGACATTAGTCTGTTCACAGTGATCGCGGCGGCCATCTTGGATCCGATGGCCGCCGCGGGAGGGGGGGTTAGTGACTGGGGCACTAGGGGGCTGATCTGGGGTCTGATTTTTACTTATTTCATCTGCCCCCACCTTGGATTCACGGTGGGGGGAGATGAAATACAGCGGCGGCACCGGCCCATTAGTGACCGCCGTTTCGGCGGTCACTAAGGGGTTAATGGGGGTCAGCTGTGGAATCGCAGCTGATCCTCATTATCTCCGGTGCTGTACACAGATGAGAGCGGGATCGCTGTCCCTGCAGCAATCCCGTTCTCATCACAAAGCCCCTGTCAGTCAGGAACGTATATGTACATTCCTACTGCATGGGGCATGTGCAATAGGAACGTATATATACAGATGGCTGACCTGAAGGGGTTAAAGACCACAATTGTCTCAGAAATTGATTGACCCAGTCAGATTTGCAATATCTCCTGTGGTTCAAAAGATATAACACAGAAAGTTGCAACAAAAGTTGAATATAGCACCTCAAGCTCTGTGTTCAGCACTGGAAACAACCTGTTGAACATGTCAAATAGCTGTGCATTACAGGGAATGTTTCCAATTGTTGTTAATTTTTCTGTTGATAACTTTTGAACAAAAAATGCAAATCTAATTGTGGCAATCAGTTTTTTAGACAACTGTAGTTTTCTTTAACCCCTTCACATCAGCAATCTGTATATACCGTATACGTTCCTACTGCACATACCCTGTGCAGTAGAAATGTACATACACTACCGTTCAAAAGTTTGGGGTCACATTGAAGGAAAAGCACTGTACTTTTCAATGAAGATAACTTTAAACTTGTCCTAACTTTAAACAAATACACTCTATACATTGCTAATGTGGTAAATGACTATTCAAGCTGCAAATGTCTGTTTTTTGGTGCAATATCTACATTGGAGTGATAGTTGCTGGAAATGGGCCTCTATACACCTATGTTCTAATGGTACAATGTGTTTGCTCATTGGCTCAGAAGGCTAATTGATGATTAGAAAACCCTTGTGCAATCATGTTCACACATCTGAAAACAGTCTAGCTCATTACAGAAGCTACAAAACTGACCTTCCTTTGAGCAGATTGTGTTTCTGGAGCATCACATTTGTGGGGTCAATTAAACGCTCAAAATGGCCAGAAAAAGAGAACTTTCCTCTGAAGCTCAACAGTCTATTCTTGTTCTTAGAAATGAAGGCTATTCCATGCGAGAAATTGCTAAGAAATTGAAGATTTCCTACAACGGTGTGTACTTCTCCCTTCAGAGGACAGCACAAACAGGCTCTAACCAGAGTAGAAAAAGAAGTGGGAGGCCACGTTGCACAACTAAGCAAGAAGATAAGCACATTAGAGTCTCTAGTATGAGAAACAGACGCCTCACAGGTCCCCAACTGGCATCTTCATTAAATAGTACCCGCAAAACACCAGTGTCAACATCTACAGTGAAGAGGCGGCTGTGGGATTTTGGGCTTTAGGGCAGAGTGGCAAAGAAAAAGCCATATCTGAGACTGGCCAATAAAAGAAAAAGATTAAGATGGGCAAAAGAACACAGACATTGGACAGAGGAAGACTGGAAAAAAGTGTTGTGGACGAATGAATCCAAGTTTGAGGTGTTTGGATCACAAAGAAGAACGTTTGTGAGACGCAGAACAAATGAAAAGATGCTGGAAGAATGCCTGACGCCATCTGTTGAGCATGGTGGAGGTAATGTGATGGCCTGGGGTTGCTTTGGTGCTGGTAAGGTGGGAGATTTGTACAGGGTAAAAGGGATTCTGAATAAGGAAGGCTATCACTTTGTAACGCCATGCCATACCCAGTGGACAGCGCTTGATTGGAGCCAATTTCATCCTACAGCAGGACAATGACCCTAAACTCACCTCCAAATTGTGCAAGAACTATTTACAGCAGAAGCAGCAGCTGGTATTCTATCGGTAATGGAGTGGCCAGCACAGTCACCAGATCTGAACCCCATTGAACTGTTCTGGGAGCAGCTTGACCGTATGGTACTCCAGAAGTGCCCATCCAACCAATCCAACTTGTGGGAGCTGCTTCTAGAAGCGTGAGGTGCAATTTCTCCAGCTTACCTCAACAGATTAATAGCTAGAATGCCAAAGGTGTGCAATGCTGTAATTGCTGCAAAAGGAGGATTCTTTGACGAAAGCAAAGTTTGATGTAAAAACAATGTTATTTCAAATACAAATCATTATTTCTAACCTAGTCAATGTCTTGACTCTATTTTCTATTCATTTCACAATGTATGGTGGTGAATAAGTGTGACTTTTCAGGGAAAACACAAAATTGTTTGGGTGACCCCAAACTTTTGAACGGTAGTGTATACGTTCCTGACTCTGAAGGGGTTTGATGTGTGTGAGACCACTACGAGACCGCTGCATACATCAGTGTCCCGGGAGCTGAGGATAATGAGAGGAAGTTGCAATCCTGCAGCTACCTCTGCTTAACACCTTAAACGCTGTGATCTATGAAAATCACAGCGGTTAAGGTACTCATTGACAGGACAAGCTCCTGTCACTGAGTGATTGGAACCCATCGCTTGTCCCGACGGGTGGGGGTAAGCCACTCACCTCCATCCTGTTGGATCCGCCATCCATGCATAGATTCTGCTTTCAGGTAGGCTCTATGCATAGATCGCCAATAACACTGATCTATGCTATGCTATGTTATGGCATAGCATAGATCAGTACATACAATCTAATAAGTAAAAAAATGTGAAAAAAAAAGTAATACTTTTTTTTAAGTATTAAAAAACCCTTATAACCCCCTCCCAATAAAGGTTTAATATACCTTCTTGCCCATTATAAAAAATTAAAATATTTAAATAAATAAATATTTTATTTATCGTAGAGTGTGGAATTAACCGATCTTTCAGAATATTACATCATTGTTCCTGCACAGTGAAAAAAACTAGAATCGTCTCTGTGGGTGACTGTTATAGCCATTACAGCCATGTTACTTTTTCTCCACATTGCTGGCTTCATTAAAATAATACTAAGAGTTATACTTCCAATTTACTGATAAAGGACACAAATTAAAATTACCAGATTCGATTTTCTATGGTTAACTTGAAATGGTAGCCTTGTTAATCTGTGAATTATCACATTGGTAAAAGTTTGACCACATAATTTGTTGGTGTCAGACGACTCAGAATAAATAAGCGTCATTTCTCCTATTTTATGTTATGTCAGGGTCCAAAAAAAAAAAAAAGACACGTAAAGCTGTGAATAATTACATTAGACAGCTTTTAATACTTCATATCACCATTGACTGACACTGACGCTACAATTTCATTTGTCTTTTTTCTGATTTATTATTTGTCAGCAAAAGGAAAATGAGACTTGTAATTTCTTATATAGAATCAGACATTTTTTCAAATATTTTATACAAAAAAAAATTGTAATCTTCTTAGAGGATTCTCTCAGGGAGGTTTCAGGAAAATGTAATAAGGTATTTTCTCATTGAAAGGTCGCTCTAGGGGCGATATGTGCTATTCACATCCGGAGGCATATTTAATAACGTGGTACAAGGTTTAAAAGTATGGTCTAACCATGAGCAATAAATCATATAGTTATCATCACCTTACCTGTAAGCTTTACTTTGTGCAAAAGTGGGAGATATCGTTTTTTTGAAGGTGCAAATTACATTTCTCTACTAGTTAACAGGGTTACATTACCCATCCATTTTTCCTACAATATAAAGTGCATAAATTACAGGGAATACTACGAATCATAGGACCGCACTCTAAGGATAGGTTGACACAGTAAAATATAGGCGAAAAGGTGGCGGTAAAATAAGTCTAAAAACACAGCTTTTTTTCTTATTTAACAATGTACTACATAAAAAGAAATGGAAAAAATGACAGTCTATTCGCATTTTGTAAAAGAAAAAAAGAGGGGGGGGTTAGAATGTATGCATAAATAAATAGTTTTCTATTGACTTTAATGTAGCTTATTATCAGTTAACAAAACACGTCTTTTCCCCTTAGTTAGGAACATATTTTACCTTTATTTTACTGTGTTTTACTGTTTTACTGCCTCAGTGTCACAAAGTGTCTTTAAAGGAGGGCTCACACGCCTCCACTCCTGCCACTCTCTGCTCAAAGAATTGACATGTCAATTAGCAGAAAAAGATGAAAGTGGAGGCGCGCGAGCCCTCCCATAGAGACATTGTGTGAAACTGAGGCAGGTGGGATTTTGCTACAGAGAGATCCGCGACAGAATTCCATTGCTTTTGCTCCATGTGAACATACCCTAAAAGTTGCACCACTACTTCACTGAACAACTGAAAATGAATACACACTCTGGTTATGCTCCCACTTCATAACAATAAGCGGAAGGCTGCCGTCTCTTAAATAGATGAGCGCTAATAATGATCATAATCATTATTAGCTGCCGTCTGTATTACAAATATTACAAAATGGCTGCCTTTCCCAATATTATTATGCAGTGGGAAAATAGCCATGTCCGACTACAGAGCAGAGTTTATTTGAAATTACAACAGCCTGTATGAAACTTCATCTGCTGTAAGTGCTTCAGTTACAGGAAAGAGGGGAATGAAGGATTTGTAACCACCCTGTATCCCAAACATAGGGCTTTGCCTATTTCAAATATCAGCCATCCTACAGAGCCTCAATCCCCAAGCAAGATGCTGCTGTTAAAAAGTTACACAGTTGATAAGGTTGAAAAAAGTCTATGAGGTTCAACCTATAACTGAACTGTGTTGATTCAGAGGTAGGCAAAACCCCTCATGAGGCTGATGCCAATTGCCCCATCACAGGGAGAAAATTCCTTCCGGACTCCAATCAGAATAAATCTCACATCAATGTCCTATCACAGGAAATCTAGGTTAGTGAGCAAAATGTAAGTTTTATGCCTATGTGGATCACAACCTTATAAGATTAGTAGGCACTTAGCTGAGGTGTTTGGAGGGCACCTGACTGGATATGGAGGGTACACACTGACTGCACATACACCTCCCTCTTTTTCCTCCTAAATCCTGATTGTTACCAGCTGACAGGAAAAGGTTCAATTTTATTGTGAGGATTTAACCCCTCTCCACACTCTTCCCTCCTTGCAGACACACCTCCTGTGTTGCACCTATGAGCTCTGTGGCCAATAGGCTGTTTTATCTCCTTGCTCTAGCCCCTCCCTATCCCTTTAGCCCCCTGAGCTTCCTCTTCCTGCCTTCAGTCTCTACAGGACTTACCTGCAGCCAGCTTATTCACCCACCCTCCCTTGTTGCTATTACAAGGCAGAAGTCTGTTGTCCGGCATATCGCTTACACCCCTCGGTCTAAGTGTTCAGCACTACATGCCCAGTTATTGGTTTGGTTAAAACATTATAATTAAAAGCTGTGGTCCGATCACCGCCCAGCATAAAAATTATATTGTTGTCTGTTTGTATTCCTGGCTGTGGGCGCATATTAATTATGGTTGCTGTTTGCCTGAGGTCTATGTTCAGTCTATGGTTTAAGCCTTGCTGACATTGTTCCGCTTTGATTGTATACCAGTAGCGCTGAGAGAACATCTCTACATATGCCACTAAGCTGAACACTTTCTCAACAGCCAGACAAAAGGAGTGAAAATAACATTAACAAATTGACTTAAAATAATACAAAGAAACCCTTGAGCACTGGGAAAATACCAGTAATGTATTCATAGGAGAAAAGTGCGATGATTCACTCTAGATATGCTTCTCACCTAAAGATAGAAAAAAGGTGAATTTAACACAGTAACAAAACCAATTAAACAAGAACATTTAATTCAATTTACAGTTTTTTTGACCGTTCCATTCAGTGTTTTCTATTTTGAACATTCATCATGAACACTGCAGCCTTGTACGCATCAGATTACTAGAAAACTCCAGGCAATTGCAGATACAAAGGACTAATGGTGTTCCAATTGTCGGCAAAGCTCACTTGTGTTGTGTCCAGTACTTGACTGAACTGTCAGGTGTGTGACTGACACCTCTGCACCTTCTACCTCACACCATGCAGGATATGGAAGCCCAATTCTCGGAGGCCTCTAGAGGACCCAGTTGCAGCGACCCAATCTGATGCAAAGAGACACCTTCCTACACACTTTGTTATAAATATCATGTGTCACTTTAACTGTGTCTGACACCAGCTTCCAGGCATTTCCTCACTTCATACACACAAGTAGAGTTTGTCACAGAAAAGCCTCTGAAATGACCTGAATAAACATTAGCAGTTCTTCAAAAGGCGACAACAACCTATAACAGTTCTAATCTGTGTATGATGTAAATTTATGGTACTCATAGTAAACAACCAGAGTTTATGGCTCTCACACTGGGTGCTAAGTAGTACAGTTCTGTACTTTGCTGAGTGGGTAAAGCAGACGATTTTACCTGCCTTTGGACTTATAACAGAAAAGGTAGTGTGTGTGCAGTGCAGGAAAACTGTCAGCTGGAAAAGACGTTCCAAACTGCTAATATGGTTACATAGCTATATAAGCAATAACACTATCCATATCCTTACTGCAGTTGTCCAAGGCTACAACCACCTAAAATATATATATTTTTTTAGATTGTCTTTCCGCTTACATACAGTAATTATGTAGTAATGTAAGCAATTTGGGACATCTTTTCTAGCTGACAGTGTTCCATTAAAGTATATATATATATATATATATATATATATATATATGTATACATATACAGTGGTGCGATTACGTGGATTACGTGCATAATTGGTTTTGGGACTGTGCTTGTAATCCAAATAATTCTTAAACCAAAGTAAATTTTCCCATAAGAAATCATTGAAATGTAGACAATTGGTAACACACTCCAAAAATATTTTTTCATTCTAAATAACAAACATTTAGAAACAGCTGAAAATGTGATATTATAAGTTACTGTACAGTATACAAACAGCATGTGGAGTATAATGTATAGTAAGTGCATAGACCTGAAAAAAAAAAAAAAAAACAGCAGGTGGTAGATACATGATGGAACTGCAAATTCTCATAATCCAGTAGCGTAGTACAACAGGCTAGGGAGCATGAAGGAATGAGCAGGACATAGATTACCTGCACAGTCCTGTCCCCTAATGCAAGCCCCAGCCTGAAATGGATCTGCCATGATTTGGATGGGGAGGAAGAGTTCCTGGGTCAGAGTACAGTGCTGTAGGCCACACTATGTAGACCATACCCCTCCCATACCCCTTTTTATTATACCAATAAAAGCTAGAGATCATGGCGAAAAAATGACACCCCAACCAGCCCTGTAGATTAAGAATAAAACCGCTATGGCTCTTAGGAAAAAGGCGAGGGAAAACATTGCTTCAATTTGACCTGGACATCCGGGCATCAATGGCCTTCGGTCATGAAGGGGTTAAACTACAAAGTCTTCACAAATACAGGATTTATCAATCAGCCTGAGAGATATTGATAAATATGACAAATTTGGTTAACCTCTTCAGGTTATGGCAAATTTTAATTTTTGTATTTCATGTTTTCCTTAAAAGCCATAACAGTCTTTTATCTACAGAGTCAAATCAGACTCATGAACTAGGACACTCAGCTTTCTAGCACTGGGCCCTACATTATTACCCAAATTCTTCCAGTAATCCTCAGATTTTATAGTCCTTGCATCAATTTTTGAACCAAAGGGATGGATAACACTTACGGCCTTGGCGCTTATTGAACAAGCAGATTCCAACTGGTAGAGTTAATTCTTTTATTGCAAGACTTCAGTCGGACAATTACATGAAAAATGCAGAAAGATGCACTTCAATGCCGAGCTGGCGTCTTCCTCAGGTTTTACTTTTGGTTCTAACCAAAAGAAAGCATTCACGTGTGAATGCACACTGAATAAGGCAAGGCAACCTACCTTTCACCAATAAATTGCTGCTTGTAGTAGCTTTAGAAAGTTGTTCTATCACAGTTAGAGAATTTCATCCTCTGCAATATACTGTATACCCCATCACGAACCCTTCCTATAGCCTTATACAACTCAAGAAATCACAAGAGCCGTTAAAAACTCACACAACAATGACCCTTTCATGAACTCTTGTGCGATGTAAATACCGCCCTGATGTCGTAAAAAGCCCAAGAACATTTATCAGCCAGTCACTATGCGTTTCCGTAAAAATAGGACATGAATGCTACTATTCCTTGTCACAAGTGCCAGTGCTAAGGAGGGAGGTTTTCTTTTACTGAGCTTCGCATGAGATTCACAAATATTCATGAATTGCTAAACATTTTTTGACTGCTTTGCTCATCTCTAATGGTGACATTTATGGTTGCATTGACATGTTCCAGTTTTCCATAGATTTTAATGTAGAACATTATTATATTTAAAATACAGTTGTGTTTTATGGTTTTTACTATTGCTTTTTGCAATTTCAAAAGATTTAGAAGGAAAATGCAAGCAAAGAATATCCAGTATATCCAATATGTACAGTTCCCAGGGCATTTCATAAGAACTTTTGAGATTCTAGTCATGCACCATACCCTCACACTTTGCATTTGGCATGGCAGAGTGTATTAGCTGTGCTCAAGTATTCCTTTATGTAACCTCAAGATTCGTAATTAGAGATGAGCGAACCTGGAGCATGCTCGAGTCCATCCGAACCCAAACTTTCGGCATTTGATTAGTGGTGGCTCCTGAAGTTGGATAAAGCCCTAAGGCTATGTGGAAAACATGGATATAGTCATTGGCTGTATCCATGTTTTCCAGACAACCTTAGAGCTTTATCCAAGTTCAGCAGCCCCCGCTAATCAAATGCTGATCGTTCAGGTTCGGATGGACTCGAACCCGAACCCGGTTCGTTCATCTCTATTCGTAATCACTCTTCAACAAAGAAGCAAAATTCTCTATATGAGAAATTACAAAATGCTTTATTAGGATTGAAAATCCTGTCTAGTGCACATTCTACATGTTACCGAGTGCAGGTGTTTAGAAGCATCGGTCCTCGAATCTCTATGTCTGCACAGGAGGATGATAGATGATGCTGTTCTTCATTTTACGTAGTAGATGATAAACAATCCATGTTTTGCTGCCTGTAATGGTTGATTGGTTTTGATCATCTTAACTTTTTACAGACTATCTTTTGCCTGTTTACTGCTTCATTTTATGTACACTTGTATTGATATATAACAGACTAAATCACTCAGCAAATCTGCAACTTGATCCGTTTATTATTAATGAGCCAAATAAATATATACATATATACCTGTTGCATGTAAATAATCCATAAACAAGTGCTGCTGACAAGTGTCTAATCATATCCAGATAACCAAGTAAAATGATGACTTAAAGGGAATCTGTCTGCACTTTTACCCTACCTGCTGACTGTGTGGTGTAGTTGGCAGTGAGCACGTCACCTTTTGGTAGTTTGTCCACGGAGTGGATTATGTACAAACTCAGGTCTCCTACTGTAATAAAGAGTCAATGAGGAGTTGTGGCTAAGTCTTTGTGCCACACTCTGACACACCTCACCACTGCTTTCTCCTCCCTCTTCTTCATGAATAATCTCTGCCTCCTGGCCTCCTGCTCACTCACACTGTCAGACAGCATCTCTGAGTGTTTATTTTAGTCATATACAGACTGTACAATTACAATAATAGGCAATTTATTTAACGTTTATTTTATTTTACTGCTTTAAAGAAAATTAAAACCTTTTTTAAAAAAATATAAATGCGTTTGAAATAGCTCTATTCTAAACCTTATAATGCTTTCATTTTGCAGTCAATAGGGCTATTTTACATCTTTTTTTTGCGACATGATCTGTACTTTTTATCGGTAGTTTGCTTGTGTATCTGTACTTTTTGACAATTTTTTATTCAATTTTTTTGCACATAATAAATGTGGAAAACCTGCAATTTTGCACTTTGGCAAGTTTTTTTTGCTTTTGTTATTCCACATGTGGCGATCGCAAATATGTTTATTTTTTGTTTATTCATTTATTTTTATTTATAAAATGGGGAAAAGGAGGTGACAAACTTTTAATATGGGAAGGGATTTACAGTGTTTTTTAGTACTTCTAGGGGACTGTTATGAGCAATACCATGATTGCTCATAGGGACCAGTAAAGGAATCCTAAAGCAATAACAGAGCCGAACATAGCATCAGAGCATTGCCGAGGTCCCGGCTGGTAAGCATGAGAGAACACCCACCCCCATATTGTATTGCGACTAAGTGATCCAGCCACTGTATCCACAATAACAAGCCATAGTTACCTATTACTTTGCTGAAACACTGTTCTCCTCCAGTTTCTCCTCTGTGAATCTGAGAGCACACAGGTGACATCGGTTCTGGTGTGCTGCGGGATAGAGTGGCCTCTTGTAGCCAGAGGCATAATGCATTTAATTGTATGCACTCCTGATCAGGAGCACACACAGTTAAAAATTCTGGCTTAGCACACAGCAGCCTAAAACAATTGGGCTTGCATTTCCTAAGATGCTGACACTGGCCTGGTGGGGGGGGGGGCATTATATTCTACCTAATAGAAGCCTATGGGTCCTGACATTAATGCAAATTTCCTGATAGAAATACAGATGCATGTCACAGATGTGTGCATGTGGCTTTACTGTGCACATCCCAACATGAACTAATATGCTGCAGATTTCATCATTATTCCAGGTCAATTTCCACATGCTTTTTGTGTGCATTATTTTGTAGTGTGTGGATCCACATTTGCTTGCAAAAGAAATTTAGCAATAGACTGGTAAGGTGATTGTAGTGTTTTTTTTTTCTTATTACTGTTATTTTAACATTTATTTGCACTCGCACATTTTGCTGCAGGTAATTCACAGAAAAATCAGCAACACTAGGATTTATGAATATTGACTTTTCCATTGAAGTCACTGGGGAAGGCAACATATCCTTGATGTTTCTGCAATAGAAATTGACATGCTGAGATTTGTTCAAATCTCATCTATATGTATTGTATTATAATCCAAATGTATTTTTCATGTGCAAATCCATATAGAAAAGCAACAGCAATTCTGCATTGTGTGAATGTACACTTAATGTCACAAGGGTATTTTGCCTTTCCTTTAGCTAAAAATATTAAAGAAAAAAAACACCGAAACAAAGCAGCTTGCATTTAATACAAATTGATGCCCAGGATATCCCTGTGACTTATGTTAAGTACATCTAGCATGATATTTTAGAGTCCAAAACTGGATTTCTCTTCCTACTGGAGCTGCCCATAATTATATTGCTACAGTCATTTATGGTATAAACCATAGATTTTGGCTACAGTGTGAACACATTATGAGAAGAATCTCACAGCCACAGGTTGAAAGAAATTTGGGTTTAATGTGCACTATATCAAGAAGGCCATGATGATATTTATTAATAGGGTTGGGCACAGATCTAAGAAGAGGGGCTAATGTGCTTCATTTCTACAATGGTCCATCCATCCATTATAAATAGAATAGTGCAAGTGAAAGGACAAGTGAGACAGTCAACAACCAGTGCCTGTATGTAGTGCTTGGAGTGTAGAAGAATGGTAATTGTAGGGTTGAGCAGTTTAGGAAACCTTATAAACCTCCTTATACCTTACTGAGGTAAAGCTTTGTCTGACTGTGAACGCCAACCTCATTCCTTGCTTGCTGCCGGCACTATTACATATGCCGACAGTGAGAAGGTAAGTGGGGTAGGGGGGCGGGGAGCTGCTGGGGGGGGGGCTGTCAAATGGATCGTCAGATTGTCTGGGCAGCCAATAGGAAATAGCGTCAATCTGCTGCCACCGCTCCTATTACACGTGCATGTCGGCTGATTGTTGTCTTCTATTACATGGCCAATAACCACTTTGTGTAATAGAGCCTTTAAATTTAAGTATTAAGGTTAGGATACCCTAATACTTTACAGGAGTGACATAAAGCACAAGGAATTCCCAACTGGTTGAGCTGCTTACATTACATTGGATTCACACTGACAGTAGGGCCAGGTTGTGACTGTTGTGACTGTATGAATTAGTATTTTCTGATCTTGAGATGAAGCCATTGTCTTTACCTTAGTGCCCTTGGCCATATTGAGAACTGCTTGATGATGAGGCTTCATGCACAATGACTAGATCAACATGGTTGCTGTATCTTTCAATTCAATACAAATGGTAGAATATATGACCTATAGCATGTCACTGGTTTGAGTAAAAAGGGGGCCCTACACATAACTAGATAGAATGATGTAATACATTGCCAATACACTGTACTTATGTAAAACAATCATTATTGCTATATCATGACAAATCCCATTGCAGTACTCTTTCTTACTGTAGATGTCCAACACATCTATTTCTGAAGCCACCAAAACATTTTACTCATTGATTTTAATAGGATTTCTCATTAGAAACTGCAGTTAATTAGGATTTTTGGAGTGTCAAGCCTAATAATCTGTTTACCCCTAAAATCTTACATTTAATAACTAAACAGACTGAAATATAATATATATCATTCATCACGCTTTTCATTTTCGATCCATTAGTAGCAAAAGTCAAAAATTAGTTACAACAGCACCGAAATGAAATGGGATTTTTCAGTCGATCTACATGACATTGTTCTCGCTAAAATTATAACAGAACACTCTGCCATATATTTTGTAAGACTAAAATATGATTTACTGCACATTATCTCCGAACGTTCCCTGAAATCACATGCACTTAGTATCTAAGTAACTATATGTTTCACATATTTATGGATATGCTGCAAACTTTTATGTTACAAAGCCAATAACTAACACCGCTTTACGTAAATGTACAACCACTTGCAGCTGTCTGGTCATAAGTCAGATATGATTTATAATTACAATTCATTATTGCATTCATCATCAAAATGTATCACATCCTCATCAATTTGTCTGCAATTTATGGGAGCTACAATGGAGATAAATGCACATAAGGTGACATGGTAACATTTAGTAAGTTGGTAGCTACAAGGTTTTGTACAGGGGACTAAAAAGAGGATAGGCGCAAAAATTTAAATTAGGTCCACTTCAGGTTCTCCTTAATATAACACACTTCTGTACATATATAACCAGTGGCCATGATGCCTTATTTCATTACATTGCTATGAAAAAGTTTTTGCTTCTCTGTTTATAAACAGCAAGGTGTGTAAAGGATGTTAAGGCCATTTAAATGGTGCTGTCAGTTTTGACAGTGGTATCTAAATGGCTAAAGGGGTACTCTGGAGAAAATGTTTTCAAATCAACTGGTGCCAGATAGTCAAACAGTAGGGATGGTCTGAATCAGCCGAGGTTCGGGTTTGTATGAACCCAAACGCTCGGCATCAGATTCCCACTGTCTGCCCGCTCCGTGCAGCGGGTGGATACAGCGGGAGGACTGCCTGGAAAACTGGGATACAGCCTATGGTTATGGCTGTATCCCAGTTTTCCAGGCGGTCCTCCCACTGTATCCACCCTCTCTACAGAGCTGGCAGACTGCGGAAATCATTTCCGAGGATTCGGGTTCGTACAAACCCAAACCGAACCAGGTTCGGACCATCCCTATTACACAGATATGTAAATGACTCCTATTTAAAAATCGTCCAATACTTTTTGCCTGCTGTATGTCCTGCAAGAAGTGGAGTATTCTTTCTAGTTTGACACAGTGCTCTCTGCTGCCACCTCTGTCCATGACAGGAACTCTCCAGTGCAGTAGCAAATTCCCATAGAAAACCTCTCCTCCTCTACACAGTTCCTGATACAGAGAGAGGTGCAGGCTGAGAGCACTGTTTTAGACTGGAAAGAATACACAGCTTCCTGCAGAGCATACAGCAGTTGATAAGTAATGGAAGACTTAAGATTTTTAAATAGAAATAAATTACAAATCTATATAAATTTCTGACACCAGTTAATCTGGGGTGAAAATCCTGGAGTACCCCTTTAAATAGCCATCACAGCAATTTGTGGTGGTCCAGAGCTGGTAAAAGTAGTTAGGAGTCCCTGTATATGAAGCGGACTTGGGTCCTGAGTCCATTCACCCTTTACGGCCTTCTGACAAAAGTAAATGTCATAGGTCATTGAGGGGTTAGTTTTATTCATTGTGAATACTGGAAGCAATAGTGTGCATATTGCGATTTACTCTGATACATTTAAGGAAAGAAAAACCCGTATGTAGAATGTCCATCAAGTAACACACTAATAGCAGAGTGGCTGAAAGAATCAGGGAATTTTGGGATCTTTCCTGAGTCCTCATTAGGATTCTTTGTTAATCTTAGTGGGGCCTGCTGATGAAAGGAAATAAATTAACTAATTATAGCATTAAAAAAAAACCTTGCTGTCCAGTGATAGATGACTGTGCGCGTCAGAGAATGAACCAAATTCACTAATCTAGTGTGGAGAGTCAATAATTTGAGGGCTGCATTAATCTCTCCTTCCCCTGGGCTAGCCTGATAACGAATTTCTACCCAACACCCAAACTCCACAAGGCATCTAATTCTCACAAAGGAATTGACATGAGCCAGTAAGTTGCTTATCTTTGATGAACTGATGCACAGTCTTGATTAACTTACAGAAGATCTGTCTAAAAGGCACCATTTACAAGATGACCGTCCCCCAGGGGGCATGCAGATTGCATCACACATATACCAAATGATATAGCAGTTTACACTGGGCTGAGGTTCTTAAAAAAAAGACACATATCTTATCAGTGGTTATTTTGCTGTAAATATTAATACTGTAATAGATTGTACAACGGTTTACAGGATGAACACAACAGTCATTGAAATTATGAATCTTCATAAAAAGAACTTTAAGAATTTTGATTTAAACACCAATATCAAAATAGAAACAGTTTCCTGAAGAAGGATTTATTTAGAAAACCAAGTGCAAAACAATGAACTAACAATCACTGAGACATCAATGTTTCTATAGAATTTATTCAGTTTTCTTACAATAGGCATTTATAAGCTATCAAACCCAATTGGACAAGCTCTTAGAATAAAATAAGATTAAGACATATGTAGAAATATAGAATTTATCTATCCATTCAAACCACTTCCCTTCATCCATCCATCTATCCTCATGTCCTGTAAAATACTTTTTAACTACAGAGCCCGAAAACCCAGTAACCCAGTTGCGTGAAGCCTTTCTATGAGCCCGATCAGCACAAATGTGGCTGTTGGTTCCCTTTAAGTTTTTTGGACTGACACTCTACATGATTGACCGTAACTCAATTCAAAAACAGATAGTAAAGATGATTGAGGAGCATCTTAGTGATCTAGTAATTGTAAGGGTTCCCCGTGATCAATAAAGTGATTAGGGAGTGTCTAGTGATTGGGCAAGGTGCCAATCTGATAAAAAGTTATCCTAATTCCAGGTTAATAAATTTTTACACAGTTACCATTTAAAACAATAAGCTGTCTTTCTTTGCTGTGTTATTTGATGAGGCTCATACTGTTAACTCAGAATTTGCTGTAAGCACATATATGTAAGACCTTCAATAACTGTTGGCCAAACTCTTATCCTCCACTTATACAGTACATGAACAGTTCGTCATGGAAGAATGTTCCTATGTATTCCATGGGGAGGGGTAAGCCACAGCCAATCTCCTCTGGTGGTGGCTTATCTCCCCAAGAACAAAGGGGTTGGGCAGTGAAATTAAATTACGCCCTATATCCGTCGACATCATCTCTGCGAGTGACTGGTATGGTCAAGATAAGTATCAAGTATATTAGGACCTTAAGTGTATGGTTTGGCATCATGCACAGGTGCAATTCCAACAAGAGAAGACTATATGCCGCTTTTTAGGGAGTTTGCACCACCTGAGACCATAGACTGAATTGTGATTGTACCCTACATATACCGCGTGTATGTATCTGTAGTGCCGCCTGGCTCTACTTTTTGATCATGAACAGGTGCGATGGTATGCGATGGATAGTAATTTTTTGTGTCAGTGCCAATTTAAATGTGTAAACATTAGAGGTGAGTGAATTTACAGTAGTAACAAAGCAAAGCGCTTCATTATGCTCGGAAATCGGCTTGAACTTTGTGCTGCTCTGCTCCAGGTGCCTGGAAAAGCTCGATCCAGTCCTGGGAAAGTTTCCCAGGGCTGGATCAAGCTTTTCCAGACACCCGGAGCAAAGCAACATGGAGTGGCACAGAGTTCAAAGGCAACTGCCTGACAAGCCGACAGTGAATTTCCATGATGTCCTACCCATATCTCTGTCTATATCATCTCTGCAAGTGGCTTGTTTGGCTAACATAAGTATGAAGTATATGAGGACTTTATGTTTATGGTTTGGCATCATGCACAGGTGCAGTCATTTGTCACGACAATAAGAAGTTATCTCATTACGGAAGTAAGGCCCTTTTCTATTATTTCATACACTGGAGCGGCAACAGTCAGAATAATTTTAAAGTTTTAATATTAATAAAACTTGATTCCTTCACTAGCACCCAATCTCATGTTGGCATATTTTATCTGCAGATAAATCCAAAGCAACTTCAAGGGCAGCTTGGGAAGAGGACTCAGTAATCACTTGAACCATAATAGTTTATGACTGAGGCTGGCATTCTATGAATATATTTATTTTGTTACATAACAAAATTAATGTATTGAGTTCTTATTTTACTTTGAACAGTGTTCAGGTATTATTTTATCTGTAGATATCAAAAGATTAAAACATGCTCACCAAAACAGAAATAATATTGCTCGGCTTGTCCTTTATCCCAAATAGTGCTGGATGATCAGTCATAAAATATACAGAAACCATTTAGAAGCCCAGCACTTTTAAAATCTAGCATTGTACTTCAAAAAGTTAAAACATGGTCTATGACAGCTACACAGATTTGTGGTGAGACGCTCTGATGCATTTAGAACTGCATGGTTCTTGATCACTAGATAACAAACATTGTCCGCGTATGTGTATATAAAACAAAACAAAGACCCATCACAACAGACAATATTATTAAGAGTCCCTATTTAAGCTGAAATGTTGGGCCGGTTCACACTGAGCAAACACGGCGCAATTCCGCGGCGAACCTCTCCGCCGCGTAATCCCGCAGTGCTCAGTGTCCTGCTGTTAAGTGAATTGAGAGGGTGCGCGCTCATCCGCTGCTGCCACTCTCCGCTCAAAGAATGAACATGTTCATTCTTTGTGCGGAGAGGAGAGGGAGCAGTCAGGCGCGCGCTCTCCCATTCGCTCAAAGCAGCACACTGAGCTCAGTGTGAACCGGCCCTTAGAGTGTGACTAAGCTAGCATTGTATCCTGATTTTGTATTCCCTTGTTTCTTAATTCCGGCTAGCAGCCCTGCACTTATTGTGTTTGTTTTATCTTGTCTTTGAGTTTCACTTATATCAGCATAGCCACAGTTTTCAGGTTGGGGCCGGCCTTCTAAGGAGCTGATCAGTCCAAGAGGAAGGGACAGTAGGGCGGATGCCAGCATTAGGGCTTCACTTATCCTGTGTCTCAGGGTCCCAGCATCATTACTGGACTGTTTGCATTCAACACTGTTTGTCTGCAGGTTGGGCTAGGCTTAGGCTGCAAGCTAGAATCACAAAATGTATTGTAGTAATCATAAAGGGACAGGCTATTGCATCATGGGCAGTAAAGCATTTTGTTGGCTCACATGGAGGATCGCTGAACACTTTTAGGTTTTTTACAACTGAAAAAGTAAATAAACCTGTGCTTAGAGGGGACTGGTGATGGCATTTACTAAATCACAATGCTTTCTGGATGTAGCGGCTGAACACACACTCCCCACAGGGTATGAACTTTAAAAGTGATTAGTTACACATATACTGAATGTGCTACCATGGGATATGGAATTATTACTGCAATAATAGGCACATGACATTTGCGATGTTCCAGCGGTGTGAGTATGTTTTGGTATTTGGCCATTTATTTACTCAAAATGTTAATTTACCAGTCAACAATGTGTTTTTTATTAAGAAATGCATACAGTATGTTAACATACATTGTACATAGTTGAATGGTGATCCATATATTTAGCGCTTAAATTCATTTAAGTGTACCTGGCACTAAAAATAACTTTTGACATGTCAGACACAATTTCTGCCAGGCTTTATCTGCTGAGACCCGCTGTGATCAATTACTTTGACATATCAAAAGTTATTCTTAGTGTCAGTGTTTATTTGAATTTATAAACATTAGAGACAAGTGAATTTACAGTATTAATGAAGCCAAGCCATTTTTTACACTCAGCAGTCGGCTTGTCAGCCAGCTGCCTTTGAACTCTGTGTGATCCGTGCTGCTCCGCTCCAGGTTTCTGGAAAAGCTGAATTTTGTCCAGGAATACTTGAAGAAGTTTCCCAGGACTGGATCCAGCTTTTCAAAGGTAGAGTTCAAAGGTAGCTGACTGACAACCCAACTGCCAAGCATAATGAAGCGCTGCATTAATATTATAAATTCACTCATCTCTAGTAAACATGGATATTTATTTTGTAGATGTAGTGCAGTTTGAGGAGTGGGGTTTCACGTTAGATAATATGATATAAAACACAATTTAGCAGTTTTTCATTATTGTTTGTGTGCCGTTTACTATATGTTACTTATGACATGTTAACTTTATTCGTCAGGTTGGTACGATTTCAGTGATATCCATTTAATATAGCTTTTGTTATAGTTTATTGCATTTAAACTATAAAAACTGTGTCTTGCATATTGTAAAAGCAGTCATTTTTTTTAATTTTCTCGTCAATAGAGTTATGTGAAGGCTTTTTTTTGCGGCATAAGCTGACGAATTTAGTGGTACATCTTTTGGGTACATGTGACGTTTAGAAATATATATATATATATTTAGGCTATGTTCACATTACGTTAGAGACCGTCCATTCCGTGACCCGGCCCGGATCATCCCGGCCGGTACTTAAGTACCGGCCGGGTGATCATTCCGGTCGCGGAGCTCTGATGTGGGCGCATCAGCGCGCCCCCGCATCAGAGCTTCCCATAGCACACAGTGAAGCAAGTGGCCGGAGCCGCTCGCTTCACTGTGTGAACTGACAGGGCTTTCTGCCGCAGGAATTCACTGAATTCCGGCCGCAGAAAACTGACATGTCAGTTTTTCCTGCGCCGCATCGGATCCCAGCCGGAGCGTAAGTCATTTTGGTTTGTTTGTTTTATTTTTATTTTTCACGACATTAGTCAGGTGGGATAATTATTGTAACAGGTTAATAGATGGGGTCATTATGCACGCGGCAATACCATATATATGTGTTTTATTTATAGGATATCATTTATAAAAGGGGGATGGGGAATGTGTTTATTTATTTATGTTTATTTATGTTTATTTATTTAATTAATTCATTTATTTATTTATTTTATTTATTTATATATTTATGTGTGTTTGCGTTTTTTTACTTTTGCAGGTACATATATAATACGTTACATCACATGATCTGTGCTGCAATGTATTATATAGTGAATGAGCTGTCAGCATTACACTGACGGCTCATTCAAACTATCAGACACCTTCCTGAGTGCAGGGGCCTGATCGTTATACCCATAGCAACCCAGACGCATTGAGCAGCATCTGGGTTGCTATGGTTAACCCGGTGGTTCGCGCGGCTTCGGGTGGGTGGGGGGTCGGATTCCGGATTCGCCATAGATGCTGTGCCTAAGGGGTTACCGATCCAAGATGGGGGGGGGGGAGTTATGGACCTTGCATTTTTGGCTTAAAAGCCTATTTAAAATTTGTCTAAAACTTTAACTTATCAACAGGCTGGGAAAATGATGCCCATTACCTCCAGTTCTCCAAGGAAGCTCATTAGCATCAAATAATTTAGCTAGTATGTCAAAAACTGGACATTAGGTAAATAAAAGAGGTGCATCGTTGGATCTAGCATTACAGTCGATCTTCCTTTACTAAAATTTTGAATGGACAAGGTTTATGGTAGATTTGCTTGAAGCCTGAGCAAGTGTAAATTTCCATTCATTGAGATCTATATCCTATTACTCGAGAGGGACGTAAAAGGTGCTGTAAGACAAGCTAGGACAAGAAAGTAATAAATATAATTTGACTTTTAATGAAAGAGAAGCTATTGATTCACTTTCATTATAATTATATTTAAACCAGAAGACAAGGGGTCAGAAATGGTCATCATAGATAAAACTGACTCTAGAAGGGCGATTTTATGTAAGCCAATAAACAGTGATTCCAGTAATAAAATTGTATCTACATTAGGAGACATTGTATACAGAGGGTGTCATGCGGGGATTATCTCCAATAGGTTAGTGTGACTACTTATTAATCCTTAAAATAAACCGTAATATACAATTTTTGAAGGCTCTTAATTTTTATTTATATTGCCCAACACTTAACAATTCTAAAGAAATCAAGAATACTATAAGTCTCTAGGACAGAATTAGTGTTTTATATAATGGGCAAAATGTTGCATTGTGTTTGTAGTGTGGAATTGGAAAAATTGACAAAATAAAAAGATTAAAGTTCTATTCCGTTGTTCCTTGCCCTTATTTTTGCAGCTGCCAGAGAATCTGGTTGTTAAAAGGTGGACTTGGTCTGCATTAAAGTTTAGGTAGGTGCTAAATGCCAAAGTAGCATCCAAACAAATGCCTGAATACACCTTTTGCACTTTTGTACTATATGCCTAATGGTTTACCTATATACCTGTAGTGACCTGTATACCTGTTCTTGGCTGTGACTAAAGGGTTAACCCACCCTCTATACTTAATACATTACACTAAAGCTTTCTTAGACTATGCTTCACTCTCCAGAGAAAGGGAGTTTAATCAGCCTAGTGTAGAATACACCGAAAGAAAGGACCAGTTAGGTCTTATGATCTTTTTAGACTTCCTTCAGTTTTCCTAGCTATACATCTACAGAAATCTGTGACCAGCAGTGGGCATTGCAACAACAAAGTAAGTACCCTTAGGAAATAACTTGGAGCAACATTTGCAGTGTATATTCTTGCCATTCCCAAAATTGCATGGCATGTGTACCAACACTTCCTTGAGCTTACACTTTCTGGTGACAAAGTAAAAAAAAAAAAAAGAAGAAAAAACTATTGACAAATTTAGTATTGACCAAAAGGCTATGTTCACACAAGGTCAAAAATATAGAAAAGGCGTCCACTTTTGCAATTTTAAAAAACGTACGTTATTGCCACGATTTAACTGGCTGCAATGCACTGCTTTCCAGTCAATGAGAAGACGAACGTCCAATGCACACAATGTATTAAATAAGGGGCGTTAACACCACAGACGTCAAAATAATGATCATGACAATTATTTTCAGACTTTTTTTATTAGTTTTGTCACCGTTCTTTCACCTTTTTTACTATTAAATTCAATGGAACTTTGAATTAAGACACATCCAAAGGCCAATTAGTAACCCCAAACTAAAATAATGTACCAGAAGTCGTCATTGCACTAAGGGGAGGCCAGACATCTAACTCACATCCATTATTTTAGACTCAAAATGACAGACGGCATTTTAAGCGGAGCTGAAAAACTGTTGTGTGAACATAGCCAAATGGAGAAAATGGTCTGTTTTAGATGGTCGAATATTTAGTCAAAAGGACCATCGACCATGTACAATTCAATCAACAATACCTTAAAGGGACTATTTAGTTGGTCCAATTATAGGAATGAATGGTCACATGAACAATCGCTGAATTACACAAAGAGATGACCCACAGACAAACAATCGAATAATGACTTTATTGAATGAGCTGGACCCAGCCTGTTGATAATAATCACTAGCCCTTTAAATAGGTACTTTTCGGGCTGTTCAATGAAATTTTATTTGGAGTATGTATTTGTCTGATGAAACACATAGGACTTTGTTGCATTTTATTGAACATGCCTTGTAATTTTTCTGTTCAAAGATCCATAAAAACAAAGGAAGGGGACCTTTGTGACTCATACTATATGTACGTAGTTTTATGGATGCTATTAATCACTGTCTGAAAAGTCAACTTCATAAATCTGAATTGTTAAGAAAAGACTTTGGAAACATTTTCTCACAGCTTGATGAATCGACGTCCCTGTATCTTAACTTCAAAAGAGCTGTGATAATAAGAGGGGAGTAATTTATACACTGTACTAACTATTGATTAAGATTTGAGCTGAACTGCAGGAATTGTGTGTGGATCATTTTTATATGCTCTTACCCATATTATTTCATTAAACTATAACAGTGATTTTACCCTCTTTATCTTTTGCACAATCTCTAAAAATAGAGTCTGTACATAACCACAGCTCATGTACTAAACATACTTATGCAGATATTGGCAAATAAAAGCTGGCTTTTGCCTAGGGTGCTGAAAGTCTGGAGCAGAACTGTAATTCTCCAAGGTGAATGTAATGTGATAATAATAGGTGTCAATCAGCTATGCTGTCATTTATAAGATTTTCATTATATTGAAAAGAAAACCAGTACACAAGTCTTGTTTGTTTTTTTTCTTCAGACTATAAATAACATTAATTCATGAGTCAATATAACTAAAAATAGTTATAAGAAGCAGAAATCATCAAAATTCCAGTATTATTGAGTGATATAGTTGCGCTCATCCGTTTACATATCCCTGAAGTTTTAGAAAATATCTGTCATCAGACGAAACACATCTGCTATTTTTTGTGTATTTTAAATTAATTTAAAGTAATAAAATTTACACAATATGAGATGAGCAAAGCAGCTGAAAATTCTTTTCTTGAGGATCGCAAGCATTTACGAATCAAATGAAAACGAATTTCATTAAAACAAGCAAATTATAGTAATACAATACTGGGACTATCACAGTGTAGCAATTTTTTTCTACAGATATTGTTACAGTTTAAAAACTTGGAAAATGACAATTATAGAACAATGTCAATCAGCCAGACATCATTCAATTTCCACTACGGACAGCCGTGGACCTTGGTGGAACAGCGGCATAAAATATATAGACTTTCTAATTAACCGTTTAACACGTTCCAATCCCCCTTCAATGACCCTTTCAACTCCCCTTGTGTGGCACCCTTTGTATCCCTCACATAGCAGTACCAACAACCATTTGTGTCAAGGGCAGGATGTTTGCTCTGCCCTGTGTCTTGTCAAGTCTCAGACGCAAGTCGGCTTTCAAGGACCATCAGCAAGAGAGCTTCTATTAAGCCTATCTTTCCCCCTAGAGTGTTAGCGGGTCTACTTTGAAAATCTTTTGGAGGAATGTCAGGACAGTCAGCGCTTGGAGACAGCATTGAATCACCACTGCAGTCAGGAGGACAAGGGAGGGTTAGCCTCCATCAAAAGTACAGGATCGTACCGCATGCCCCTGCAAGAAGAGAGATTAGGAGACAATAAGTTTGTTCCACACCACAATAACGCTGTCCCAGACCCTACGTGAAATCTTGGTCCCCAGATGTCATCATCACCCTCAGGGGATGAATATGGATTTGTTCCACCTAGCTAGCGTCAGGTTCCATCCACAGCTTGTCGTTCCATGGGCAAAAGGGGGAGGGCTAAAGCATCAGCAAATCCACAGACTGGTGTTCAGGAAGGCACAGGCACCCGAGGGGTACCCCAAGAACTGCCCACTGCTGTCAGAAGTGTTGCAGTTTTTCTGCATCTGTGGCGTAAAAAGCCATGATGTCATCTGTAGCATCTGTGATCATACAGTGGGTCAGGTTTTTGTTTAAACCCAGGCACAACTTCTATGCGGCAGCACCTGAAATGCAACCACGGGTCAAGAACGTCTAAATTTGCTTCCTCCATGGGGACCAGTGGAAAAACACTGCCAATACTTAAACAACACTCGCTGTCTGAAACCATCACAATAAAATAATAGTACGCTAGCACCCACCCTACTTCAAAGATGATAAATGGACAAATGGCTAAGTTGCTTGCTATGTATTTCTAGCGTTAAAAATTTAAATATAAATATCCAAAAACAACACTACCATGTCTGGACGTGAGAACGTAATAAAAATTTACAAATCTTTACTAACAACAAAAAGGAAGAAAATAGGTTAGGAATACAGAATTAGCCAGTAGATGTCAGCAAGGCCCAGGCACTCAACAGATACCCCAAGGCAACGGTGGCAATCCACAACAGCCTAGCAGTGTGCCTGCTCCGAAGAACCAGCCACTGTGATCAGCGGTCTGGCAGTTCTTCCATGTTGGTGGCGGCAAAGACCATGCAGCCGTCAGTAGCATCTTTGAGCATAAAGGGGGTTGGGTTTAATCCCAGGTATTACATCTATGTGTCAGCACATGGAATGCTACCACCTCATTGCCTAGAAGAATCTGGACTCCCACGCCACATCTTGACCGGAAAAAAAAACCAACAGGTGAAGTTACCATCAGCGTAGCCCCTTATCTGCAAGTCAGAACAATACAAATTGTCTCGAGACAACAATCTCAAATACACTAGGCTAAGTCATAGGGAAAATGGTTAATGAATTATATACACCATTATATACAGAACTATATACACACTACAATATACTACTAATAAACAATATATATATATATATATATATATATATATATATTTTTTTTTTTTTTTTTATTATTTTTTTTTTTTAATTTTCAAACTTTATTAATTATTAATTAAAACAAGACAGTTAAATCATTGAGTACAGAACATGACAGTCTATTGGCACAAAATACACAAAAGTACTGGGAAAAAACAAAACAAAACAAAACAGAGGTTTCTAAGGAGCAAATGTCCATTACATCCTTCATTACTCATGTATATCCTTCGTAAGAATTCCAATATACTCCTGTATATCAAGCCATCCTAAACCCAGGTGCACCCAACCTCCCTGTTCTGTAAACTCTTTATTGCTCATATAATACAATAACTCCCTCCCCCCCTCAACCCACCCCTCAAAAACCCAACCCCTACCCCCCGCCCTACCCTGGAGTGTAATTATTTTAGACGAATTAGAGCTTTGTTTAACCCCCTGATCTGGGGAAGGAAGAGAGTAAGGATGAAACTGGAGGGATTGTGCGTGCCCCTGGATAAAGGTGGGTTGAGTGTCCCTGATGTTGGTATTTACTTTCTGACATCGCAATTGTACTGGTTAAATAAACCATGCCAGAGCGAGTTCTATCAGGCCTTGGGGAGGAGAGTGGGCATAGGAGAAGGTGATATTTTCGAGCTCCTGGAGGGGGGTTGGTTGGAGGGAGATGTAGGGGGAAAGATGGCGATGGCCAAAACCCTATGTAAGAAATGAAAGAAGAAACGAAGGAAAGAAACAAAGAAGAAACTAGGGCTAGAGGGGATAATGGGGTTTGCGTCATTATGGAATAATATTAACTTAGAGGAGATAAAAAAAACTAGGCCCCTTAATGAAATTGCTAGATGCAGGGATAAAGAAAGTAAGCAATGTGTGGGCAGGTAATAGGTTGAAGAGTTGGGAAGAAATTTGAGTGGAATACTTGCGGTTGAAACATGCTATCCAAACATCTATGAAGCTGGATAAAACAGAACTGGGCACTGAAGATGTTTTTATTGAACAACTGAGGAAGAAAATGGTTAAGAAAAAAGAGATCTCAATGATATATAAATATCTAATCAGTTTTACAGAGATTGGTGTTAAAAGCAAGCAGAAGTGGCAGGAAGAACTAGGGAACATTAGTGAGAAGGGATGGGAGGAAATTTATGTCAATATAAGAAAAGTCTCTAGATCAGGGGGTCACCGAATCATACAATTTAATATTCCACAACGCCTATACTACTCTCCCAGATTCTTATTTCATATTAAAAGAAGAAATCATAGTAAATGTCCGAGATGTAGCTCGGGGGATGCAGGAATAATTCATATGATGTGGGCCTGTGAAGAGTTAGAGGAATACTGGGGATGGGATTTAAGAAAGTGGCTGAGAAAACTGGAGTGTCTCTGGATACGACTCCCCTGATAGGTATATTAGGGGACACCTCGTCAATTAGTGCATTTAAAAAGATAAAGGAAGAGATTGTAAGATTATTGTTCTATGCTAGGCTGCTAATAGTTAGAAAATGGCTTGCCCCCACAGCTCCAAATATCCACTGGGAACATTGTTGTAGCAAATATGAGAAAATGCATTTTGGTAAAAAGTGAGTTTGTTTTTTTTCTTTTCCCCTCTCCAATTAACAATATAATTAACTAAAGCGTCTTCTGCATAGGTTCCTCTGCTCCTTCCCAGGACTGAGGGATCTCCTAAAAATGGAGTGGAATCTTTGTACCCACTTCAGCCACTCGTACATGGCACGTAACACCCTCTGCCAGATCCAACACAATCGTGGACTGTAACAACATCAGCTTATCTGCCTTGTGCCAATGCGGTGTTACTCATCCCTTCACATGTCGGATCGACTGTACCAACAGAGATCACTGCATTCATGCAGAACTGCAATTTCCAGGTCTCCCATTGGCAAATGATGCCTTATGTTTGCCGATGTGTGGTACCATTTAAGGTAGATACTCTGTGGGTCCGCCGCAATGATTATGGAATAAATGACATCATCCCCCTGCCACACACAATGGAGACTGCATTGAGGAACATCATACGGTCTACCATGTGACCCTGAGCCCAGGGAGGTTTGCAAAATGGACCCGCACAAACACAGGCACAACATACAAACTCAAGTGTTCTTGGTGGGATTTGAACCCAGGATCCCAGTGCAACGAGTGCGGCATAAATGACATCATCCCTCTGCCTCATATCATTGGATTGGTAAAAGCATTCCAAAGTTGTTAATAGATAAAGTGGCACATGTCATATTCGAAAACTTTGTGTCATTATGAGGAAAAGGAAGTATGGTTCACCAATATATATTGATATAACTATATATATCTTGGAGATACAGTATAAGGGGTACCCATTGATTTCCCAAAGCCACCCATCTGCCAGGAAACCATACTCCACAGGGGGGCCGAGAGTCCAGAGCTCTCAAGGTCCCTAGGTCCCTAGGTCCCAAGGTAACCTTCACTCTCATAGATCAGCAGGCACTCACAACCATGATAACAGGTAATTCCCCTGGATAGATCAGAGGGGCCAACTAAATATCTCCCGACTTAGTGGCACCATAATTCCATAATGAGCTGTGGAATTTCCGTGCCGCCTAGCCATATGAAACATACATCTTCTGAATCACGCTAACGTCCTCCTGTGTCTCACTCCTCCCTGGGACCCCAGGATAGGGAGTTACGGGGAACTAGTAGACCGATCTGGGTAGGGGAGTCATGTTTGGTCTCCAAACGTTCTAGGGGCCAGCCAGACCCAGTGGTACCAGAACCATCTCCCTATGACCCGGTGTTAGGAAGATATGACCCACTTTGGGGTTATAGGGGTTGTGGGCTGTAAGCCCAAGGGGGAGTGGGGGAGACCAGCCCACACCTGGGATGGGGGCTTGTCGGCAAGGCATATATATACCAAAGGATAGGCAGGACCCATTGTTCTTTGACCAGGGAGGCCATGACTATCTCTGAGAAGTTCCTGAAAATCCAAGTAGCAAGCACACGCCTCCCATGCTTCGTTGTACCACCAAGACCCACAAATTATGGTAACGATCGATTGCCAAAACTGTCTGTACTACCACCTGTACTTTGTCTCTGACCACTATGTATTATTCCCTGTGTATATAGTGTGTTGTTTCAGGCTCAGGCTATCCTCCATTTTGTGAGCCTGAGTGAAAGGAGCACAGTGGGCAGGAGCTCCACCGGATCATCAGGTAGGAGATATATGAATGGCTGACCCAAGGTCAACTAACTGTGGGAAGTGTTGTAGCTCACAAAGGGAGGAACCTTTTCTCTGCAGTGCAGCAGAGAGGGCTGAGTCATACACCTTGTATGGCATATGTGATAAACCTCATAGTGCACAGGTTTCCTCAAACATGTCGTGCCAATTGTCGATCCCTTTTGAGGACGCGACTCTGTGAGCAGGCATCAACGACATCATCCCACTCGTCCGTGTTCTTGAAATTGCGGTGAACAACATCATCAGCGAGGATTCCCAGGCCACCACTCCAAGGCTGAACATCCTCCTCCTCCTCCATGAATAGTCTGTTCTCAATCATACTGGCCTGGGTGCAATCAGGTGCTGCCTCCTCCTCCTCCTCAAATAGTCTGTTCTCAATCATACTGGGCTGGGTGCAATCAAGTGGTGCCGCCGCCTCCTCCTCCTCCTCCTCCTCCATCAATTGTCTGTTCTCAACCACACTGGGTCCAAAACAGTACTATCACTGCTGCTAGTTCCACTGTCAAATGTCAGTTTTCCACCCTACTGGGTCCAAGGAACTTTTTGTCCAATGTTCCGTATAATCACTTACACCTTGGCTAATTTTTTTTCACTATTTTTGCACTTTGATTTTTTTTCCACTTTTTTCATTTTAATAGTAACTGCAACTAAACGAAACTATACCTTATCAGACTCCCACTATTGTAGCTGCAATTATTCAGCCGTTATAGCAAGGTTCGTTTTAGGTTCGGTTCGTACGAATCCGAACTTCACGAAAGTTCGCCGGATCGAACCGAACTTTTCATAAGTTCGCTCATCCCTAACAGGCATACATTATCCACAACAGCTCAATGCCTCCATAAATGGCACCATGCAACCCATATCCCAAAAATGGTATTATCCAAGCAAAGATCCCCATGACTTTGTTTCTCAAAGATAACTTTTCCTTTCTTGTTACTATAGGTTTTTAGTCATTGGCACTTGGTATAATGCCCTGCCAGCACCCATTGACTTGATATAATGCCCAGCCAGCACCCGTTGACATGGTATAATGCACACAAATTGACTTGGTATCATGCCCAGCACCCAGTATACTGGACACTGGCTTCACTGCTGCTGCAAAAAACAACCCACAATCTACCCAGGATGTACTCACAATCCACCCTCCTATCCTTTCCTCTGTTTCCCTCTCTCTCTCTCTCTCTCTCTCTCTCACTCTCTCTCTGTATTTCTATTTTGCTCTGCACTAACTGCCTGCTGTGATCCTGCTCTACACTACACATACAACCGACTAGCGTCTCCCACGAAGCGTATCATCTTATATAGGGAGTGAACGGGGGTTGCTAAAATCACAATGAGGCTTGTAGGTGATTGGACGGGGCTCAAGGGATTATGGATAATGCACATACCCTAATTATGAGAAGAAAAAAAAGCAGTGCGTAGAGGGTTTTAAGTAAGTTTTGAGTACTTTCTAGTGCTAGAAATAGATGTACTGGTGAATTTTAGGTTTGGATTAAACTAGTTTGGTCCAAACTCAACTCTTTGCCAATGTTTGGCCAACTGGCTAAACCTTACTTTTGAAAGGTTTGCTCATCTTTCCTGTAGCCCATGTTATGCTAAACTGGCCCTAGTTTAATAGATTGTATAGTGTTTATTTGACAATATCATTAAGTGCTTGCCCTAGGATCTACAGATGCACCTATTACTCTGTGGTGTTAGCCAATTGAATGTACTTTAATGTTATTCAAACAGCAGAATTCTTCAAGACCTTATATGTTGTACCTCAATGACGCTGAGGCAGGTCAGCCCAGGGTTTGTTTTCTGTGTCGCTACCTGCAGAATGAAGACTTATTTTTAGCTTCCTACCTCCCCTTATCCTGTGTACTGTATTAGCCCATGCCAGCAGCCTAAAGGGCTGCCTCATCTGTTCCCTGACTATACTGATTCCACCACAATAAGAAGTGAGTGGAGTTTTAACCCCATCTACATTGTCTGGCTACATCAGAGGTTGCTGTCTGCTTAGCACAAATTTTTAAGGTACAAGAATTCACGGGAAGAATATGCACAAGCCAAAAAGACAGAAATGGCTGCACATTGAAGAATTCACAGAAGAATGTTTTTTTTTTTTTCTGCGTAACACATTTAAGACTTTTTTTGTTAAAGACATTAATAGAATTTAAAAGACAGTTGATATCCCTGCACATAATAACTTTTCCATATACAGTACTTTTCCTGATTTATAAAGCTGAACTACTGTGGCTCGGAGATCCTTTGATGGTTGTTTTACTTCAGTGATCAGCAAAGTCAGCACAGTCTGAATTAAATTCACAAGGGTTTCTGAAGATCTAAGGAACTCATTTACATGCTGTACAATAAGAGGAATTTTATGTGGTTCATATCCTAACCTGTGTGGTCAAAAGCATGTAAACTCTTGATTGAGGCAATACACAAGCCTCAAATTGCATTATTCCTTAGTGTTTGCACTTTATTTTTTTATTTTTTTATATAATAAGCTCTTCACATTCAAGACCTCTGTGTCAACCCTTGCTCTGAAAGAGGTTTGTCAGCGAAGTGCCTCTTCTCTCTTTTATAAGGGTGCGTTCACACCTACACCTAAGATTTGATGGTGCAGATTTGATGCTGTGTTCAGTTGATTAAATGAAATCAGCTGCGGATCCGGTAAGTGTGAACGTACCCAAAGTGAGAACTTGCAAACATTTAGCTATGGAACTTTTATAACGGACATACATGAAAAATCCATTGTCCATCAAGGCTATTGTTTTCTAATTGAATGTATTTTATTACCCAAACATTGCCTGCATACAGTATATGTGTGCTCAGCATTTTATAGAGCTGTTAAGCTCCTTTATAATCTTACTTAACTTGCATCTGAAAAGTCAGACGCACAAAAAGCCATTGGTAATAGCCCTGAGCAGCTCGGAGTAACAAATCTGTGGAGGTCAAAGACCCATTAATGGAAGATTAACATTTTTAAATGCTCAGCTTAAAAGGGAAAAGCTTGTTTTAACCTATAGAAATCTATCACTTACTTAACTACTTGTTTCATCATTAGGATTGGAGGCTCATTGACTTCATCACCTTCAGGCATCATTTAGCCAGGGCACTTGCCTATCGTACTGCGTCTTCTGACCAATGTTCTTTACCACTTTATTTCTTTTTCAGCTCTAATTCCATGAAATAGATGTACACTGTCATTGTACCTTGTGTTTATATCCAGAGCGAGCAAGCACTGAATATCTGGAAACTATCCTCTTATCTATTCAGATGCATAACCACTGACCTAGAAAAGCAACACAAGTTTAATTCAGCTTTGCTTAAATCAGAGCTTAACCCCTTAATGGCCATGACTGTTTGGGCTTTTACCTTTTAAGCTTTATTCATACACACTTTTTTTTTTTGCCTTAGTATTTTTTCGAGTCTTTATCAATGCTTTTTATGTAATGTAAAGCATTTTTTCCAGTCATCTCTTTATGTAGAGCCTATGGAAAGTGTTTGAAAAAGTCCAAACTAACATGTTGCATTTGGAAAAAAAAAATGCTACCTCATATAAACCTGTATCCTACCTTAGGCTATGATCACACAACGTATGTTTTGCAATTTTATATAAAATATACCTAATATTTGAATGAATGGAATCTTGGCCACATGTCACTTCACACAATTGAGCGTGCGGCACCGACCGTGTGCTCCATTTTGTGCAGCAGTGAATTTAATAGAAATGAAGATCCTCCGGCCAGTACTTCAGTACAGGGCACAGAACGGCTGGTCTCATACTCCATGTGAACATGGCCTTAAAGTGTAAATAAATATATAAAAAAAATGTATCCCCATAATAGTTGAAATACTCCTTTTCCCCATTTTTCAAATTAAAAATAAATAAATAAATAAGTAACCATATTTAACCCCTTAGCGTCTCATGACGTATCTGGTACGTCATGGTGCCACGGGGGGTGTTCAGAGAGGGGTCCCGCTCCCGTTGCCGCGCCCGCTAATTAAGCACTTCAATACAAGCTGTCAACCAAAGCTGTCCCATTTTATAAATATAAATAAATAAACAAATAAATAAACATGTTTGCTATCGCCATGCACGTAATTGCCCGAACTATTAATTAATCACATTCCTGATCTCGCACGGTAAACGGCGTCAGCACAAAAAAATTCCATAGTGCAAAATTTGCGCATTTTTGGTCGCATCAAATCCAGAAAAAATTTAATAAAAAGTGATCAAAAAGTCGTGTATGCACAATCAAGCTACCGATAGAGAGTAAACATCATGGCGCAACAAATGACACCTGACACAGCCCCATAGACCAAAGGATAAAAGCGCTATAAGCCTGGGAAAGGAGCGATTTTAAAGAACATATATTTGTCAACAATGGTTTGAATTTTTTTCAAGCCATCAGATAAAAGAAAAGTTATACATGTTACATATCGTTTTAATCATAACGACTTCAGGAACATGCATAACAAGTCAGTTTTACCCCAGGGCGAATGGCGTAAAAACAAATACCCTCCAAATAAAAGAAATATTTATTTTTTTTTTCAATTTCACCACACATTGAATATTTTTCTGGTTTCAAAGTGTACTTTATGCAAAAATTAAGCCTGTCTTTGCAAAGTACAATTAGTGACGCATTAAACATAAAGTGGAAAAAGCAAAAGCTCAGAAATGAAAATTGGCATTGACATAAAGGGGTTAATATTGCTGTGTGCAGAACCATCCAAACTATTTAAAGCGACTCTGTATCCACCAACCCACCCCACCAAACCGCTAGTGGCTTTAAAAAATATATGTTATAGTTAAGTTATTGATCCTACATCGGTGATCGGCATACACAAAAATTGTACCCAATTCCACATCAGATAATAAAAGTACAATAAAAGAACAAAATGTCCTATCTACCCCATATTGGTACCAATAAAAACTACAGATCACAGTGCAAATAATTTAAAAACATATGGGGAAAATTAAAAGCCCCCACTCAACATGTGGCAAAATGACAGATACTAGTTAGGCCCTTTTATACCTCCATTACTTCATTAACGGAGTAAAAGGCATGGGGTTTCCTTTATATTTAACATTCTTCTATACCATTAACCTCCATTTGTGATTTGTCCAACATGTGCAGATAGAACAACATGTTGTTGCAAAGATCCACATTACTGTGTGGAAAACAAGTTGAATGATTACAACATGTACATTGTGTCCTTGTGAATCACCAGTAAAAAGCCTAGCACAATTAAAGGGGAACTCTGGATAAGAAAAACTTGTTTTTCTATTAAAAGTACATTAAAAGTTATATAGATGTGTCTATACAATGTGCAAATCCACATTGTCTCCTGCTCCCTCTGCTATCCCCCCTTAGGAGACAAATCTTCCATGCCTCTGTCTCACATTGTGTGTGTTTGCTGAGATCAGGCTGGTGATGCAGACAGGGGGCAAGGTGTGATGTCTGGAGTGCATCACATGGCTTCCAGATTGCTCAGCCCTGATTGGCACATGTGCACCAGCATCCTTTTCTCTCCCATTCACTGCTCCAAAACCCGGAAAAGAGGAAGATCTGAGGACAGAGCACAGAGATGATAGGGACGAGGCCGGCAGGAGATTCAAGCGCTGATTGCCACCGTAGGGATGGTAAGTATAAACGTGGTAAGTATAACCACGGGTGTTGCCTATTGTTGCATCCTTCGCAAAGTCTGTGCTCCAATAAAACTGTAGTAGTGAAGCAGTACCTAAGTGTTACCACAAGATGTCACTGATGTTACTGTCCTTATGTTTTGCACAGCTGCAGGTAACCAAAAAGTAATTGTTTATTGTGATCTGTACACCAACGAGGACCTTCTCTTTTTCTCTACCTATCTGAGCTCCTTTCTTCTATGCTTTTCTTCTCCACCACTCACAGGGGATATTGCACCACCTGTAGGAGGTTGTCACATGGGAAGAGGAAGCATGCATCCACTTAGTTAATAGTTTTGGTTTGGTCCTTGAGTAGAGAGGACGCAGAACAAGTTGGTCCCTGTCATGGTCCAGTTTCTCCCGCCACAGCCTAGAAAGAAGACCTCAGGAGCACCTCTCACCAACCAGCAACGCTTTTAGTAGCACTAAAGAGTGTACCTGAACACTACAACAAAGGACGCTATGCTGTCTTAAAGAAGAAAAGCTCGGCTGAGCTACAGTTGAGCCATGTTGAGCCTTTGTTTATGTGTCCCCAGTTAACAATGCCCCAGTTTAAGTTCTTGCACCTGGCCTAGCCATGATCCACCTTCCTTTCTCTCCCTGTCTTGTGAGGAACAAGCCTCATTGTTTTACCAGTAACAGAGAATAACGCATCATAGCACCAGTCAGGCTGCATATAGACAGATGCATCCAGTACTCAAGGTTTTAATGTGGACAATTTTATTGTTGCCTCAAACCAATGAGAACGTTTTACTTATGCACTTGTCATATGTCCATTTTGTGTATAACCCTTTCCGTGCCTTAACTTGTTGTCCAGCCTTTTTCTCAAGGTGTTACACCGTGGACGTTTTTTCTCAAGTGGGGGAGTATGTGGTGTCCCACCACGGGTCTTGCTTATTGTTGCATCCTTAGCAAAAGTCTGTACTCCAAGTAAACTGTGGTTGTGAAGCGGTACCTAAGTTTTACCACAAGATGTCACTGTTATATGTAACTGTACTCATGTTTTGCACAGCTGCAGGTAACCAAAGGGTTATTGTTTATTGTGATCTGTAAACCAATGAGGACAGTGTCAGGACTGCACTTGGACTTGGAATGATTATTGGCCGTATTCGGCAAATATCGGCCATGTGACATGTTGAAAGACAAACGACTGTTATAGCAGCAATCTGATGAAGTTGCTCCGTGGAATAATATCCTCTATGGGCTGCCTAGACGATCTAGCGATCACCCGGGCAGCCCACGCGCAGCTCCCCGCAGCCTCCCCTGCACTTACTCACTTGCTGCTGGCACGCGCTGACAGCGCTCATTTGCTCCTCTATGTCGCCCCATGTAAAAGGGGCTTTAATCTTTCTGTTTTACCTGTTGTGATAAGAGGAGGCTGCAAAGTTATCTGCACAGCATTATAGCAACAGTTGACACCTGTAGATAAATAGCACCGGCATAGCAGCTAAACAACAGCAGCTTCCTAGTTAATTGCCTCTTCAAAGGTCACAGAGTATACTCAGTAATGTTTCACATTTATCTTAACAACATAGGTCTTGTCATTGTCATCTTTGTCTATGGAGCTTGCTGTAAAAACAGATCAGGCAAGATGGAATCCCCTATAACAATGTACAAAAAATGAAAATAAATACAGTTAGGAAATAGAAACAGATTGGAAAAAAATAACATGTTTTGGCTTTAATCATTAAAAAAATATCTAGGCCAGTGCATCCAGTCCTCATGGCCCCCTAACCGGTCATATTTTGAGGATTTCTCAAACAAAGAACACCAGTGATAATACCTGTAGTACTGAGTATAATTAAATCACCTGTGAACTACTAAGGAAATCCTAAAAACATGACCTGTTGGTGGCCATGAGGACTGGAATTGTGAAGCACCGATCTAGGCAATTTATGCCCTTTAAATACACTGAGAGGAATACATTTTTTCTGTGTCTGCGCCTTTTGTTTGCATAAAATGTATTTATTATGCACAAAAATCTTTATGAATTTTGTACAATTTTTTCTTACTTTCCCCAAAAAACGTTTAAATTTTACACAAAAATTTAGTTGTTTTTGGCCAAATAATCAATTAGTCTTATAGAGCTACAAGGGCAAAAAAAAAATCTCCTTCGGGTTCAGTTAGGTACACACACTATTTTAGCATGCAATTTGTACAAGCACAACCAGAAACTAAAAGTGAAAGAAAGAAAAACGCAATAGCAATGATGAATTCTCTAGATTATTCCATAAGCACTGAATGTAATTCTTGCATAATATATGACTGTAATGTTGAAAAACATGCAAGTAAAGGCATTTGCAAAAGATTGAATAAAAAAAAAAAACATAAACTGAGAATGTAGCTAAATTACCGAACTTGTACCGAACTGAACTGAAATGTAAATGAACCTTGTCTCTTACATGAGTCTCATTTGATTCTACTGTAAGTTAAAAAACTGTTTTTTTACCGCCTGTTTTTCATCAGAACATTTCTTTATTTCCTCTATAAGTTTTTATCATAACCTATTTTTGGATTCATTTCAGAAAAGTCGTTGTTTCTTTGTTTAGTTCAGTTTTTTACACCATGATAATCACAGGCAGTCTTTATTTTATGTATTTTTATTTTCACTGCATACTTTTCGTATGGCTAAAGAAACTCTTAGTGCAGAATCATACAAGTAGTGGGGTAAATAAAAGGACAACAAACATTTTAATATTCATGATCCTCCATCTTATCACCTTACAGTCCAATTAAGTGGTGAAAAGCGCTAGAAATCTGAGCCATATATAAAAATACTTTTATATATAAATGCCCTGTGAATTGTTGCATGTTACAAATTGGTGGTGGAACAATTGTATATACAGATGTGTCCAGCCTTACCTTATCATTAGTTAGGTGTCATTTAAGATGACAGCCTTTCAACGCAATATCAGAAAATGCTCTTAGTGCAATCTAATGGCCTCATTTAGATAGCAATCTTTGTGCCTCCTCTCATAAGAGTACATAGTGTTTACACTTGGTGACAGAAGGTCATGACCTCAAGTTGCTGTGAACTCTGAACATATTGAGATTATAGATAAGGTGAAAGTGGACACATCTGTAGTCATACTGTAGGTAATTAATATCAAGGGAGGTAGGCACAATGGGGACACAGAAAACCACATTAAAAAAAAGAAAAGAAAGAAAGAAATACAGCCTTTTACAGATTAATAAAAATAAATAACTAAACAATGGTTTTGTCTATCCAGTACCAAATAGTACATCAGACAAACCTCCTTACCACCACAAAGATATGTGTTGGTGCAAGTAACCATGTGAACAAGGAATAAATAATCTTATATGCTTGTGTAAAACAAATAGATTTACTATAAAGAATTATTATTAAAAAAAAGCACAACACATTGGGCATCTTCTTCAAGTACCTCAGGAGCATATAATGAGCATATATTGGCACATACAGTTACCAGCTATACACAAAATCCACATACAATACAAATTATATCAAGTGACTCATAGGTGGTGTTTTTCATGATCAGTCACTCAATTTTCTTTTCTTTTTCTTTTCCATCCAACTCTGGCTATGACTCTTTTCTGCAGAATCTGCCAGAGAAACATTTTATGTTCCTTCTTCCAGCACTTATTGTATAAGCCCCCTCTGTGCATATAGAAGTAAGGTTCCCTGTGAGCACCAGTATAGTAGTTAGGTCACTCTGTACATCCATATAGTAGACGATCCACTTTACACTGTATAGTAGTTATGCACAGGGGTGTAACTACCACTGTAGCAGCCATAGCGGCTGCTATTGGGCCCACCACCTGCTCCTGCAATACATTGTATTTCCTGAGCTGTAATCATTTGCAGCATTTAGTGACCGAGCAGGCTTTCCTGGCTCTGCAAGTGTCCCTTTAACTGCAAGCCCTCCCGATGAGCACTTGCAGTTATGCAGTTATGACTACACTTGATGGTTTAGTGGTCATTCGAGGGGGGGGGGGGGGGGGGGGGCAATTAAAAGTTTGCTATGGGGCTCAACCATTTCTGGTTACGCCCCTGGTTATGCCCCTCTGTGTATCTATAGAGTAGTTAGGAGTCTCTGTGCTGGTAGGCCCCCAGTCAGTAGTTATCCTTATGTATCTATTCTTCCTGTCCATCTGTAGTCCACCTGATAGTTATGGTGCATTTACACAGAACGATTATTGTTTGAATTTTTGCAATAACGATCGCATTTGAGCGAAATCGGCTTGTGTAAACACAGCTAATGATCTAGCGACGAGCGAGAAATCATTCATTGTAATCTTTCAACATGTTCTCAAATAATTGTTGGCTAAAAATTCGCTGGTCGCTTCGTGTAAACAGTCTTTTACAGATTCATCCCATGTGTGAGATGGGCTTAAGCAATCTTAAAAACCATCACAATAACGATTTTTCTAACAATGTTTTTAATGATTTATTTATCTAAACACTGATCGTTATAAAAACCAAATCGTTGCTTCAATCGTTAAACGATCAATTGGGCAAATTATTGCTTTGTGTAAATGGACCATTAGCCTACCAATAAATACCCCACGTAAGTAATCTTCCCTGCAGTAATTCCACCTGTAGGCAATCCCCCTTTGGTACACACACATACTTAGGCATCCCCCTCTTAAATATAAAAAAAAAAAAAAAAAATGTTTGAATGCCATTACTGTGCAAGGCCCAGGTGTCAAACCTTCAACCCTCCAGCTGTTGCACAACTACAATTCCCATCATTCCTGGACAGTCAAAGCTTTATATTTATATTGCCCCATGCTGATGGAAGAGTCACAATTTGGTACAAGTAGCATAAGTCGATAAACCCCCTCTGTCAGGTATTAGTAGTTCATACTGTTGGATATGCTTAATAGAAGTTATCTTAATACAAACCTTACAGCAATTTACATTAAGACCAATTATATGAAACATATAAAATATCGAATTTGGGGTTTTCCAATCTTAGAAGATGATTGTGTCTCCTTCATTTTACACAATTACTTGGGATCCTGTATAGAAGAAAAAACTCCCAATGATCATAAAGTGGTGGCAAATTCTAGTAATATGCTATCCCTTTATGAGATGGGAATAACACTCATATTGGATATGGATTTTTATTATTTGAGCCACACATACAGCTAAATATATATATATATATATATATATATATATATATATATATATATATATATATATTTATTTATTTATTTATTTTTTCTATAACTTTTCTATTCTGGAAAAAATGCATTGCTGTATTATTATTATTATTATTATTATTATTATTATTATTATTATTATTATTATTATTTTGTAAAACACTGTCTTTTTATTTCCATCCGGATGATTACATTCTATAGAGAAAAACAAGAAAATAGAAAACGAAAACATATTCTAGATGTGCAGTGACAGAAGTGCTTTTTGTGACCCACTTGCTGATGACACCTTAATCACACTGTAAATTTAGGCAGAGATGGTGCATATAGACAAGGCCTTTATTGATTTGGACATTCAAAATTCTAGTCATGCTGCACCCTAGGGACATGATTATCTAAACACGCATACACAAACATCTCAAATGCCACTGAGCGCTGTAATCTTGTGTGTTGTCCACTGACCCAGACATCAGCACAAAGACATATCTTATGCAGCCAGTTGGAGCCAACTGACTTCAATTATCCCCATTACAGCATGTCAGGGAAGGAAGGCATCATAAATACAGTGTGTTAAGCAGGCGTTGAGGCCCTGGAGCTGAGGTAATGATGCTCACATGAATATGTGAGAGAGCTTTGGAAGTAGCCTCTTCCCTTCATCATTTCCTGAAACATTAGTGCACAAAAAAAAAGCATGAATTATGGGTTTCATATTAGATTTATGTATCCAAGCAAATATAAAAAAATGTTCCAATTCTAGAATGATATTTCCTAACTCTATGTTGCATTTGATTTGCTTTCTGAAAAATATGAAATCATGTTCCCTGCATTTGGAAATTAAATTCAGGTTGTTAAACACAATGAGATTTTCTCTATAAAAGTTTAGCACGTTCATATTTTGTCCACTAAATATGGAAATGTTGTTATATAGCAACAGATTGGCAATTTTCTATATTAATATAAATCTCTTCTAGCTCCACAACATATTATAGGCTTTCATAATTAGTTCTATGGAATAGCTGTTATCTAAACCACATGAGTTACTGCCTTTAGTTA